>NC_088678.1:15167750-15768945 GCF_950023065.1 Planococcus citri | reverse complement strand
TATACGAGGCGTCCTTTCGTTAACTTATTTGCCACCACGTTGGTGTTAATTTTTTTGTCGCCTAGCTCGAAAATTTTCTTATCTCGGTGTTTTTTTTCCACAGAATGGCGATACTGCTTTGCACATAGCGGCCGCAATGAACCGCAGAAAATTAACGCGGATTCTATTGGAGTCGAAGTGCGATAAAAGCATCGTAAATAAGGTACTATATCTTGGCTGCGTATCCACCATATTCTTCCCTTACCCCCTCGATCAGCCTATATTAGGCGTGGCTCGAGATAGAATTTTTTTTCACGGCGTTATTATAACCTCGATATGGGTTTTGTTTCATTTATACAGCAAAACGAAACAGCCGAAGCGATCGCTAGGAGAAAATCGCAAAACGAAATTCTAGATATTTTAACCAAACCACCGTCAGCTCCCAAGAAACCGAAAAATACCGCCAGCAAAGAAACCGTTACGACGAAAAAAACCAAGCATCATGAGGTAAGTTTGAAATAATTTTGAGGATGTGGCAACATTGCTTTGTTTGAAGTAGATAACTATAAATGCTTAAGATAGGTTATTTAAAAATTGAGATCACTCGATACATAATTATAAGATGCAAAAGATTAAACGTTTGAGAGAAATAATTTCATTCTATTCCCCTCTCTACCTTCTGCTTCTATGCACTTTACCTTGAATAAGCACTTTAAACGTGTAGACTAAGTAAAAAACATGAGAAAAAATTGGCATGAAAGAATTTTTCTACTTCAAACACTCAGGTTTTGACATCACTATTTTCAAAATTTGGAAATTGGTTTTCGCGTAAAATTCAGATTTCTCAGCTTCAAGAACTTGAATTTTGACATTTTCAACCATTTTGGCACAGAAATTCAAAATTTCGGTTTCCTACCTCTCCTCCATCAGGGTTAGGAGTGAAATGGACATATTTAGAATTTTTCAGCCTCAAAAACCTATATTTATCAACACCATACTTATCAATTTTTCGCACAAAACGTCAATGTTTGGGTTTTATGGCATATTATGAGTCGCATGGACGGCTAGGGAAGGAGATAGGGGTGACATTGATGAAAAACTCGATTCTACAGTAAAAATTAGTGCAGAAAGTAGCCATAATATTGTTCATCTACTGCCAACCAGGCTCAAAATTTCAAGATTTTTAAATTGTTCAAGAAATTGACTTTGGAAGAAAATTCTTGAATTTTAAAAAAAATGTATCGTGGATATTTTGAAACAAAAAAATTATCCTGAAATTTCAATACTTAGAAAAACTCAAAAAATTGCCAAAAACCTACAATTTTTTTAGGGGGGGGGGGTGTTTGTACTTGGAATATTTTTTACCTCCCAAAGTGATGAAAATTGTTGAATCAAAAAAACCTTGGAAGAACACTTATTGAAAATTCATCAAAACTCAAATAAATCCATAAAAATAATTTCAATGTACATTTTGAAAATCAAATTTCTAAGAGATTAGGAAGCCATTGGACAATTCCACAAAGTTGGCACAATAAAATAAATAATCATTAAAAAAATCAAATATTTAAAAATGAATTTTGGTTTTGAAAATATTTTGGCACCCCTTACCCTCTCAGAAGTCTGTAAAGTACCTTCACTGAAAACAATGCACTATGATAAGATCAAAATTTAGACAAATAAATACCCCGCAATAAAACATTTTTTCAGGTAAACCAAATAGGTAATTTATATTTTTTTTGCATTTCTTGACATTATGAAAAACTTAATGAAATTCATAATGATGTTGAAAAAAAAAACATAAGATGTTGTAGGAAAATATCAAATATCAGCAAAAAAAAAATACTCAAAAAACTCTGAAAAACTGTCAAAAATCTTCTTACTTAAATTTAAAAAAAAAAGAAATACTACTGAAAATTCTCAAGTTGATAAAACGTTGAAAAAGTGTTGAAAAATCATCGAAACTGAAAAAAAATTAACAAAAATAATGTCCAAAAATAATCTCGAGAGAAATCACTGCAAAAAATCATTTCTCTTGAAATTTAGAAGGAATTTCGTTCTAAAAAATATTCTGATATCCCCTTTCCCCCTCAGTATGATGAAAATGGATCATTATATAAGATCAAATTTGAACCAAAAACCATAAGATTCAAAAATTTTCCACTTTGTAGTTTTTTTTTCATCATTTAAAAGGTTTGGAAAAATTATTTGGAATGTTCAAAGCTATGAATTGCATAATTGTGTTGAAAAAAAAACATGAAATTCTACCAAAAAAATGAAAATCAACAAGAAATTAAGTATCCCAAAAAACTCTGAAAATATTTTTAGAAAACTTTTTGATTATTTTTGAAAAAAAAACTATAAAAATTATCAAGTTGATACAACGCTGGAAAAGTAGATATTAAAAATTTATCAGATGTGAAAAAAATCTACGTGTAAAAATAATCTTCAATTATTCTAAAAATCTAAAATATGAAAAATTAGGAATAGAAATTCAAAAATACTAGCTGCAGAAACGTTCGATGCAAAACACAATTTTTTGGGCAAGGGAAGGCTAGAATCGAGTAGAATGATTATACGTATTTAGAACTGACAATTCGATGAAAAAAAATCAAACATTTTGGAAAAATAAATAAGAAATTTTTTTTTAAAGAAGAAGAAAAATGTAAATTTATGAAATCAGAATTTGGTTTGAAGCCCAAGGCAAGGCAGGACTCAAACTCAATATTTTCTAAAAAAAAGCAACTTGAGTAGATACCCTAAAAAATTCAAAAAAATAACCAAAAAGGGATTAAGACCAAAAAAGTTACAAGATGTGCACTATACATTTTAATGCAGAAAAAAAACACAAAAAAAAGTCAGAACATTAATCATTTGAGTAATATGTTGAAAAAAGTACTTTTTATCAATTAGACTCAAAAAATGATACTTTTTCTTTTCAAACATTTATCAGAAAAGTGAGACCATTTCGAAATTTTTTGGTAGTAAAGTAAAATTTTTGGCAATTTTGGGCGAAACAGAAAAAAAAGCAAGATTTTGACAATTTCAGCAAAAAGTAGCCTCTGGCAGAAAAGCGACAATTTTAAGAATTTTTGGTAACTGTAAATTTTTTAAAATAATATTTAGCAATTGAGTGATGATTTTTGGCAATTATTTGCATTTTCAAGGAAAAAAGCAAAAGTTTTTAGCAATTTGGAAAAAGGGCCATTCCATGTCAACTCGACCAACGTTTTTGAGTCATGTCTTTCGATTTCGCTCAATTTTTTTTACAATATAAACCCATCCAGTAAGTAAGAAGCCAGCTATTAATTTGGTCCCAGCTCCCTCAGAGGGCAGGTGGGGGGGGGGCTTCCATTATTTTCACATTGTCTCGAGGTACTCGACTTCAGCAGCCCATTTCTCCAAAACTATGATACTTTGATCAAAACTGATTTCATAGTTCGAAAGGGCATTGCATTTAAAACTTTTTAAGCATTTTAAAATTTTCAAAAGTTGAACGTTGAACTTTCAAATTGAAAGTTCAAATTTCAAAATGGCGCTGGAAATGGGGGCTACCATTTAAAATTTTGAAAAAATTTCCATAGTTGTACCTTTCAATTCTTTTTTGAAATATTCAAGTTTCGAGATGTGATCTCTTAATGGAGAGGGAGAACCCCCACCTCCCATTTTGAGCGAAAATTTCAAAAGAAAATCTGGGGCATGTGATGTATCGAATTCTATGTTTCTGATGACACTAAACACGAATATGACGTCAGATTTTTGATAGGACCTCATCCATGGCCCCCAAGCGCCTCCCCAAAGGGGTTAAAAGTTCAAAAAAGTGTTTTGTACGTGCGACACGTGAAATAGTGTATGTTTTTGGTGACGCTGAACACGAATATGACGTCAGATTTTTGATTGGACCCCATCTCCACGGCCCCCCGCACCTCCCCAAAGGAAGTAACCCCAAAAAAAAAGATTACTTTCATGTGACTGTGACACATAAAATAGTATGTTTTCGATATTGCTGAACACGAATATAGCCATAGTTTTTTGAATCGACCTCACCCATGGCCCCCAGAACCTCCCCCCATAGGTAAAAGTCCAATAAAATTGTTGGGGGCCGTGGATGGGGTCCATTCAAAAATCTGACGTCATATTCGTATTCAGCGTCACCAAAAACATAGGATTCGATATATCACATGCCCCAGATTTTCTTTTGAAAGTTTCGTCCAAAATTGGGGGTGGGGGTGTTCCCCATCCATTAAGAGATTCCATCTCAAAACTTAGATATTTCAAAAAAGAATCAAAAGGTACATCTATGGAAATTTTTTCAAAATTTTAAATGGTAGCTCCCACTTACAGCGCCATTTTGAAACTTGAACTTTCAACTTTTAAAAACTTTAAAATGCTTAAAAAGTTCTAAATGCAATGCTCTTTCAAACTGTGAAATCAGTTTTGATCAAAGTATCATAGTTTTGGAGGAATGGGCTGCTGATGTTGAGTACCTCGAGACAATGTGATAATAATGGAAGCTCTCCCACTTGCCCCCTTACGGGGCTGGGACCAAACTAATTGCGGGGTTCTTACTTACTATAGATAGGTATATATTGTAAAAAAAATTTGAAAGAAATCGAAAGACATGACTCTCAAAATCGCCTTTTTTTGGTTGAGTTGACATGGAATGACCCTTAATGTAGAAAAAAAAAACAAAAAAAGTCAGAACATTAACCATTTGAATATGTTGAAAAAGGACCTCCAATTAGAGTCAAAAAATGCTACTTTTTCTTTCCAAATTTTTATCAGAAAAGTAAGAGCATTTCGAAATTTTTTGGTAGTAAAGCAAAATTTTTGGCAATTTCGGGCAAAACAGGAAAAAAAGCGAGATTGTGACAATTTTAGCGAAAAGCAGTCTCTGGCAAAAAAGCGACAATTTTGAGAATTTTTGGCAAATCTGAAATTTGTAAAATAATGTTTAGCAATTGAGTGAGGCTTTTTGGCAATTCTTTGCATTTTCAAGGAAAAAAGCAAATTTTTTTAGCAATTTGGAAAAAGCGAGGATTTTTGAAAAATTTTACCCAAAGATAGGGCTTCGTGTAAATTATGCACTCGTAGATAACATTTTTTTCATCTCACAAACTGCTACAAAAATTCGTCCAAATTTTGATCCAGCTCTAATCACACCTTCACTTTCACAGACTGTCACCAAATCAACCAGTAAACCTCACGCAAGTCATAAAAAACTCGCAGCAGCAGCGGCGGCGGCGGCGGCGGCAGCGACAACAACAACAACTGTACCTAAAGGGGCCGCAGCGGCTGCAGCAACAGCAGCAGGAGCCCCAACAGGTAACGTTGCCATACCATGGTCTCCTTATGGCTGCCATTATTATCCGGACAGCACGGATTTCCCAGAACCAAATTTAGACTCGTTACCTCCAGAACCTTTGCAAAAGGGTGAACAATACTACCTCGATTTGGCTGGAAACATTCGAAAAGTAAGTTCTTCAGCAATCTTTACAATATTGTCCAAGCTTTTGACTTTCGAGCAACTCCTCACATTGTTCTTTTTTTCTTCCATCTGCAGGGTCCAGTAGGTGTGGGGTATTCGTGCTACTGCGCACCATTCTTCCACGAGCTCGAATCGCGTATAGAGAAAAAGGCTAAAAAAATCAAGAAACAACTCCATCGAACCGAGGACGCAATAAATAAACGTCTAAACACCTTGGAATACTGTATCAGCGGCCAATACACCGGCAACAAACCAGGAGGAGGTTCGGAGGGTACATGTGCAAATACCACCGTCATCCCTAATCCAGCGCACATGCCACTATGTCAAACCCGCAGCTTCGATTCGGTTTTCGATTCGAATAGGCCTGCATCCGAACAACTTGCTGCTTCGGTGGGTGACGACGAAGATACTGCTCGGCCAAGTATGCCGTACTTTACACACAATCCGAACCCCGGAGGAGGCGAGAAATCGCTGAGTAAGCATACGAATACTTCAGACACTTCTAGTCCGTGTTGTCAGCAAGACACTGCGAGTAGTTCGAGGCGCAAGTATTTCTCTTCGGCGGGATGCTTGGATACCAACACCAATATCAATCTGTGGCAGAATACCAGGCTGCAGGATGCCGATAGCTGTGAATCTAGCGACGAAGATGGCGAAAAAGTTGATATACCTTGTAACGATTCGGGGTATAGTACGAAGATGTGCAGCAATTCTCAAGGGCCTTCGCCTTCGTTATCTGGTAAGCATGTTTTCCACACTATGGATTGCACCATTTTATACGTAGAATGGGGTAGATTCGGTTTATTCGCGCAGAATTGCTGATATTTGTATACGTAGACTACAGTATGATCCAAAAGTTTTATAAATTTTTAATGAGTGATGGAAGCAAAATGAATGGACTAGAAGTGTTATCTTTAAATTGAGAAACATAGTTGACCTTCTTTGAAACAGGTTACTAAGAATCATTCAAATTTTTTATTTTCATCTCCAACTCATTGTTCTGAAACGAACCAACTCGTAGTACAAAATTTTTATTTCGAAACCAAAAAATCAGTTCAAAACGTACATGAAATTTACTTGAAAACTAAAAGAGTTTACCCCCCCCCCCTCAGCCATTAAATTTTATCGTTCTAAAACTGATATTTTTTTCAAACCATACCAAAATAAAAAACAAAAAAGGAAGCAAATTTGTATGTTAAAGAACAAACAAATATTTCAATCTTAAATTTTCACAATTAAGGTGGAAATTTAATTTAAAAAATTATACGAGTATAATGTCCTCAAAATGAAATTTTTTCAGAAAATTTCGAATTAATTTTCTACAAAAATCTTTGCTTAAAGGAAAATCTAAGGGTTTACTTCTAAGATGCCAAGAATACAACTTCAATTCAAATTGAAATGTTACATCAATGCCTGAATAAAAGGCCATCGTGATTGAAATTTTTGACTTCAATTTTAAATTTTAATTTTAAATTAAATTCGAATATTTTATAGGTAATCAAAGGTTGGTAAAACTGATGCTTTATAAGATTTTTTTCAAGTTGCCTAAACTTGTGTAGATTTTCCATTACAAACTTTCCACATTTTCAGTGGCACAAAATTATTTCTCTTGGTCCTTATAGCTTACCTATTTAATTTTCAAAATAAGGACATCCTTCACAGACATTTTCTTATTTTTGCAGCAAAGTGAGAATTATTACAATTTCTGACAAAATAACCAATTTTGGTGACTTTTCCTGAAATTATTATTTCAGCAAAAACCGGTTCATGGGGGAATTTCTGGCAAAAAAGTGAGATTTTAGGTCACTTTGGGTGAAAATTGAGATTTTTGTGATTTTCATTGTTGTCAATTTTAAAAAAAAATAAGAATTCTCAAACATTTTTCAGAAAAAAGCAAGATTTTGACAGTTTTAGTCAAATTTGCAGGACTTTTTGGGGAGTTTTTGACAAAAAAGCGAGACCTTTGAATGATTCTTGAAAAAAGTGAAATTTTTTTGTCAAAAAACAAAGTTTTGTCGATTTTAGCAGAAAGCAGGACTTTTTGGTAATCATTGGCAAAAAAAAAATTGTTCTTGGAATTTTTGTGAAAAAAGCGAGACTTATTGCAACTTTTTTGTTTGGTAGAAAAACGAGATTTTTGGGCAATTTTTGGAAGAAAAATGAAATTTTTAAGCAAGTTTGCAAAAAAGCGACAATTTTTTGTCAAAAAACAAGAAATAAAATTCAGTTTTAAACTGTACACAGGGTGTCCCAAAAATCCACAAAACGTAGTTTTTTCAAATTTTTACTACCCTAACTAACCTCATTATCTGCCTAAATGAAATGAAAAAGATGAATTCAATTCCATGCATAAGTAGGTATTGCATTTCAATGCGGTTCAATTGAACAATGAACTTTTGGAACCGGTTTCATGGTTTATTTTGACAAAAAGTATAAAAAAAAAATAACTTTTTCTTTGAAACAGAATTTAGATATTTTGACCCCTCCTGTACAATCATCATTGAGAAAAAAATTCCAATCCCTATTTTAGGGAAATCACAAATTACTTGAACATCAATTTCATGTAGTCAATCCTGAGAAACCAGTTTCAAAAACTGATGATTCATTCAAACCACAATATCTTAACCTGTCCGTCTATTTATCAAGAAATCAATGACAAACCAGAGTAAAATCAAACCTGGGAAACCAGTTTCAAAAATTGATGATTCATTCAAGCCACAATAAATTTAACGTGCTCATTTGTGAATAAATCAATGAAAAACCAGTTCAAAAACAAACCGGGAACAAAACCAGTTTTAGAAAATTGATGCTTCGATCGTTTGAATGCATATTAATTGAGAAATTGTTGCCAACCGGTTCAAAGTCAAATCCAAAACACTAATTTTATAAATATAATGAATTAATGATTCATTCAAGTTATACTAAATTCATATGCCTGTCTATTTAAAAAAAAAGATTGGAAACCGGTTCAAAGTCAAACCCAAGAAACTGGTTTGGAAAAAATATTGACTTCTTCAAATTGCATTAAATCCTGATGCTTTTTCTAGGAAAAATGACCAACAACCGGTTCAAAATCAAATCTAAGAAACCGGTTTCAAAAATTAACAATTCGTCGAAGTTGCACAAAATTTGCCAGATCATGTGACTATTTATTGAAAAATAAGAAGAAACTGGTTTACATTCAACGTTATGAAACTGGTTTCAAAAATTGACCATTCATTCAAGTCACGTTGAATCCGCGATTGATTAAAAAACGATTGACAACCGGTTTACAAAATTACTGAATCGTTGAAGGCACATTGAATCGATAAGTCTGTTCTAAAGGAAATGGTGGACACGTTTATTCAAAAAAAAAAAAAAAAAAAGGCAATGATTGGAAACCGGTTTAAAGTTGAACCCAAGAAAGTGGGTTGGGAAAAATATTGAATGATTCAAATCGCATAATTCGCGGATGCTTTTTCTATGAAAAAAGACCAACAACCGGTTCAAAATCAAATCCAAGAAACTGGTTTCAAAAATCAACAATTCGTTGGATCGCACAAAATTTGCCAGATCATGTGACTATTTATTGAAAAATAAGAAGAAACTGGTTTCCAATCAACATTATGAAACTGGTTTCAAAAATTGACCATTCATTCAAGTCACGCTGAATCCACGATTGATTAAAAACCGATTGACAACCGGTTTACAAAATTACTGATTCGTTCAAGGCACATTGAATCGATAAGTCTGTTCTAAGGGAAATGGTTGACACGTTTATTTAAAAAAAAAAAAAATGATTGGAAACTGGTTCAAAGGTTGAACCCAAGAAACTGGTTTGGGAAAAATATTGAATAATTCAAATTGCATAATTCGGATGATTTTTCTATGAAAAATGACTAACAACCGGTTCAAAATCAAATCTGAGAAACCGGTTTCACAAAATTAATGATTCATTGGAGTCGCACTGAATTTGCCAGAAGCCAGATCACATGAATATTTATCGAATAATAAGAAGAAACTGTTTTCCAGTCAACCCTATGAAACTGGTTTCAAAAATTGGCCATTCATTCGAATCACATCTAATCCATGATTGATTGAAAAACGATTGACAACCGGTTTAAAAAATTACCGATTCGTTGAAGGCACATCGAATCGATAAGCCTGTTCTAGGGGAAATGTTTGACGACCAGTTTAAAGTCAAATCC
Source organism: Planococcus citri (assembly GCF_950023065.1). Taxonomy (NCBI): domain Eukaryota; kingdom Metazoa; phylum Arthropoda; class Insecta; order Hemiptera; family Pseudococcidae; genus Planococcus; species Planococcus citri. Next base: position 15,759,294 of record NC_088678.1, on the reverse strand, counting down.
AAGAAACTGGTTTGAAAAATTGATGATGCATTTGAGTTGCACTGAATTTACGAGATCAGGGGTCAATTTTCAAGCAATAAGCTGAAACTGGTTCCAAATCCAAACCCTTTGATTACCTGTACATTATAGTTTTTCTAAAATTGTTGATTGTAAGTAGCATTGAATCCATATGATTCATTGACAACTGGTTCAACGTTGAACCTGGATAATCGGTTTTGAAAATTCATGATTCATTCGAGTTGCGTTGAATTCAAGCGTCTATTTATTGAGAAATACTAGACAACCTTTTCAAAGTCAAACCTAGAAAACCGGTTCCAAAAACTGGTGATCTGATTCGAGCTGCAATAAGCAGTATTTTTTGTTTGTGGAATAAAAACCCAACATTTTTCTCGATCACTTTCATCACTCTTACGAAATTCATCACAAAAACATGAGAACTTCTGACTCGTATGGTACCTATTGAAACCTATCTAATGGTTAATTTTATGCTTCACAGGTCGATTGGAAAACGACGGCTTATTATCAGTCACACCGTCTCAAGAAGAAAAACACCTCGAACAGATCCATTCTTACGTTACAAGCTTTCAGAATATGACCATTAAGCAAGCCAGTATGGTATAGAAATAAGCCCCCTACATATTTTTTTTGTCTATCTCTCTTGTACGAGTATATGGTACTAAAGTATTGTTATAATTTTTCTCCCTCTTTCTCTTATTTTTTTTATATTTATTAAATATATATTTTTTTCTTTTTGCTACTCGCTTCTTTAAGTATAATTTCGTGATTTACCGCAGCAGTCCAACACTCAACAGCCAGCATTTTCGTTACGTAATTTAGGACACGACGACGCGACGACTCAACGTCAGCAGCGAATGCGAATGCGATGGCCTATGGTAAACGATTTTACAAGCAGAAAGCATTCTACTTTTATCGGTCTAGCTCTCGTACATATCAAATGAATTCGCAATTCGTACCTACCTGTGTAATTTAACAACAAACCGAATACATTATTCATTAGAGGAGGTATTTTCGCTATTTTAAATTTACATCGTACGTCTACGTATACTAACGTTAGCATGTAGCATAATGCAGCATCATAGAGTTCTCATTCTACATACCTGATTCAGACGTTGTCGTCTCCACTCTATGTCGATCTGCTTGGTAAAATTTCCAGTCCATGATGCACACAGCTCCAAGTTGAAGAAATCAACTACCGTAAGGCTCACCATAGACATAACCCAATTACGATAATTGTTTCACAGCTCATTACCGTATTCGTTTCAATTCGACGTCGACATCTTGACACCCTGTAAAACAAAAAATAAATAAACGTCTAATAATTTTCAATGAAAAATACGAAAAAAAAAAAAAAAGTTACACAAACACACAGACTTATATAGGTATTTCTCACGCCATTTCAATACCTACTTGCGAGAGAAATGTAAAAATACACGAGCAAGAACATATCTACACAGAGAGAAAAACGACGTAATAAAATGCATGAATGAATATGACACTCTCGGAAGAGAGAAATTTTCATCTCTTTGATGTTGGTCGTCATCGTCGTCATAATCGCTATATAGGTACACGCTTCTGTAACTTTGTATCGTGTATTGCACCAACCTATTACCCATCATATTTCTTTTATGTGTGCTATTAATGGGTCTATAGAACTTCTTCCTCTCTTGTACCTACCTCCAACCTATGTATGTAAAAACAACAATCGTATAATCCTCTAATTGCGAAACGTTACACTCGACAACGTTTACTTACTCATACAGCAGATTAACTAATGAAGTGTTTATTCTCATTATAATGCTGCTGAGTTGAGGAAAATTTCACACTGGGTAGGTAAAGCTATACCTACCTACTTGGATTTCAAATTCAAAGCACATACTGGAATGTTTCGCACCCCCCTCACCCCCTTCCCCTTCACTCGAGATCAAATGTATGTATATTTGTGAATTTATAACAAAGAGATCGTGTACATCTGTATTAATACTCCTCTCATTTTTTCAGTTCTCGTTGTTGTTGGATACAAATAATGCTCGGAAAAATCATCGAGTAATTGATAAAGTGTCGAGGAAAAAAAAAAACTTTAGTGATTCGGTTTCCACGATACGAACAAATCAAACGGAACGTATACCTAAAGATCAAAGAATGCGGTGTGCTCGCATTGTCATTATGTATTATTTTTTTTTTATTCCAACGAATATGAGAATTATGAGAAATGAAACAATATTCACAATAGTACGACGACTGATACATTGTTTGTTATGCAGGTGTAGGTTGGAGATATACGTTAGCGTGTGATTATTTCAAAGCTATAAGTCTCTGTCTTACGTGTACCAGCTGTTTAGAAGTTCGAGCAGATAGGTAGGTAGGTATATAGTGTTTGCATAATGCGATTTTTTTTTTCATTATTTTGCGAACGTAGATATGTCTGATGACGTTTCAATGAATGTTGAAGCGAGCTTCGATGAAAAAATTGACGGATTTTGACGAACTTCTGTACTTGAATTAATTTCAATCTCGAAGATTGCCCTTACACAAAGAGACAAAGTGAGGATGGAGGCATGATGGAGGTATGGAACTTATCAGCGATTTGAAAAATATAAATATTGGAGGATTTTAGATTGCGAAAGATGTATTAGAACTCAACTTTTGATAATGAGTGTAGGGGCAGCTCAATAAAAATTTTCATTTTTAATTAAAAATATCTCTCAGAAAAAATTGGAGCTTCGGAGGTAGGTACCACCGGAGAGGATATGAGTTCCCAAAGAAAAACGTATTTTTGAAAAATTTGTGTTTTTTTTCGCTTCAGTTTATACACTACAGGTGTTTCAGAAAAAATAGCCCAGTTCCAAAAAGCAGTATTTGAGATTCTGCGTCGACTTGAGCTGTTCCTGTTGAAATCCAAGTCCATTTTTAGGGTTCTACTGAGCGATTGAAAATCTGCAGTAAATCCGATGTTTTAACATAATTAATGTGAAATACCTATGTACTTATTTGGGAAGGAAAATATTTTCAAAACACGAATTTATTGAAAAATATACGATTTGCCAATTTTCAACTACTCCAGTGGAACATAAAAAGTGGTTTTCGGTTTTGATGGAAAAAGACTAGGTGGACCCAAAATCCCGTCAAGTACTATGTTTTGGAATTGGACCACTTTTGAGTAGGCACAAAAGCGAATGCAACCATACGATTTTTTTGCAAATGCTTTCTTTTTAAAGGTACATAAACATATATCACCCCTCTAGAACGTTCTCCGAAGCTAATTTTTTTTGATTAACTTTCAACTTGAAGTGAAAATCTTCACTGAATTTGGTCAAAATCTTTCTACTTTTTTTTCACGAGCCACCCTAATGACCATCTTTGGATGTTCCGAACTGGTTTTTCTCAACTTGTGGGTCATTCCACGTCAATTCGACCAAAAAGTGGTAAGGAGGGGGGGGGGGTCGGCGATTTTTTTGAAATTTTTTCTGTGGAAAGACCTTCTGAAGAGATGACCAATTGCGCAAATCGCAGCCCTTTGGGCCTTTTTAAAGGCTGCCAGGGGTTGTCAAAGTTTTCAGTGAACTTGAAATAACTATCATCCATTTCAGCAGTAGATTACTCGATAATTACGATACCTAGTTACCTACCGAAATGGATTTTTTTCCAATAGGTAGAATCAGTGTTGTCACTTTTTTTCGTACGAAAAATTAGCTCGAAAAGTTTCAAAACGTAGTTTTCATATCATTCCGACTCTCATCAATACTGAAAAAAATACTTATATTATGGACAAGTTTTCATGCTGAATAACATATTAAAAAATTGGTACCTATGGCATTATGTCATAAAGTCAATTTTAAAAAAATGGAAAGTTTGCGAAAAAAACACGATTTTTACTTTAAAACACGAAAAAAAGTTTTGAGTGGTGAAGTTGACCCATTTGACCTCTACTTTTACGTATCCGTTGAAAAAGTTGAAAAACCCCTTTCACTCAATGGAATGAACTCATCAAAAAAAAAATCAAAATTCGAAAAAATTCAAAAAATAAACGAATTTTAATTTTTTTGCTATGAGTGTGATTTTTATCAACTTTTTTTATGAAATACGTCAGAAAGAGGTCAAAATAAGACAACAGAATAAATTTAAACTTTTTTTGATGTTTGGAATTGAAAATTGAATTTTTTTGAATTTTGATTTTTTGTGATGAGTTCATTTCATCGAGTGAGAAGCGCTTTTCAACTTTTTCAACAGAAAAGGAAAATAGAGGTCAAATGGGTAAACTCCACCACTCAAAACTTTTTAAAAATGTTTTAAATAAAAAAATTGAATTTTTTCGCAAACTTTTCTTTTTTTTTAAATCAACTTTTCGACATAATGCCATACCAATTTTTTAATATGTTGTTCAGCATGAAAAGTTGTCCGTAATTTATTTTTTTTCGGAATTTTTGAGAGTCTGAACGATATGAAAACTACGTTTTGAAACTTTTAGAGCTAATTTTTCGTACGAAAAAAAGTGGCAACACTGATTTTTATGATATTACCAAAAAGCTTTTCAAAACCCCTGACTATGGGAAAATGTTCCATTTTGGTAGGTATCGCGGTTATCGAGTAATCTACTGCTGAAATGGATGATATTTCAGGTTCACTGAAAACTTTGACACCCCTTTGCTGCCTTTAAAAATGGACTGCAGGGCTGCGATTTGCGCCATTGGTCATCCCTTCGGAAGGTCTTTCCACACGAAAAATTTCAAAAAAAATCGCCGAACCCCCTTACCACTTCTTGGTCTAATTGGCGCGGAATGACTCAGATAAATAGATTACGTCGTTCAATACAATTCGATAAAAAATAAAAAATAAACGTGTCGTTTTAGGTAAATTGAAATTGAAAAAAATAAAATAAAAATAAAATTCGAAAGAACCCAACAGAAGTATTATAATCACTAGAAGGTTCCCGTGGCACTTGAAAATATTTTCGACGGTTTGCGGTGACTTCCAAGATGTTCCAGTTTTTTAGTTTTTGTTTTGAAGTTGATACAGTCCCAAGTGAGGGGGGGGGGGGAGAAAGGGTGTGAAACTTAAAAAACCGCAGTGTCGCGGAATTACGCCTTTCTACTCGTACATCATCGTACATTTGAAACTATACTTGGACGTACAGGGTGCTCGGGAATTGTTTGCCAAAATTCAACTGTAGATAGTACCTACTCCTACTCGAGGAGACGAACAAAAAACGTTATAATAACTGGTTGCTCATCTTGTTTAGTTCGAGCACCTAGTTTACTCAAGTAACAGATCACAAAGAAATATTCGTGGCCATTTCAAATTTAATTTCAGGTAAAAAAAAAGTACACACATCCAACAATATTTTTTCTTGTTCCTAAAACATTATTTATTCTTATTTCTCATCATCAAAAACTGAACATTTGCCCCTTCAATTAGAATAAATACCTACAGACATTGCAGAAGATTGGAAGTTGAGTCGGATAAGTTGCTTATTTCTGCGTATCAGGCGTTAATTTGGCGAAATTTATTTTTGCGAAATTTAATTACCCACTGGTCTGTTTGTCCGAAAAAATGTACGAAGAGAGAGTTGCTGTCGCACGAGAAAATTTTAGGAAATTTAAATCTCAACTTCATATTTTGCTTCGCTCGAAAATTTCTGTACGGAGTTTTGAAAAGAATGAATGATATTTTTGACAAAACTGCTGCTACGCTGTGAAACTTTTAGTTGTGCCTTTTTTAAAAATATTATTTAAAAAACCTGCAGTATTCAATATTCATACGCTCTCGTAATAGTATTGTCATTGATCAATGGTATTGTAATCTGATGAAATAATAAAAACAAAAATCTTAACCACATCAGATCTAGCGTTTTTTATCTTATCTTCTCAGCATCATTATTAGTCGAAAAACAAAAATCCGAAACAGGAAACTGGCATGCCTAATAGTAAGTTCACCATGTAACAATTTTTTTGTAGGTACGAATGTTTCAAATGTGAATAGATGAACTTGTGTTTCGCAACAATTTTGCAAATATGTAGCTTAGATACGTCAGGAAAAAATCACCACCAGCAGAATTTTCAGGTGCTGAAATTCATTTGTTGATTTTTGGAGAAATTTTTACAGATTCAAATATTGCTATGCTCACTTCTCAAAAAAAATAAAACAAAAAGATCAAATTGAGGTACTTACCAACTAAAATACTGAAATTTGGTTTTGACTCTCTATTTTCAACTTCTCGAGTCGTTTTGTGGTGGTTTTGATTTTTTTGAGCGGTATTTATGCACAGGCAACTTAGGCAGCTGCCTAGGGCTGCAAATTTTCGGAGGCAGTAAATTTTGAAGCGTTTTCATCTCGATTTTTACGATTTTTTTTATATTTCTAAATTGAAGGGCGGTTTTCCAAAAGTGGATAAGTCAAGTTTTTTGAAAATTTATTTTTTCATGTCATTGTGTTCTATAGGTCGTATCTCACCTATTTAATGCCTAACCTACCCAAAATACCTATTTACCTACGCACAATCCAGCTTTTCTGTAAGTTGCGGATTGCAATCGTTTTTCCAAAACGCAATAATGTCATGATTACTTCGTTTTCGTCACTTTTATAGCCAAAATAGAGCTGCGAATATGGTTTTTTAATAGATAGTACTGTAATATGTACTATATTTTCATTTTTATTTTATTGCCAAAATGCTGATACATTTTTTTTTAAATGATAGTGCTGTAGATAAATACTTAATTTTTGCCAATTTTATCGCCAAAATGCAGGTAAAAAATTTTTTTTCAATCAAAAATTTTTTTTGTAAATTTATTGCCAAAATAGTGGTAAGATTTTTTTTTAAATCAAAAATCTTTTTTTTCAATTTATAGTGTTGTAATAGGTACTTAATTTTTGTTTAAAATACAGGTAAAATTTTTTGTAATCAATTTTTTTGGTCATATACTTTTGTATTGTGAATTAGAGTTGACTTACATCAATTTGCAACACTAGTTCTATCATATATGTAAATGAAAACATGAAAAATCGTTTTTCCAAAAGGCGATAAGTCAGTTTACTTTTTCTGCCGCAGAAGCGCTGCAAACTTGAGTTACACCACAAAACCAACACATACGTGTTGAGATAGATCCAATACAACATGCAGGATAGGTGTCATACTATACTCCAAGTGCATCACGCCTTGAAATGGGCACTAAAAACATCATTTATCTCGAAACCATAATTTTTGACTTATCGTTTTTTGGAAAACCGCCCTTCAATTGTATATACCTATTACCTAAGTATTTAGAGCAAAATTAAAATTTAGCATAAACCTGGATTAGCCATCGATCTTTATGACCTCTTTGATAAATTTTTTCAAAACCATTTTGCAGTAGTATTAGTTCAAATCCAAATTTTTTTCAATTTTTTAAAAAATTACTGGAGAAATCTGCTATTAACTCAGAAAATTGATAATATGGTAGGTACAAACCAAATTTCAGCCTTTCACGACAATTTGTTAAAATTTTGACTTTGAAAAATCCATAAAAAAATGAATTTGGAATCTAAGTATTAGTGCGTGGTTTTCAAATGAGTAAGGCACAAGAATTTCACGACTAGAGAAGTTGAAAATAGAGAGTCAAAACCAAATTTCAGCATTTTAGTTAGTAAGTACCTCAATTTGATCTTTTTATTTTTTTTTGTGAAGTGAGCATAGCAATATTTGAATCTGTAAAAATTTCCCCAAAAATCAACAAATGAATTTCAGCACCTGAAAATTCTGCTGGTGGTGTGTATTTTAGAGTCATTTTTAAATTTCCTTTAATTTGGTTCAATATTTATGGAATAAAGGGATGTAAAATTCGAATTCATTCATTATAAAACTATATTTCAAACTTTGCACAACACAAATTGTACCTAGTCGAACACTTTGTCCGGACCCTCCGGGCATTGTACAAACCAAGTCCGATGAAAAAGTAATATTCAGGCTTGGTCCGGACACTTCGGAGATGGTACAAAATTGGCTGTACCAACCCCGAATTATACAATTTCGGACTTGGTACCTAACATATACATATCTAGAAATAAAGTTACAATCAATGCAAAGAAATAGGCTACCTGGGTTTTTAAGTTTCAAGTTTTAAATTTTTTTATCTAATTTAGTAGAGTAAAGAAATTTGATGACATTGTCTATGTGAGTGGGGTCATCAGAAAGGATGACTTGTAGTTGGTTGGAATTTAGAAGTCTGGAGCGTTCATTTTGGTAGGAAGGACAGTCTATTAGTAGATGAGCAATGTTTAAGGGGATGTTGCATTCTGGGCATGATGGGGGAGGCTGTTTGAGGAATATGTATTGGTGAGTAAGAAGAGAGTGACCAGTTCTGAGTCTGGTGAGAAGAACCTCAGATCTACGCTGAAGTTGTTCAGAAGTTTTCCATAATGATGTAGTGTTTTTTATTCTTTTTAGTTTATTTGAGCTTGGGATTAGAGACCATGCAGATTGAAACACTTCATGCATTAAAGTTTTTGAATGGAGCTTTAGGTCTAATAGAGGGATTGGAATGTTGGAAAGGGGGAGGTGCAGGTGTGCTTGCTTAGCTATTTTATCAGCCAACTCATTACCATGAATCTGGGAGTGTGAAGGTATCCAGCATAGTATGGGTGTGGTATTTTGGAAGAGTTGCAGGAGTTCAATAATTTCAAGTGATACAGGATGTGAATATTTTGATCTATAGTTTTTTATTGATAAAAGAGCTGATAGTGAGTCAGTAAAAACTGTAACTTTATTTAATGAGAAGTCAAGGGAATATGTTATTGCAGATTTAATTGCATATAATTCAGCAGTGAGAATGGTGCAAAGGGAGGGGAGAGCAATGGGAATAGAGATATCGCCATGAATGATAGCACATCCAGTGAATTGTTTGGTTTTTGAGCCATCCGTATATACATATATGTGACTGTATTCTTTATACTTGTCAAGAAGAAGAAAATGTCTTTTAAGTATGATGGGGTTGGTGAGATTTTTATCAAATTCTGTCAAAGATAGGTCAATGATAGGGTTGAAAGATTGCCAAGGTGGGGTAGGGTTTACTAGCAAATGGTGTATTTTGATGTTATTTTCTTCTACTTCTGGTAGAAAAGATTGGAATTTTACACGAAAAAAAAAGTATGGATAATTTTTACTATTTCAAACAGTAACCGGATCCCATTCAAAAAAATTGTGATTTTTACTTTGAGATTAGTAAATTTTACTATGAGAGTAATAAATTTTACCTAATTCTATAGGTAAAATGTATTTTTTGGCTGAGTAAAAATCACTATTATTTTTGAATGGGATCCGGTTACTATACTGAAATGGTAATTTTTATTAATTTTTTTTTCCATGTACAGATAGTGAATGCATATGAATCATATATTCCAACTTCAAGTTGAAATCTGGGTTTGATTTTATGTTCAAGTATGTTGATGTGGAAACATACTGTCTACATATGTCAAGTGGACATTCAGAAGCACCATTAAGAACACTTATAGTGGGGGTAGTTCTAAAGGCTCCAGTGGAAATTCGTACAGCTGTATTTTGAATAGTATTTAGCCTGCGGAGGCGACTATCAGGGGCATAAGTATAGACAGAGCATCCATAATCTAAAACTGGTCTGATAAGTGTGAGGTAGAGTTTAAGTAAGGTATGACCATCAGAACCATAAGAAGTGTGTGAAAGTTTCTTGAGTAGATTTATTTTTTTGAAGCATTTGGATCTGATATCTTCTATGTGAGAGACCCAGGAAAGGTTGTTGTCAAAGTTGATACCTAAGTATTTAACAGAGGGAAGGGTTGGAATTGGAGTATTATTGAAGTGTATGTTTATTTCATGGGCACATTTATTTTGTTTGCAAATATGCAGGGCAGCAAATTTAGAGTGAGAAAATTTCAAACCGTTTTGTTGTGACCATGATAGCAACTGGTCTGTGGCTTGTTGTATGTAGTAGAGATTCACCAAGTTCTATGTTATTACAAGATAGAGAAATGTTGAGGTCATCAGCAAATAAAGTTTTTTTGATTGGAGAGGGAATTGCTTCAGTGAGGTCATTAATTCCTACAATGAACAGAGTTGGGCTTAAAACAGCACCCTGAGGAACTCCATTGGCAAGAGAATATTCATCAGAAATTTCACTTGAAATTTTAACTCTGAAGTGTCTGTTTTTTAAAAAGTTGGCTATAAAGTGCAGTAAGTTACCTTGGATGTTCCACGAGTGTAAAGTTTTAATAATTTTGAACTTCCAAATAGTATCAAAGGCATGACTAATGTCGTAGAAAACTGATAGAAAATGGGTTTTATTCTTTCTAGACTTGTTGATTTCAGAGTTAATGAAGGCTAATTGATGAAAAGTTGATCTAGAGGAGCGGAAACCACATTGTGATGGGGATAGTTTTTTGGTTGATTCAAGGATCCATAAAAGGCGTCTGTTTATAATTCTTTCAAATAGTTTGCAGAGGTTGGAAGTCAGAGAGATTGGGCGATAGCTGTTGATATCAAATGGGGTTTTACCTGGTTTCAAGAGAGGTAGAACTATTGTAGTTTTCCAGCAATTTGGAAAAGAATGAGATGTCCACATTTGATTGAAAGTTTCTAGTAGTAAGAGGGTCACATTTTCTGGTGCATTTTTGATGAATTGTAAGTGAATTAAATCAGCACCTGGGGCCGAGTTTCTAGCTGAAGAAAGAGCTGTGTTAAATTCTTCAATGCTAATGGGGGAATTATAAGGTTCATGTGTAGCATCATCAATATATGAAGAGTAGGTTCATTGTTTAGTTTAAAATTGAGGAAGTTCTGGTCAAGAGCTTCATCACTAGAGGTTTTAGCAAACATCTGGGCAAAAGCATTAGCAATAGTGTTGGGGTCATAGATTATTTCCAGTTAAAAATTGCAAATTTTCAAGCTCTCTCAATTTAGGTAGGTACCTAATAATATGTATTTATTTGATTATTTTTTCAGATTTAATTCATTATGCAACTATAATGGTTGGATGGACACCAAGGTGTGCAACGTATTAGGCTACCCAATTGGAAACTGCGCTGATGCGAGGGTGAAACTAAGAGACGATCATGGTCTCAGTTATTCTTACGATACCTATACCTTGCCGATATGTTACAACAAACAGGGAAAACCTAAGAGATGCGTGACTCAGTCCGAAGGAACCTATAATATTATAGAATGGAGGATCAGCAGTGATAATATGCTTTGCACTCCATTTTTTCATAAGGAAAATATACTGAATAATCTACCCGACGAATAATTTGAACTGTTTCAATTTTATACCTACCTACTGAATTTTACAAGGAAACTTCTTGGTCACTCAGTCACTCGGTCATAAATTTTGGCAAATTTTTTATACGTAGGTACGTTTACGTATACGAAAACATGAGGATGCGTATGGTAACACGGAAAAACTTTCAGCCACTCAAACGAAAAATTTAACGACCTAAAAGGTTTTGAATTTTCCATAAAGCCTATTCCAATAACTGTAGGTATAAATTACCTGAAAAATTGAATGACCAGTCGTCATTTCGGAAAATCCCATTTTTCGGCGAATTTAAATTACGTACAATTAGGTACAAATTTTGACACGATTTATATGGAAATTATCATAATTTTTGGAGGTCTCATTTTTTCGTATATCAACGCGTTCAGAAAGCTAGACTTAATTTTCAGTTGGTGGCTGAATTTTTTTTCTGAAAACTACTCCATGTAGGGTTTCACATTCTCTTGTAAAAAAAAAAAAATGAGCAAAATCGGGGCATTGGCGACCGAGAACTTCCTTTGGGTTATGTACTCGTACGTAGGTTAAATTAATTATTAAATTCGAAGTACATACCATTGTAAAAACGTTATCTTTCTAGGTTAGTAAATATTTTGTTTATTTTACATGTTTTTATTTATTCATTTTCATTCATACAGAGTATGGTACGATGATACGTAGTATTTTCCCCCTATGGTAACTCACATTCACAACAGAATTGAAAATTTTTCCGACAGCCATCCTCCAAATTTCAACGGCTTAAAATTAATTTTTCAATTTTTGGCGAATTTTCAAACCCCCTCCCCAAAAATAATATAACGTGCAAATGATGGAAATTAGTCCTGAAACTACATAATATCAATTCCCTGAACCAATTTCACCATTTCAGACCATTCTGAAGCCTCCGCCAGCGCGATTTTTGATTTCTCCAGAATTTTAATACATCTGGATAGTGTTTGCATAATGCGATTTTTTTTTTCATTATTTTACGAACGTATGTCTGACGTTTCAATGAATGTTAAAGCGAGCTTCGATGAAAAAATTGACAGATTTTGATGAAATTCTGTACTTGAATTAATTTCAATCTGAGGATGGAGACATGGAATTTATCAGCGATTTTAAAAATAAAAATATAGGCGAATTCTTGGATTGCAAAACATATGTGAAAGCTCAACTTTTCATAATGAGTGTAAATAAGTGAAGGCAGCCACAGTAAGAATTTTCATTTTTAGTTGAAAGTCTCTCAGAAAAAGGAGGACCTTCGGAGGTAATCCTGGATTGAGGGACTGCATCGACTTAGGCTGTTGCTGTTGAAATCTAAGATTTTTAGGGTATCTGATTCTCAAATATTTCGCATTGATTATGCTAAAACATCGAAAAATATAATTTCTGAGACGGAGACAATTTTTTGGATACATTGACGCCAATTTTTGGCAATTAAGTGTTAGGTACCAATTTCAAAAAAGAAAAAAAAAACTAGAAAAAAATCCAGAAACTTGTCAAATGACCAAAAAATTGATGGAAAATATTTTCAAAAATATGAGGTTTGTGCATTTTCAACTACTCAGTGGAACCCAAAAAAGTGGTTTTGGGTTTTGACGGAAATAGGAAATAGACTAGGTGGACCCAGAATCTCATCATTTCATCAAGTACCATGTTTTGGAATTGGACCACTTTTGGGTATGCACGAAAGCGAAACAATAAATATGATTTTTTTGAAAATGCCTTCTCTATATGAAGGTCTAAGTATATTACCCCTCTAGGATAATTTCCGGAGCTAAATTTTTTCTCGAATCGATTCATTCACTCGAATATGTACTCAACCGAAATCCCAAACGACATGACTCGAATTCAATTGCCAGAAAATCGAATCCCCGAATACCGATACCGATTCCCGGAAAGCTATAGCCCCGAATCTAATTGAATTGAATGCGTCCAATAAAGAAGGGTCTATAATAAGTACCTAGACATTTTGGATTTCGAGAAAAAAGTAGGTAATCGAAACTTTAACATGGAAAAAATTATACGATAGCTTTGAAATGAGTGGAACTTTTTTCATAAAAAATGTCGAAGGTAGACCTCAGATGAGTAGATAATTCGGAGTTAGACAATTTTATTTTCACATATTATCGATTGAATATTCAAAAAAAGGAACGCTCCACTCAGGCCCTTTTTTATTGAACGAATTTCTGACTTCGAATAGTTCACTCAAATAATAAATCACAAACAAATATTCGTGGTCATTTCAAATTTAAGTAATTTCAGGTAAAAAAAACGTACACCCAGCAATTATTTTTTTTTTTTGTTCTCATTTCTCATTACCAAAAACTACAAAATCATTTGCCCCTTCAATTAAAATAAATACATACACAAGACTGGAAGTTGAATCTGATAAGTTGCATAATTGCTGCGTATCAGGCGTTAATTCTGCGAAGGCGAAATTCATTTTTATATGCATGATTAATTACCTGTCTGTATTCGTTAAAAAAAAAAAAAATGAACGCAGAAGCAGATGTTATTGCACGAGAATATTTAAGAAATTTAAATCGCAAGTTTATAGCTCCGTTAGAAAATTTCTGTACGAAGTTTTGAAAAATTGAATGACATTTTTAACAAAACTACTCCGTACTTTGGAGATATTTAGTTTCGTTTTCCTGATAACCAGACGTCTCAAATTTCTCATTTAACGCACTCGAATCAAAATAAACCCTTTAGATGAATTTTTTGAAAAATCCAAGATAGTCGAAGGGCTCGTACAAGGATCACTTGCACCCCCCGCTGATCCTCTGGGGCAATCTTTTTTCCTAAAGGGGGAGTCCTGAGGATCCTTTCTAGCTGTTTGTCCTCAAAAAAAAGTGGCCCTACATACAAAATGGCGGCCATTTTGATCGACAGGTCAGCCGAAATCGCAGATTTTGCGTTCCAACATAGGACTTGCAAGAAATTTTTTAAACCGTACAAACGTAGATCGAAAGAGCAGGCAAAAATTCATCACATGTCAAAATTTCAAGTGCTCAAGTGCCGTTTTTTCGATTTTTGGTGAATTTTTGAAAATCTAATTCAGGCCAGAAATGAGGGAAAGAATCAAAATTTTACCAAATTGGCCAAGAAAGCTGAAATTTGGAATATATTCTATTTACGACATGCCAAATCGATTGGAAACTGTTTCAAACCGTTTTGAGAAGTTCTGGAGCCTCCAGCAGATTTTTGAAACTAGAAATTCCCACAAAATTTCATCAAAATGGTGTTGAAAAGCTGAAATTTATTCTGCAAACTAATTTCAATGCGCTACGAAGTACTGCAGGCGAATTTCAAGTCGTTTTGGAGCCTCTAGCGAATTTTTGAAAGTGCCCGGAGCCGCCAGCAGATTTTTGAAACTTTGAATTTTCACAAAATTTCATCAAATGGAGATGGAAAGCTGAAATTTACCCTACACTCCAATTTTAACACCCTCTGAAGACGACTTTAGGTGAGTTCAAGTCATGTTCAGGCTCACAGCGACTTTTTGAAAATTACTGCAGCCTCCAGTAGATTTTCGAAACTTGAAATTCTCGCACCATTTTACCAAATGGTGTTGGCAATGCTGAAATTTACTTCGAAAACTAATTTCAATGGGATATGAAGTCGACTACGTCGTGGTTTCAAATGGTTTTGAAGCTTCCAGCTAATTTTTAGACATTTCGATTTTTCAAAAGACAACATGCGACCTTTCAAAAAGTCGCTGGAGGCTCCAAAACGACTTGAAATCTACCAGCAGTCGACTTCGTAGCGTATTGAAATTAGTTTGCGGAATGAATTTCGACTTTCAATCTCCGTTTGATTAAATTTTGGAGAAATTTCAACTTTAAAAAATCCACTGGAGGCTCCAGTAATTTTCAAAAAATCGCTGGAGGCTCCCAAACGACTTAAAATCTTCCTGAAGTTGACTTCGTGGCGTATTGAAATTAGTTTGCTGAGTAAATTTTGGTTATCAAACTACATTTGATGAAATTTTGTGGGAATTTCGAGTTCTAAAAATCTGCTGGAGGCTCCAGAACTGCTCAAAACGGTTTGAAACAGTTTCAAATCGATTTGGCATGTCGAAAATAGGATATACCCCAAATTTTAGCTTTCTAAGTCAATTTGGTAAAATTTTGATTTTTCCCCTCATTTCTGGCCTGAATTTGATTTTTAGAAATTCAACAAAAATCGAAAAAGGCACTTTAGCTCTTGAAATTTTGACAGGTGATAAATTTTTGCCTAATCTTTCAGTCTACCTTAGTACGGTTTGAAAAACTTTGTGCATGCAAAAACGGTGACCTTCGATGTTTTTACGTAAGTAATTATTGAGGAATGTTTGATAAAAAAATTTTTAACACAAACTTACCCAAAAATAAGTGTTTTTCAAATTTTCAATCTTTTAGTGAAACTTTACAGAAAAGTCGTTCTGAATTTTGACTGCAAATGCCTAGGTCGGCGCAGAATCTCATGAATAATCTTTTGGAACTGAACAATTTTTCCATAAACAAGTTGGGCAGGGGCAAGAGGGGAGAAATTCCATTTTTTTTTGTTTTGCGATACATCCTAAATGTGCACAGTCCATTATTCATTACCTATTTGATTTCCATGAAAATTTTGGGAGCACTTTGAAATTTGAGCCATAATATTATAGATGAATCTCTGTTGGTGGAACTGTGGAAGCTTATAGGTTGACTCAGATTGAAGACTGTTCTAGACCAATTTTGGATCGCTGAAATTTGGCTCACAGAAAGAAGATGTCACCCAGATCTCAAAATCTTTCTAGATGCCGAAGTTGATTTTTTTAATTTTGGTGAATTTTTGAAAATGGCGGAAATAGTCACCTGGTACATTGATTTTCTATAAAAAGGGTATATTGTGGAGATATTAGAAATGAAACTCTGCAAAACGTTTCGTATATCAAAGTTGACTACTGTGAGAATATTATTACTTTATGCCTGTTATTGTGAGGTATTAAATCACTACTTCAAAGGGGAGAACTAAGAAATACTCCGTAGAGGATAACTTACCTGGCTAGCTCAGCAGGGCGGCGTTATAATAATAGACCACAAGATGTGGATAAAATACACGCACATGTTACACAAATGGTATATTTTATCACGTAATTATGTCACAATAGACGATTAACCGATAAATAAGCACAAATTAACCAAATTAAACCGAGATTATCCGAAATTAACACATATTCACAGATTACAACGTGGGTTGGTCTGAGAATTTACATATCAGTGCAATGAAGCAACCTATTTAGCCCGGAAGACCGTTGACGTGATCAGTGTACAACGAACTACACCGTTCCACACGCTCGTAGCTGCGTCTAGGGTGCAGCTCCGAGTAGGACAACGCAGTGTTACCATGAGGAGTAATACATAATAGTACTACATAGGCAGGTTAGGCATATGCGGATATAACATATGCCCCTCCGAGATTAGCTTTGATGATAGAGCTTCTTCATCGGAGACAATTACGGATACATTATATACCACATATGAGCTAGAACCTGACTATGAGTAATATCATGGGTATATACTTCTGCCCCCCGTACTTTCTACGATGAGAAATTACGAGAGAGACAGAAGTGTGTTAAATTTTGGAGGTGTGAGGTTAAGCGCTATTCATAACGCCGCATTGCACCAATTGGCCGCCAGTAACTGGCATCCTAAGACACCAAATCACCGACGCACCAACTAATAACAATGCTTCGTCATGAACGCATACTAAACGACACGAAGACAGGATCAAAAAAGAGTTGAGGAAACTCCAGCAGGTAACACCACGTTTTGATCACAAATGGATTGTAAAACAAGGGAGGGGTGTGGAAGGTGAGTTCCTTCCTTCGTTGAACACAAATGGTTCGCGGAAGGGTATGAGCTGTTTTCGTCATATACAATGATATTGGGAAAACAGCTGATGTTGAAAAAGGGGAAAACCTCATCTAATTGTGCTAATTTGTGGGAATGGTTGCACAAATGGCATTGCACAAATGGCACTTTGCTACAATGAGCAGAAAGGGGACACAAAAGGTCACAAGAGGTCAAATACGATCACAAATGGATGCATTTGAGGAGACATTACAATTTAATTCTAGTTCCAAATTATCTTAAAAATAATTCAAACGTAGCTGTTAACCTTTCCAATTTTGAGAAAAAAAAAAAACAAAAAAGCAGAATATGACTGTTTTCAAGTTACACGTGATAATAATAAACGATTGTTACTTTTTGAGAAAAATAAATTAACATTACAAACAAAAATAATAAAATAAAAAAGGCAGTATAAACGTTTAACGAACCAAAAACAGGAATAACAGATGTAGAAGAAAAAGCGTATTGACTCATAAGACATTATTTACAAAAGCATTAAGCTCAGGGAAATTACAACGAGTTTTTCTGGGGAAATAAATAAAAATCTGGGGGGAAAGAAAAACTTAAAGCTAACACAACTATTTACAAACATGGAATTGGATACTCTTGTACAGTGGGTCTCACAGCAGTCGATTAAAAAAAAAGGAAAGAAAAAAAAAAATAATAATACCAAAGAAGAATAAAAATAAGAGAGTTTAAAAAAAAAAAAAAAATGGAATTTAAAAACGACAAATTTTGAGTATAACAAGTAATTATTAGGTACCATTGAATCTTTTTCATAATACATTTAACAATTTTATCAAAACAGTTCATGAAATGCAAGAAAATCAAAAAAAAGGAATTTGAGAACAAATTTCGAAACATATGTAAGAACTAATTAACCGAAGTTCGAACAGTTTTCTACTTTTCGCTCACAAATTAAAAAACTTAAAAAAAAAAAAATGGAACTTATACTTAAGTGAATTGAAGTACATAAAAAATAAACTTTTTTCATTAAAAAAAAAAAAAAAAAATTATTTTTTGTAACATTACAGAAAATAATCCCTGAAATTACGTACAATGACGTAAACAGGTTAACAATTCACTTACTGTACAAATGACAGTCAAGCGTTACAAGGGTGAACAATCTTCAACTGATCTCTAGTATCAGAGATGGTTGAATGATTGCCTATCATTCTCACGTTTCATAATAGAATCGAGAGATTAAGCGATCGGATCGAGGAAAGCGATTGAGGTAATTGGGTTTTGCACAAATGGCAATTTGGGGGAGGGGAGTTAGTAGATGATTCCAAAATTGGTCTCCTTCGCTTCGAACTCTATCCTAAAAAAAAAAAAAAAAATGAATAAAGAAGAAAAACTGTATCATTTTCTTTGTAGCCGACTACCATAGTATACAAGTAGCAAGCGAAACAAGAAATGATTCAAAGCTGAAGGGAGAGCCAATTTTGGAGATCAAACTACACCTTGGCGATGGAATGGTGGAAAAACGTTTCCAATTGGGGAGTTTTAGACTCGACTCGCAGTTGGAAAATTCCTCAATGAGCTTCTAGCCAAAAGTACCAGCAGCATGCGAGTACTTTGGCCAGAGCAAATACCGATCGTAATCTGGAGGGAGGGGGGTTGGCGTTTCCAGGATCGGTGAGCCAAGTCATGGTCAAACAGTGCATAATAGCACGAATGTTGTGGAAAAGACGTCTGTAGAAGCCATAATAGGCTCCATACAGATACGTGATTTGGAACAGATGAGACCAAACCTTAATAAAACGGCAGGTCCATCGAGTGATGAAGATTTCAGGTACGTAAGCGCCCGTTGGAATACGCATTGGTTGACGATTAGGTAACCACCAATATCGAGAATCCTCCCAACGTGGGAATCTGCCTTGGTCACGGAAGCATGCACGTACCCAAATATCCAACGGGGTGTCGCGTTCCATCTCCGAAAAGGGAGGCTAAAGGTAAAAAAGAGAAAAGAAAATACACACAAATGGCGTTTGAACTTTAGAGAGAGAAAAAAAAGGGGAGGTTCCAAAAAGAAGAAGATTTGAATTTGTGACGATCGAATGAGTCCTGGAACAATGCAAAAACGAAGAAAAAGATCACTGTAGCATTATCCAGTTATGCTTAACTACTATACTTTACATAGTAAGCTGAAATGACTCTCGATTAAAAGCAAATCAAACCTACAAAAAAAAAAAAAATCAACAAAAAGAAGAAATTTTGATTTTGGGAAATTTTGGAACGGAGGGGGGAAGGGTGGAATCCAAATTTCGCCACAAATGGGCTACTTTTTGACGGAGGCAAGTTCGTGTACCTATTTCGAGAAATAGGAATAGGTGACAATTTGGGCCATGAGATTCATGTTTCGAAAGAATCCCTGGTAGTAAGCGAGAAATTTGCGATAAATAAATATCACGTGAAACACGAAGTTGAAGATCTCAATCATCCCCCAAACCATGTCAACGATTTCGTCATGATGGACGGTTTCGTTGACACTGATTCGAATGTATAATCGGTCTGGATTCCACTCTGGACTTTCTGACATATCTGTGGGCAAAAAACGAAACAGGGTGAGGGTTGCAGAATATGTCTCAAGATGATAAACATGGGGGCAAAAAAAAATTTTGAAAGTATACGATGATACTTTTTATTGGCCAGGTTTGTCGCGTACAAATGACGCATGAAAGGGGCTTACTGTGATCGTAAAATTACGATTCTGGTTCGGAGCCATTTAGAATGGCATCTTCGGCATCATCCTCTAGCAGCTGTTGCGGAGGGGAGGAAGAATTAGTGAGATCAACATCTTCGCTCGCGTGAAGTTGGACTCGCCAATCTTCCGAGGTTAAAATCTCCTCGCGATTGATGTTGAAAGCTATCGTGCCTTCGGGATTCTGGACCGTTGCAGTTCCATCGGCGTTGAGGGTAACATTACCCTGAATCGTCGCATCGTGTAGGAATTCGCTAGCATCAACGATCCTGTATGATGGATGATCCGCTTCGGTAGGTAGTTGCTTGGGTTCCGAATACTCGGGGGCCGGAGGGGAGGGAGTCGACGGAGAAGGAGCTGAAGGGGAGGGAACCGGTCCACTAGCGGGAGTTGGTTGCCTCCTCTGGCTCTTCGGCGTATTCGGGCGCGAGTCAACCTGCGATTTTGTGCTTCTGGCCGAACGAGAACGAGACGATGCTCGAGAGCTACGCGAAGATTTACGAGCTCGACTTCGTGTTTGGCGATCGGCGCGTTCCTGCTCGGGATTGATATCTTGCATCGCGTCGCTAAGCTCTTGCTCGATGTTGACTTCGCGTTGCGATTTGGGCTGGTACCGAGGGCACTTAACGATGGGGCCAGTTGATTGGTCGTCGCCGCTGGTGGCTTCGGTGGCGGATGCCGCGTAAGCAACGGAAGCTGAAGCAGAGGCCGGAGATGACGAATCTTCAGCCGAGTTGCTCGTTTGAGAGGCAGCAGCGCCTTTCTTTTTAGCAAGCTTGGTTTCGGCTTTCTTCTTGGCATTTTCAGCCTTGAGGGCGTCCTGCTTCGCTTTTGACTCGGCTTTGCGGGCAGCTTTCTTCTTTGCAGACGCAGCTTTGGACTGGGCGATAGCGTTAGCTTTTTCTGTCTCAAGACGAATTCTTTCATCATCGAAACGAATCATCTCTTGACGTTTAGCTTCCACTTCGGCGGCTTCTTGTTGGATGGCAGCAAGACGAGCAGCTTCCGCTTGTTCGCGATCATACGCTTCCTTGCGTAGGCGCTTGTCTTCCGCTTGCTGGGCCGCGATGTCCGCTTCGCCTGCCGCTAAGTTGGCGAAGGTTGGGGTGAGAGTAGACGACTGGGTCTGGAGCGGCATGTCTTCGTCGTGATGCTGCGGGGGAGGGCGTACGTGTTGCTCCGTTTGTGTGTGGTACAAAGACGATGACGCCGTCGGAATCGGTTGAAAGCCGGTTGGAACATTCGACGGGGTCGCTACACGGTACTGGCCGGTGATCGGATTCTGGACTACTTGGGGAACACCGGCTGAGAAGGCCCGCGGTTGACCGAACGTGTACACAAATGGTCTCACTGGTCCAGCGGGTGTCTCCGGGATCGGATGCAGGGCGACGGTGACTGGAATCGGGCCTCTATATACAGGGGTTCGGGGCTGGAACAGCGGGATATTCTGGGTAAAATAATGATGCGGCGGAGCGATCGGTCGTGGCGCAACTATCGCAGGTTGACACGGTGCCGTTGTGGCAACAGCGCCAGTTAACGGTGTCATTGTCTGCGAGGTCGAAACGGTACGTTGGCGGGAGGACGGCGTGAATTCGGGAGCTGCAACGTTCAAAGATGACGTGGATGTCGCCGGTGAGACAAAATTGTCTGTGATCGACGCAACGTTGTAAGATGAAGCAAGCGAATCTTGAGAACTGGCGACTGCGTTAGTATCAACATTGTCGTCGTCACCGTCGTCGCCGCTGGAAGTTTCTGAATCAGAATCGATCTCGATTACTTCCTGGCCGGTAGGCTGGGGGATGTACAGGGGTTCGTTCGCTACCTTGCCATCGGGAGTTCGCTTTTCTTTCTTCGTAATGGGAATCATTTCCTCGCGGATACGGTTGGCCATAAGTTGGTAGAGTGCGAGCGGGTAGTAGGGACCGAGCTCATCTCTGCTGGGCGTCTGGTCGAGAAAGTTGACTAAGAATCTAGACGCGTTTTCGACAATCGGGTAGTCCGTACTGATCCACTTCTGGTTGGTCGTCTCGGTTATGGCATTAACAGCCGATTTTCGAGCGTTTCCAGGGATCGGTGGAATGAAGTACGCTCGTTGGACGCCAGCTTTCTTTAGGAGTTTCAAGATCCGAATAAACGAAGCGTTGAATGATCCCTTCGGAGTTTTTAGGTGAATGTCAGCGGTACCGATCGTGTACATGACTTTGGACGGGAGGCGTTCGAATTCGTCGGATGCGAGGGTTATTACCATATCCGCGGCTGATATTCCTCGTTGGTATATGAGGGGGTGGAGGCGATCGACAAATGATTTGCCGTTGGATAAGTATTCCGCCAGCGATGCTATATGTCCATCTCCGAGCAATAATATGTCGAAGGCAAATAGCATCGCAGCGCAGTTTCCATCCGGACGTACGAATCTGGCGGCGGTGAAGAAGTGAGGGAAGGAGTTTAGCGGGTAGCAGGGTAGAAGGGGTGACGATGATACGCCATACCGCTTCTGGTATTTGGTGTGATTTTCGCCAATTTCGACGCAGGCTTGCTCGGGGGTAGGTTTTCGGGCGGATTGTCAACCTGCATTTGGTCGTCGTTTCGCGGCGCGTTGGGTTGAGGGGGAGCGGGGTGTGGTACTTGGACCGCTGCCGCTGGTTGAGCAACCGAAGCGTTCGCCGCGTTGGCTGCTGATGGATTGGCCGGAGCGTTCGCCGCGTTCACGTTGCGTTGATTGGCGGCTGATTGCTGCTGGTTTCGACCAGCGGTGGGTTGCTTGTTTTTCCACGTAATTTGGCGAAGCATCGGTGATTTTCCAGGTTCGTGGACGTTGGCTTCTTTTCGAGTGCCGGAACTCTGACGCGGACGCTTCGGTTGCGAGGGCGGGAAGGGTTCCGGTCGCGGGGCGTTCTGCGTACGAGGTACACGTGCCGGATTAACGGACATCAGCGAAGGAATCGACTTGGGCTGCTGTTTCGGCGTCGCCGGGGGCAGTTTTGGCGTCGCTTGTGATGGTTTTGGCGCCGTTTTTTCACTGGCAGTGTTCGCCTTGGAAGATGGCGCTAAACCGCCGGGTTTCGGTGCCGGTGAGGATTTTCCATCAACACTAGCGGTTTTTGGAGTCTGGGGCGGGTGTGAGCCTTGCGGTGTGGACGGGACCGACGTGATGGAACAGAACTCGTCGGTGCGTTGTTTAATCAGCAGATCATACCGCGATTTCGTTTCGTGTAACTTTTCAGTTACTTCGTCGAGCTGTTTCTTTAGAGTTGCGTTGTTTTTGTCCGCATCGGCCAAATAACCGCGCACAATGGTGAGGTCGGTACGAGTGTTGTTCAGAAGATCAGCACAAACGGCGAGACGATTTCTGAGCGCATCGTAATCCTCATGCATTGGCGGAATGTCCACCCTACGGCGGTGTTCGGAGACTTGGACGGTCGACATGTGAATAAAAATATTCGGTGTTTCGCAGCCATCGCGCATACACTTGAAAAATTTAATGCCGTCTTCAGTGACTGGGGGGTTGTCGTCGAAAATTTTCTGGACACACGAAGAGTGATACAAATGGCAGCAATTCGTGATCATTGGCGGGTCTGATGGAATCGAATACGGATCGTTGGCACTAACGGCCTCTTCCGATTTCATTGGGCTCGAAGTCGTGATCGAAAGTTGACATGATTCACAAAGATAGTCGAGTATTTCAGCCATCTCTGCAACAATAAGGAAACAGACGGGGGGGACAGGGGGGTCAGTCAGAGCGAGACAAAGAAAAAATATCAAATTTTTACCGGAAAAATGCGTGAAAAAAATTATAATAATGATCTGGTGTCTGTCAACTTAGCGTCGGGAGCCTTGTTGACAATTTTACGTTAACACTTTGCATTTACTTTTAAAAGCATAAAAATAACGTGGTACTTACTCAGAGACAGGAACAAGTCAGCTTACAAAATAAATCAGGAACGAAAACAATAATTAGAAATAAATCGAGCGAGATATTTTAGAAAAAATTAAGTCGCTCACGAGAAAGAGCTTAGAAATAAAACAAACGCGTAAATGCGATTAAAATCGCAAAAGACAGGAACGCAAAAACACGATTCGAAAAAGTTAATTCACAAAAGAATAAAATTTCTTCGACGAATTAATATGCACAACAAAATCAGAAAGCACATGTACGCAAACAACGTAGGTAAAATTACTTCAACTATTGCTGCATTAAGAAGTTCAAAATTGAACATACCGATACCGCGATCAAACAAGGAATGACTCCAGTGTGCACAGCAAAGCAGCTCGTCGGTTCGTATGCCTTACCGCATTCCCCTTACCGCGCACCTCCTCAAACTAGTGTTGAGGCAGATGGTCGGTGCCAATATGGCGGCAAAAAGGAAGAAAGCGGCCCGTGCCGACGAGCCAGTTGCTGGAACACAAAGGATTACTACGCAGTTTGTAAAATTACAACGACGTAGTACCAGGGTTGCATAATATGGCGGTTACGGTGACATGTGCTTTTCTGCTGTATTTTGAATTTTGAAACGCGAATGAATTGAAAAATTTGGTACTCTGACTGACTTACCTGTTACTCCGGATCTAAGGGGTGTTTCAAATTCGGTTGTCAGTGTACTTTGGGCATTGGGAATAGAGAACAATGTCCCTTTTTGGAATTTGAAACGGAAAAGGTTAGGATCAAACCTGACGTAAATTGACAGATTTGGAAACGTGGATTTCAATATTGAAATTCGCCTCTCCAAATCCGTCTTGAAGTTTCTTGAATTTCAGAATCGAAATTGCAAAATCGGGGAGTGGTTGGGAGGTACGTGAGTATTTTGGTATTGGTTTTTTCTGAGCATAATAGCTTGAGAATTTCCAATACCAAAAAAAACAGCGTGGGTGTAAAATTTAGTCACCACTGTTTTCACTATTGGCAAGCGTTATCGTTTGTTTTCATAATTCAGCAAGTTTCAAGTTGGAAAAAATATTTTGTTGATAGCATTCATCACGTAAATACTTCTTCTCTCTTACTAAATAATGGAATCAGCATTTTGGGGAATTTCGGTTGCACAATAAATACATGCTTTTCGAAATTCACCCAATTTGCTGATTTTGTTGGTTGATACTTGAGCTTGAAACATTTCAATTTCGTCATCATGTATCAACACGTGACCAGTGCTATACTGTGCCTCGTCTCAGCCAAAAACGATCGAGTTTAGATTTTGAAAGAAGTTTCAAAATTGTGGGTTTTGGCTTCAGGTATTTTTCGGCTCTGAGGATAGGTCACTCTATTTCGACTCCAAAAATACAACTATGTGTCATTATGAATCTTGGGTACCACATACTCGGGGCATACGTTATACCGCTTGTTTTATAAAGTGACCTCCTCTCAGAACCGAGAAATTGGGAAAAAATGGATCATTCAGGATCGAATTCCATTTTTTGGGATTTTTCGGGAAAAAATTTACCTGGAAAAATTGTCACGAAATATGACTGCATTGCGTGCTTATTTTTCGTTACAAAGAGGGGAGAGGGTGGCGTGTTATATTAGGTCATTGGCCAAAAAAGTTAAAATTTCGAAAATTCAAAATTTCAAACTTTCTATGTCCTAGTTCTGTCAAAATCGGTCGTATGAGCAGGGGGAGGGGATTTTTGCCCCTGCTGAGGGCGTCCTAGGTTGCTTGAAATTTGGAGAGAGAGTGTTGCCAAGTGAAATTTTTTTCAACATTGAATTTTTTCAGCTTGTCAACTCTGCTGGTTAATTCCAAGTTCGAGAGCTTTAGATTGAAAGTCAAACCACGAGTCGTAGTATACACTCAAAAATTGAGTTTTCGTACCTAGTCTCTGGCTTGAAATAGTTTCTGGAAAAAATGGAGGTTTGCCAACACTGACCATGCAATGTTGTTCTTTCTTCACTTTCATCCTAAAAATAAGCTATCCGTTCCCTAATTCTTGATTTGGTACATTTCTGAAAAGCCTAGAAATGATGAGTGGCTCAGTTTACTTATATTGACGACAATATTTTCATCAACTGAAACTGAACTATTCGTGTCAAATTCGAGTACACAAAAAATGAATAGAAAACCACAACGAGTTCATTTTATTTCATTCTCGTTAATATCTAGTTCGGGTACTGGTATTTTTCACGTTTTACTCAAAATTGGGTAATTCTGAGCGCTAGAGAAAATTGGCCAGTGTATGTGTCGGTGGTGAAAACGGTGTATTCGCGAAGGGAGCTAAGATAACTTAGCTTGCTTCGCAGTTTACCCTTTTCGCCAACAAACTGAATGGAGTATTGATTGAGAGATCATACTCACTCATTTTACTCCTCATTCCATTTGTTTACTTGCGGTCATTGAAGCTTATGAGCGGCTTTTTTCAATTACAATGCATTGAAAATACCCTCATTTGCTTCGGTCATGGGTTATTTTGCCATTGAATTGGTAATTTCAACGCAGCATCACGTATTATCATCAATTGGTCGCGTACATCGTTCGGAATCGTAGCTAAACTCAGTTCCTTTTTTACCAACTACAAATGAGCTTCGGTTTCATTTCAGCTTGCTGAATCTAACTGAAAATGACTGATTATCGCTTAACTCAACGTATGTATTTATTTATTACGTGTTACCAAAGATTCTGAGTGTATTAAGAATTAACATTAACTCTAGAATTACTCAGTTACTTCGGTTTCCAACTACGAAGCTTTTATTATTCAATATTGTATCATAACTTTCTATCTACGGTACTTTACTTAGTTCGCCTTGATTTGCTGCTGATATGTACGAGGTGCAAAATTGCATCTGTTTTTCAGCTTTTGTAGTCTGTAATCATCGAAACAGAGATATTAGCATTGACAATTCGCATTTATGAAAACAAAGTAAATCAAACCACTTTTTATTCATGTGAAATGCAAAAATGAAAAACTAATACTACAAAGCACAACAGAAATACATGGGGAATATCTACACTAGGGGGGGGGGAACATAACAACAGCAAAAGGAACATGACATAATCACACAGAGAGAATATGATAGATCGCAAGAGAATATAATTCGGCGAAGCTTTATCTTGAACTTTAAATAACAAAATTCAAATTCTCAATCGCCGACTTTCTCATGTGCTTTCTCTTTGCGTTGTGTTATCGCGAACTTCTCACTGGAATCAAGTACAAGAAAACAGACATATGGCTATGGTTAGTGGTGTTTTTGTTCTCATGCAACAATGCAATCGAGATAACACCACTCGCTTTTGATTCGAGGCTTATTGCTAGCTTGATTTTCGTCATTAATTGACGAGTTTCTTGCTCATAATCGAGTTTAGAAGTCACCAAGCTAGCTCGCTCGGTCATTGGCGATTGGTCGTCGCTGGTGGCAAGATGAGCATGCAACGAAACTGGGAAGTTACACTTGCTTACTTGATACCAATTTGAGAAATCACACATAAAGCGCCTGATGAAGCGAACGACTAGCTGGTCTACGTCGATCGCGTACCTACGTTGAGTATCCAGATCTCGTAGCGTAGCTAAACATCGGCGGTTTCTCCGTTGCAAGTATTCGTTTACGTCTGCTCGAAAACTACGTGGGATTTGGGTAGCAATGGTCGCGTCTATCCAGATATCTGATCGCCATACCGTTCCCAGATCCAGTACAATGATTAGTACAAATGTACGGCCATTTCGTTCCTGCGTTTCTTCGGTTACATCAACTTGAGTCGAACACGCAAGGAGAGGCGGACTGATACGAGCACGATTAATCCTCCTGCAACATTGCAGTTTGGATCGTACATCGTATACAGTCTGGGTAAAGGGAAATATTTGGGTCTGGGAAAGTGAGTAAAAATTTACTTACATGTTGACGATATTCAGTAATAGTGTCCGCGTCGTGTCTGTAATTATTCGATGACAGAGGCTTCGGAGGTAGTGTGAATGATGAACTATCGCTTTTAAATCGTTTTGATTTAATTACTTTGCGCAAAAATTGCAGCAATTTGATCAAAAGCTTCTCAAATTCATCAAAACACTTTTGTTATCACCGGCATATTTGTTTACTTTGATGCAAACAGATCGCCTTTGTGATTTCAAAGTGGTGGGCAAATTTGGGAAAAAGTAACACGCGTCAATGAGCCAAAAGCGCATTGTAGTTCACTTTTTTACCGGCAGGAGCGCTAGTATCAAGCGGAACTTGGGTAGTTTGGCGGCAAATTCAAATTGAACTTTTTCGAAAATGATATTTCGGCGGGTAATTTGAATTCGGTTGGAATAAAGGCGAGAATGGGTGATTCTAGACAAAGAAAATTTCTATTTACAAATGAATTGAAATTTCTCTGTCTAAAATTTCTTGAAAATTATCGTTCAAAAGGTAACAAATGTGCCTTTGACACGAAAAAATTCTCGTTTGGGTTGGGGAAAACCATTATTTAAAATTAAATAATTTGTTTTGAGGGTGAAATTCACGATTTTTGGCTTTATTGAAAAAATGACAAATGCATTTTTGACTCAAATTTTCCAAAAATCATGAATTTTGAACAGTTCGAAGTGCTAAAGCCATGTTTAACACCGAACTATCCGTGCTTGGTGGGAAAAATGCCTTTTAAAATTAACATGGCATTTTTTGAGTGTGAAATTTGCGTGTCAGAGAAATTTGAACGTGTGATCAAACATTTTCGTTCAGAAATTTCCCAAAAACGCAAATTTTGGAGTATTTTTGGCTGCAAAATGATATTCGATACCGAAAACGCTCGTTGGATGGAAAAGTCGTTGAAAAATGAATTTTGGAGATTATCAAAAATTACCACAATTTATAAGTGGTTGTTTATCATAAAACAAACGTAAATAACTACGATTCTACAAAATAAAATGACTAATTTCACACATTACATGTCCACTTCACGTAATATATGAAAATATCGATGCCACCCCTGCCTCTATCTTGACTTTGGGGCCGAGGGATTTGTCCTCAGTTTCCTCAAAAATTTGAGTACTGTCTGAGTCTGAATACCAAGTGCTTTCCGAGTCAGAGGTGGGGATGGATGATTCTAAGTGTTCGAAGTACTCAGCGTAAAATTGCTCCTCATCCTCGTCCTCGTCAGCTAAAATCTGATTGACATTAGGTCTTGTGATTTTTTGCTTATTAGGAGGGGGACCGATTCGCATCTGGCGTTCTAAAATGCGAGTGGACCTACGAGTGCGTTTCGAGGGACGGGGGTCCTGATTTCCCAAAATAATTTCATCATCGAAATTAAAGTGAGTGGCACAATCGTGGGTTTGCTCTGACGTTGAGGGCTTTGGGTTCAACGTAGGTTGAACTTGAGTGGTGTCAGACATGTTCTTTCTCATTCTACCGCGTCCTCGAGTGGTTCTAACAGAATCGTTGGTTTGGCTCGTTGGCTGTGGATGAGGTGCACTGGTGGTTGGAATTTCTTCCAACTGGTCAACTGAGTCTGGAGGTGTGTCGAAAATGACAGCTGCCCTAGACGAGGTTGACGGGGTGGGGACGCTGTTATTTACAGTATCGTAAATTTGAGCAGCATTTTGGTTAGTTTGACTCGCTACCGGGAGAGGTGGTACCACTATGGGTTTTTTAGGTGGTCTCCCGCGAGGTTTGCAAGTCTTAGCGATGCGATCTCCTTCCTTGGTTGTTCTTTCGAGGAATTCCCTAGTAGGGATCGCACCAGGTGGAATTGGTAAATCAGAAACAATTAAACCAGGTATGGTGGGGGGTATGTCAGTACCGGCACTTGCCCCTGGAGGTAAGTAAGGCGTGGGGGGAGGGTCCCTAGCTTTCTTACGTGTGGGAAGGGGTTTGGTTCTCGGCCTACCACGCCTTCTGGGGGGTGGAATCGGGGGAGAACCCTGATTCACATCCGCAGCAGCGCTGGTAGGTGGAGGGGTGATGGCGTTCTCGTTGTCCTCGGGGACAAGTGCCCCTTGCGAACGATAATGGCCTGACATGGGGTCCCACGTGGGTTCTTCTTCAGAGTCACTCGGTGTTGGGTGAATTTCAACCTGAATTTCAAGTTGATTTTCATCTGGGGGTGTGATAGTATCGTCACCTCTGAAAGCGTCTCTAAGTTGTGCGCGTCGATCACGGGCAGCATTCATGAGCTGTTTGTGTACGGCGCGAGAAGCTTTCGTGACTTGATTGTAAGTCAAGCCAACACCTTGGGGACGAGAAGTGGAAGTGCTAGGAGCACTGGGGGGATGAGGAGTGTCAGTAACTTGAGCTACAGGATCGTCCTCGTCGTCACTGTGGTCCGAGGGGGTTTCCTGTGATTCGAAGAGAAATTCGCGAATTACTTCTTCAATGTCACGTGGATCCAGATAAGATTTCAAACAAGTATCTGTTCTCATCTTATCAAGATTGTCCTTGGTCAAAAACAGGGTAAGTTGGCGAACGTTGGCTATTCTATTTACGGTGGTACCATCAGTAGGTGCCAGTAAATAGCTGTTTTGGCCAGCTCGCTTAATGACAATAAAGGGACCTGTTTTCTTCTGGTAGAGTTTGGCCGAGGTCTTTTTCTCGAAACTGGACTGCTTGTGATTAGACATGAGAACCATGTCTCCAGGCTCGAGAATAGTGGGGTCGGGGTGATGCTTATTGAACAGGTATTCCTCTTCCATACGTTTCAACCTGCGTTTTTCACGTATGAAAGATTCCACTATTTGGCGCTCGGTCATTTCCTCTAATTTGAGGACAGTGTGTTCGACAGTATATACTGCCTTCTTGGCCAGGTGGTCAGCGATAATGTTCGTAAACTCGTGTTTACGAGCATAGACATGTTGAAATTGCACGTCATCAAAGTCGTTGCATAATTCAACTATCTTTTGGAACAATTCGCGGTGGTGGACGGGCTTATTCCTCGAATTCTTCCATTTATTGGTTTCCCAAATAGAAACTGTATTAGTGAGTGCTTTGATTGCATAATTGGAATCAGAGAGCAGCTTCACCTTACGAATTCCTTTAAATTTCAGAATTTCGAGAGCAGTTATAATAGCCTGCAACTCGGCGAGGTTGTTGGAGAGGGTAAATTTAGTGCTATGAATACGTTCGGATACGTTCAAATTGGAGTCTGGAGCGAAGCAAATGCCAATACCAGCGATTGCATTTGGATCTCCATTCTTCGAGCATGCACCATCGGCAGTTACTCGTACGTATCCGTCGGTATCATAGACTAAATCATCCTTAGGGTTGAAGGGGGTACCTATACACATTTCAGAATCGACTGAGGGGACTTCGGCAAAAAGAATCTTCTCCCGAAGCTTAATAAGGTGATATCAAAAATTAAAAGTGTGTTTCTGTTGGGGTAATTTGGGACAAATAGAGTCGGGGATGAACCATGCCTGATTCGGGGTGAATTTGAATGCAGTTGGAGTATTATTTAACTCGTCCTGTATTCTACCTACGAAAATTTTCCAATTCACGTGAGAGCGGTGGGGGTCATAAGTTCTGTTAATTTTAACACGTAACTTATCACCTATGCATCGCATAGTTCTTTCTACTGACGAGGATTGGGGATTGTAGGCGGTGGTATGGGCTACCTTGATGTTGTTGTTTTCGAGCAGGTTGTACCAGGGATCCGAAATAAATTGGGAACCATTGTCCGTTATTATTTTCTTAATTTGGATTCCTGATTGTCTAATATTAGACAGAATTGACTGCATCGTATTACAAACAACTTTCTTGGTAATCGTGAGCATGGTTCGCAACCATACTCGACCTGTAAATACATCCTTAGCAACAAGGATGTACTTGGGCTGGTCTTTGTAGGTAGCTATAGGGCCATAAATATCCACAGATAAAACATCGCCAATGGCGTATGCTTCAATCTGCGCATATTCGAGGGTCTTGTGAACAGCATAATTCTTATTCACCTTACATACGATACAAGCGTTCGTGATTTCTTTGATGTAGGCAAGGGAATTAGGGTGGTAATATAGCTGTCGAAAAATGACGTCTAGACGAGCCGCACCTGTGTGACCATAAGCACAATGTAGGTAATTGACTGTGTCATAGAGTAACCTATCGGGGAGGTAGGGGACTTTGGTACCGTCCTCAAGAATTCTGAGTAAGGTGTGTCGCTTGAGAAGGTGGTTTTCGGCTATGTCGTAGATTTGCTTACGTCTTTTCTGGCGTTTTAACTCCTTAGAATTATTGGCAGGGTAGCTACGAGTTAATGAGCGAATAATCTCGCTACATTGCTCGTCAGCTTGCTGGTATTCGTCAACATTCGTTAGCAAATCCATCAACTTAGGGATGTTTTCCTGTAAGAACCTAACTTCGAGAGGGGGGAGTTGGGTTTCGAATTTTCCAACGTCGAGCACTAGTGGCTCTGAGTTGAAATCTTCGAGTACTTCAGCTAATCCTACCTTGAAGGTGTTCATAACATAGGGCTTAAGTTCCTTTTCTTCAAAGAGGAGTTCTAATTCGGGGGCTTTGACCTCGTAAAGGGAGTTGTTGGAATGTTTCATGTCATAAACGAGATCGAAACAGTTGGCTGTGGTAACCCATTTGGCCGCTTTGCGATGAATACGCGACAGCTTTTTGTACTCTTGATAGAGTGCAAACAGGTTGGAACGAACGTGAATTCGTCTACCACAAACCCAACTTTGGAGCTTTTTGAGAAGAGTGACGAGAGCCATCATTTCCTTATCATAAAGGGTGAAAGCTTTCTGGCAATCTTTATAGCCGACAGATGCGAACATAATAATTCGCTTTTCTCCGTCCTCTATACAAAATAAAACACCATTCATGGCGTCCTCTGTAACCTTAGTATCAAGGTAGAGGTCGCCTTCCTGAGGGGGTTGCCTAAGTTTGAATTCTTTACGGTATTCTCGCTTAAGAATTTCAAACGCGTCTTGTTGAAGCTGAGTCCAAGTAACTGGATCTTCTTGCTTCGTAAGTTCGTAAATGGGCTTAACGATTTGCATGTAGTTATCAATAAACTTGCTATACAAAATCGTATTCCCTAACAATGCGAGTACTTGTTTCTTTCCATTAAGAGCAAATTTACCTCGCTTGGTGTGGTCAGCTTCAAACTTGTTGAACTTTTCACCTTTACAGTCTTGTTTTTCGACAGTATCCTTCGATAAAACAAAGCCTAAGTGCTCAGTTCGCTTTTTGAAGAAACGGGTCTTGGTGGGATTAAGGGTTAAGCCTGCCTGTTTAATTCGCTCAAAGACATCAAGAAGTCTATCAAGAGTTTCCTTAAACGTTTTGCCGGATACCTTAAGATCGTCAACGTATTTGGATACACCGGGGAGGGTGTCGGGGGAAGACTTTGTTGATCATATAAACAAACTCGCCACTGGATATCTTTAATCCGTATGGCAGTCTGTTGAACTCGTATACTTGGCCATTTACGATGAAGGCTGTATACGGTTTGGATTCCTCGTCAAGCTCTAACTGCCAGAATCCAGAGGTAAAGTCTAAGGTACAAAATAACCTATCCGACGAACCACTAAATATGACGTTTTCCATCATGGCTGGTTCAGTTAGCATGCTTTGGAGGTACTTATTGAGCTCATCAGCAGCTAAGCAAAACCGGATTTCACCTGTTTTCTTAATCACTGGAGCTAGGGTGTTAATTTGGACAGATCGAGAGTAGCGAATAATCCCAAGTACAAGCATTTTTTCTACTGTGAGATCTAATGCTTCCTTGAGTTTATTCGGGGGCCTATATCGTTCACCACGGAACGGTTCTAGGTGACCTTCGCCTGGGAGAAAGCTAAAGTGAACTTTTTCACCGTTGTACTTCCCTGGGTTAAGACTAAAGATTTCCTTATAGGCCTCTATCTTGGCCATACCATCTAGGATTTCTTCCTCTGAGACAGCATCGTCTTCTAGGAGTTCCTGAAGGTCATCTTGGAGGTTTTTCATAAAGATCTTATAGGCCTTCTCGTTGTCTTTCTTTGGGTCGTAGCCAGGTGCCATTAATTTGGTATTCCTTGCTGTCTGTTGTCGAATATGAGGCGCATTGTTGCGCACGTGTTCGACTCTAGCCAACGAAAGTGCATCACAATACCTATCTGGGTCAAGGAAGGGAACAGCGAAGGGGTCTTTATTCTTGGGGCTGCACAGCGCACATCTGTCAGTGACGTGTGGCAAAATTTTCACAACGTCCATCGCGACGCGTCCCATTATAAAAATGGGGCTGTTGGCATCCATAATATAGAATGGCATTCGCATTGGTTCGGGTCCAAACATGAATTCGATGTCGACTACGTGCGTGGCAGCTCGTACAATGACGTCATTAGCCATACGTAGGTGAATAGGGTGTTTCAACTTAATCCAAGCGAGCTTTTTCTCTGAAGCACGCACTACGGCGTCGAGAGCTTTCGGAGAAATTACGTTGGGTAGCGCGCCTGTGTCTAACTGGATAGCGAAAGTGGTCTTTCCAATATTGATCGGAACGGCACAGCCTGGGTCGTCGGTTTGCTCAGAGATGAGAAAACTTCTCGTATGCGAATCGGCGTCTTCTTCCTCTACTTGGGTATTATCGACAGAATGGATCGTGTTGGTCTCTACCTGAGTGGAGGGGATACCTATGTTGTGGCAATCTGCACAAATGGCGTTTTCCACTGACTCGTCTGATTCAGACGAGCTTTTCTCTATAGGGTCCTCTGACAGGGGGGGATGACTGTGGGGTTCATGTAGACCACTATCCTCGTCGGTGGAAGTGTCGGAATAATCTCTGACAAACACACCGTTGGGATACATCTGCTTCAAACCGCGCTTAGTACGACGTTCGACTGGTTTCTCTGGTTTAGAGAAACTAGAGGCCCTCGCAGGGGGGATTACTCTGGGTTTCTTAAATAATCCTTTGTAATCGTCACTGTAAGGATTGTAGGTCTTGGGGTGGTGGCTGGTTGAAGGTGACTGGATCAAACCAGCTGGCGCTACAAATTCCTTATCAGCTTTAGGTGGGGTGGTAGAGGGGATCTCTACCGCCTTAGATTCCTTAAGTGGCGTTTCTGAACTAATGTCAGTGGGAATCTTGGGACTTTCAGGTACTTTAGTGGGACCTGCGGAGGGGGGAGGCTCCTTCGGCGGGTTCGTAGGTACCTTAGGAGGCTCCTGTTTGGGTTGAATCATAGAC
The DNA here is from genome assembly GCF_950023065.1 of Planococcus citri. NCBI lineage: Eukaryota > Metazoa > Arthropoda > Insecta > Hemiptera > Pseudococcidae > Planococcus > Planococcus citri. The sequence goes on along the minus strand of NC_088678.1, from coordinate 15,724,382 downwards.
TTGACCTGTACAAGCTTGGGGAGGGGGTGATGCTCGAACTGGTTCACAATAGGAACAAACGCTTTTTTCATGTCTACGTAAGGAGAATCCCTATCGTATCCATTCGCTAAATTATCTAGCTTGCATTTTTCGTGCTGTTCGAGAAATTCACGAATACTTGTACATGCTTGGTCATAAATTAGCCTATAGACGGACAGTTCAGGGTAAAATTTATGGAATTTCGACCAGTACTTGAATTTAGACAGGTCTGCAACGATCTCATTTTTATCACCCACCATGGGTTGAGAAAAATGTTTGCCCTTAATGTCGCTCTCTGCTAGTTCAGTATGAGCGAAATTCAAGGCGAGTTCCTTGTAAAATACAATCCTGGGATCGGCCGCGGCCTTATTAAAAAGGTTGCGATAAAACCTGTACCTGTCTAAATATACCGGGATTTCGTCTTTCAGGCCAGGAGGGGGTTCGGGTACTCGTGGTTTCACAATAGGAAACAAGAGTATGATGAACGTGGCTCCTTTCTTGAAAAGTAGGTCTAGAACGCTAAAAAATTCCTTTTCAATGACAGTATACGGGCGTTTACCATAATTCAGCTCAGCCTGGCACATAGACAGCACGAATTTGCTACCATGAGGAAATTCTGCTTGTTCTATCTGCCTGTATAAATGAGGTAAGCTGATTTGGTCACGTAAGTACGGTGGTAGGAAGGAGGGGAGTTCGGTTTCACCTCTATACAAGTAGTGAGCGAGACTGTCTCCTACCCATATAAACTCACTGAAAATCGTCCTATCGGGGGCGGGAGGGGAGCTGCTAGGAAGCGCCCCCTTGCTATCTAGGTTCTGGAGTTTTCCGACGCATTGTCGTCAGATTTAGACTCTGACTGGGTGGTTTCCTCGTATACCTCTTCTTCTTCTTCTGATTCGCTATGTGAGCTACTTTCAGATTCCGAATCGTGAATCGGTTTGAGTCCCTTTTTACTAAAGACAAGCGCGATAGGGATCGGGGTCGAGGAGGAAGAGTGTGACGGAGTTTTGACTCTGAATTTCTCTCTGACGTGTTCAGATTTGGCAGTATTCGCCGTTTTCTGAGCATCAGAGTTTGAATTCTTCGAGTCATTAGCACCTTTCTGGGTGAGTGCTAATTGGGTTTTGGGTTTAGGATTTGAGGAGGGGTAGGACTTGGAATTAGACGAGTTCTTGTTGCTACCGAACTTCTTCTTAGGCGTTAGGGTTATTAAAACATCGTGTTCGTTGATGTTTCCACCTAACATTTTCCTAAATTGACGTTGCATGGCTGCCAAATCGGGGTTGTCTTGGGATTTCGAATGATGTAGGGTTTCTTTGGAACCTTCGTTATTATAAACTGGGGAACCGTATTGTTGATAGCTGGTCTTAGAATAGGCTGGGCCTGAGAACACAATAGGTACCTCGTTTTCTGGGTCGACGTCATCGTTGGAAAAAAATTCCAGTTTGCTGATGAGGTCTTCCACAGATTGGCCGTCTTGCTTGAGATAAATCTTATACTCAAGGGGGGCTTTGCTCACGAGAAGATCGACTATGCGCTCTTCAATAGCGAACTTCTGCTTCATGAGCGTTTTAGCCCAACGAATCATTTGGTCAGCCATCTGTTTGGGGCCTGCGGGGGATCGGAAACGTAACTCGCATTCCCTAAGTGCAGCATTTTGATGAGCCTTATCCCAATAAAAGTCGAAAAATTTCTGGAGGAGCATTGCATACGAGCTTACACTCTCAACTTTGCTCTTCCAGGTGTCGGCATCTTTCGCTTTGATGGCACCGATGAACAAGAATATCTTGTGAGCTTCCACAACATTCGAGTTCTCGAAGTACTTTTCAAATTGCGAAACGAATTCATGGGGGAAAAATTTCCTAGACTCATCGTAATAAATACCTGCACTTCTCAGGGAAGCTGCGTCAAACGGCATGGTCTTGGACTTCGACGCATAATTAGCGTTGTTGCAATTATGAGAATTACCACCATGGGTCTTCTTAATCTTTGCAAACTCCGAGGCCAATGCCTGACAACTTGCCACGTGTTGATCCATTACCATGTCCCTGTTTTCCCTATCTTTGCGAAATTCGCGTGCAGTACTCGCTGCGAGTTCGCGGGCTTCAGCAGCTGTGTTGGTGGCTTGGGTAGTGTGTTCCTCTGTGGTTTTGACAAGATTGTCAGCCCACGTGGCACACTTGTGTTCAAATTTTTTGAACTGCTTATGGGTCTTTCTGATTGCTTTGGTATTAGTAGTCAACACCTTAGCAACCACCTCCTTATCCTTTTCTAGCTCACGAATGTACTTATCATGTACAGCTTGGCCTGCCCTAACTTCCTTAATCATTTGCATTTGCGATGACCACGTGTCCTTGAATAATCCCAGAAATCAACATCTTCTGACACTTCTGGGAATTCTGAATCGTCAGCACCGACGATGACAGAGTTCTTCTGTTGGAGCTGTAGGTCCGCTTGTGCATTTGATTCCGGAGTTACGTCTTTGTTGGGCTTAGGAGGAGGGAGGGTATTCTTGGCTTGGTTATTGAGTTCAGAATTATCAGCATCGATCTCTTCTGAGCTCTCTTCATCCGCATCAGAATCGTGTGGAGTGATTGGGGAATTATTCCTACTACTAAAGAGTGAACCGTAAGAAAATGGGCTTAAATTGGTGGTAATTTCAGCTTGTTGGGTAGCAGGATCGCTAGATTGGTCACTAATTGGACCAGAATCGCGATTCTGCGGTTGCTCCACATAGTTAGGACAAGACCTTTTGTGTCTACCTAATACACAGAGGCAGTGAATAAATCTGGCTTTATTGCCAGTACTACTTCGGGTATGGACAGGCATTTTGGGAAAAATAGACACGAGACAAAATTCACAAAAATGCACGTAAAATAAAATGCGGAAATATGCACAGTATTTAAAAGCAAAAATAAGCTAAATGAAAAATAAATATGCACAATTTTAAATAAATTGAAAAGCAATAGCTAGAAAAACACACGTAGTGCTTACCTGGAATATATTCAGCACACGAGACACACGAAACACGCGGCAAAAAACAACTACTGTATTAAGGCGCGTAGTGATGAAATGAATAGACCAGGGTGTGGCCGCGGCAACTGCACAATAGGCTTGATGCGCTCGCGTCCGTTGATGTAGAGAGAGTGAGGTAGCTATAACAGGCTGGTGTGGCGTGGTATAGCGGCTCGGAACGTTGGTTGACGAAGTGCGACACGTCCGTTGGAGTTATGGTGGGGTGCGGCAGGTACAACAGCGCAATATGGCCGACTGTAACTGCGCGCAACGTAGCTTCGCGACTTCGCGCTCTTTCTATGACCTTCACGCTGTTTTGGCAACCAAAATTGGCGCGATTCTGCGCTGGGTGGTGGCAGGGGTAGCGGGGGTATAAGAGCACCACGTTTTCGACTTTTTCAAGTAGGTTTTGACAATGCAAACCTACCTAAAATAGATTGATTACAAAAAGAAAAAAGATACTCGTTTTTCAGTTAGCAGCAACTTTATTCGAGATTAAAATGTTTACACACGATGTTATAAATATCTATTATGATATTTTACACACGATGATGTAAATATTCCTACAAAGTTAAAATTAACTTTTCACATTGACTAATACTAAATTCTACCTAAATTAATTGTCCTTACGAGGGGACAAACACAATGGTTTTTTCAGTGGGAAATTTCCACTCTGTTGTAATTTCACACACAAATGGTATGAAATTGAGCAACAAGGAATGGAAATTTGAAGGCAGATGACGAGTGTAAATCACCAGTCTGTCTTCTTCGAAGATTATTGGGCGCCAATGTGAGAATATTATTACTTTATGCCTGTTATTGTGAGGTATTAAATCACTACTTCAAAGGGGAGAACTAAGAAATACTCCGTAGAGGATAACTTACCTGGCTAGCTCAGCAGGGCGGCGTTATAATAATAGACCACAAGATGTGGATAAAATACACGCACATGTTACACAAATGGTATATTTTATCACGTAATTATGTCACAATAGACGATTAACCGATAAATAAGCACAAATTAACCAAATTAAACCGAGATTATCCGAAATTAACACATATTCACAGATTACAACGTGGGTTGGTCTGAGAATTTACATATCAGTGCAATGAAGCAACCTATTTAGCCCGGAAGACCGTTGACGTGATCAGTGTACAACGAACTACACCGTTCCACACGCTCGTAGCTGCGTCTAGGGTGCAGCTCCGAGTAGGACAACGCAGTGTTACCATGAGGAGTAATACATAATAGTACTACATAGGCAGGTTAGGCATATGCGGATATAACACTACCTTTTTTTAACAGATTTAGAGCCTACGACAGAATTTGTGAAATTGAATTCTGTCATAAGTTCGACATTTCAAATCAATTGGGAGGGAGGGAAGAAATTCCCACAAAATTTCATCAAACGGAGATGGAAAGCCGAAATTTACTACGCACTCCTAGTTTGACACCCTCTGAAGACGACTTCAGGTGGGTTTAAGTCATTTCGGAGCCTCCATCAACTTTTTGAAAATTACTGGAGTCTCCACCAGATTTTTGAAACTTGAAATTCCCACAACATTTTATGAAATGGAGTTGGGAAGTCGTAATTTAATCTGAAAACTAATTTCAATACGCTACGAAGTCGACTGCTGGTGGATTTCAAGTCGTTTTGGAGCCTCCAGCAATTTTTGAAAGGTTGTATGGCGTTTTTTTTTGGAAAATTTAAATTTAAAAAGTAGGTAGAAGCTTCAAAACTATCAGAAATCACCATGTTGTCGACTTCATGTCATATTGAAATTAGTTTGCAAAGTAAATTTCGGCTTTCCATTTCCGTTTGATGAAATGTTGGAGAAATTTAAAGTTTCAAAAATCTACCGGAGGCTCCAGTAATTTTCAAAAAGTCGCTGAAGGCTCCAAAACGACTTGAAATCCACCTGCAGTTGACTTCGTGGCGTATTGAAATTAGTTTGCAGAGTAAATTTCGGCTATCCAACTCCATTTGATAACATTTTGTTGGAATTTCGAGTTTCAAAAATCTGCTGGAGGCTCCCGAACTGCTCAAAACGGTTCGAAACAGTTTCCAATCAATTTGGCATGTAAAAAATAGGGTATATCTCAAATTTCAGCTTTCTTGGTCAATTTGGTAAAATTTTGATTTTTTCCATCATTTTTGGGCTAAATTTGATTTTCAAAAATTCACCAAAAATCGAAAAACGCACTTAAGCACTTGAAATTTTAACAGGTGATGAATTTTTGCATGATCTTTCGATGTACGTTTGTACGGTTTAAAAAATTGCGTGCAAGTCCTATGTTGGAACGCAAAATCTGCGATTCCGGCTGACCTGCCAATCAAAATTGCCGTCATTTTGTGAGTAGGGCCACCTTTTTTTTTTTTTTGAGGACAAGAGCTAGAAAGAATCCTCCGGACTCCCCCTTTAGGAAAAAAGTTGCCCCGGAGGATCGACAGGGGGTTCAGATGATCCTTATGCGGACTCCCCCGACTAAGATGGTTTTTCTTCTTTCTATATCTAGGTATCCATGCATATTACACTATTTTACTGTGCGCTTCTCTATCAATTTTATACGACCACTTCTGTTGTTCACGTCCGATTCTAACAAGAATGTGGTTTTTGGGAAGAGCACACTTTGAAATCACCATACCAGAAATTTCAGCTCACCTAGGGCGTTTTGGATTCCTCGTCTTTATCATTTGAAGAGCCCAACTACTATGCACAAAAGTAATGAACTTTTCATTTCTTCCACATTCTCATTCATATTAACTAGAAAATTTACCCATTCAATTGTGCTTCAGGGGCGAATTGGCATATGCTATTACCATCGATCGCCAGAGGCCCCCCTGGGTCTTGTTGAGTTTTTTCTTACGTTTGATACATGAATTCAAATTATATGTGTAATCTTGATTGATTTTTTTTTAGTTTCACAAAAATGAGTAAACCTGAACACAGGGGCCCCAAAAAGGCTCCAAATATTTATGTGGTTCCCACGGCCATACTCAGCCACTTTCGGAGCCCCAGACCTAGACATACCACAGAGCCGTAAGTGCCAAATATCAAAAAAAAAAAAAAAAAAAGCAGAGAAACATCAGTTGCACAAGTTGCATTCAAATATCCGATCTTGGAAAAAAGGAAGAAAAATTCTGAGGGGGAAAGATGGATTTTGAGAGGCTTCATTCGATGCATCCACCAGGAGCCCATAACCGACTCAGTCCACGCCGTCTGACTATGAGTGCTTCAATCAAAACTCATTCATAAGCAGCACTGCGAGTTGAACTTGATAAGTTGCCTATCGTTGCACCGCAGGCGTTATTTCTGTAACCTACATTGCAACGGCCAAAATTGTGATTCCAAATTTATTCGATAAATTTTCCAATTTTTTGAGGCATTTGTGAACTTTTTCAATTATATTTGGCTGCGCTTGGTTTTTGATTTCGTTTATGTACACCCTAAAATTTCTCTTTTTTTTCATTCCTTTTCAATTCGTTGGTTCGTCAATGTACTTTTTCTTATAATTTTTTTATGTACGCGAATTCGCGAAATTTATATAATGTCTATTTGTTTCATGTACTTTTCATGTTTTCTTTATAAATGAATTTATCTAATGACGATTTTTACTTTTCGTATTGTCATGTCTGTTACATAAATGGGGGCCCATCCGGGATAGAACCGAAACGGTTTGTTATTTCGTTTTTTACATATTTTGTTTTTCAACTTTTTAAAAGAAATGTTCGATCAAAAAAATCATTTGGTTGAAATTTTGAACCAAGATCCAAACATCTGCACGTATCTACGACTGCGTTATCTGCGCGGAGTTTGAGTATGCCGAATGCGTCAACCTTGATACTACGTTATACCTCCGATCTTGTCAATTAAATCTGCATAATATTCGTTGATTTTGCTGAATTCGATCAATTTTCTGCAATTATTGATGTCGTTTTTTCTCAGCCTGAACCGCCAGCAACTTGTGTCGATTAATTGGTAATAATACTTCGCTGTTTTCATTTATTTTGTTCAGCTGATTACCACTAACGTCATCAAATCATCGTTTTCGTTAAGTATTAAACATCATGGTATTTTTTTATGTTTTTGGAAAAATGATTTTTCGTAATTTTCATGTTATTTGTGATAGTTTATTCGATAGATCGTTAATTTATTTTCGCATATTTAAAACCCACAATATTACGTAATTATTTGTTGTTTTTTTTTTTTGAAAATGGATTGATCAAAGAAAGAAATGGAGGAATTTTCAGATGATCCAAAATTGTTAAGTTGTCTTCTCACATTAACTAAAACTCTGATGAGGCTTCATAATTATCTAGATTTATTAGAAGGTAACAATATCCAAAATGCAAATCAGTTAGATTTTTTGAAAAGGTTTTATTACTCTGGTTTATTAGCCCAAAACAATGAAAAAGGTTTTTGTCAGCCTTTTCCTCATCAATTACCTCAAATACCAGTGTCAAATTTTAATATAGAAACATTTAAAGGTAATGTTAATTTGTCCTCAAATAATGCAACTGATAATTATGATTCTACAAGCTCAATTCAAATTTATGAACAGAGTCAGGGCTTGAAAACCGGATAGATATCACTCTTGGTTTTGGTTTCGGTTTTCTGTTTTTTGAAAAAGTAAAGGTTTTGGTTTCGGTTTTGGTTTAGGTTTTTTAAAATCTTATCTCTCTCGTTCCGGTTTTGCTTAAAGGGTTTGATTTCAAAGGAATCGGTTTCGGTTTCGGTTTTGGTTTCGGGTTTTTCCTTTTTTTTTTCATTTTTTAGAGGGAAGAAGGCCAAGAAAGTGATCATTTTATCAAATACTTTGTGTATGTGACTAGAAAGTGGCACTTTGGCAGTGCCAAATTTGTCAACTTTTCTAGTTTTCAGGCCTTTTCACCTTTAGCATCAGTTTTTACTTTATTTTTACCAAAAATGCAGTATTAATTAGGCTAATTACCTGAAAAATTGCAAAACCAAAACCAATTCAGTTTTCAATCAGTTACGCTCTTGGTTTCGGTTTTGAATTTGAGAAAATAACGCTCCCGGTTTCGGTTTTGGTTTTAGTTGTGGGAAAATAACGCTCCTGGTTTTGGTTTTGGTTTCGGTTTTGAGCAATTTTAATCGGTTTTTGGGGGTTTCGGTTTCGGTTTCGGTTTCGGTTTCGGTTTCGGTTTGCAAGCCCTGAACAGAGTTAAGGAAATTATCTCAATTTTAGTGATACAAAAAGATGTCTTTCCGAAAATAAGGAAATTAATGATTTTATTGAACCAAAAATTGTACCTGTTTCTCAAGTTTACGAACAAACTTATGGAAATTATCTTGATTTAAGCCATGTAGGTCGGAGATTTTCTAATTTTCACAAAAAAAAAAACCAGATCACGTAATTATCGATATGTCTTTTATGGATGATTTTTGTGAGGCAAAAGTTTCGAGCAAATCTTTGGAACTTGTGAAAGAAAATACAAATAATTTCCAACTTGAAATTTTGAACTCAGACAAAAATCACGCATGTGATTTCACTCATAATTCTTTGAAAACTGAATTTAAAATCATTGATGATTTTCCCAAAGCAGAAAACTCAAATAATTTTTGTCCTGATTTTTCACCAAAGTTTGAAACTCGTGAGATCAAAATATCTGAAAAGGCCCATTCAGTTGAGAATTTTTCGGAGATTGAAAATATTAACATAGTTGAGGTATCTGAACCCTCAATTTTATCTCAAGTTTGTTGTGATTCGGAAAACTATGTTTTTAGTCCAGGTTTTTCTGAGTTTGATTTGTTAAAACTAGAAAATGAAATATTTTTTGAGAAAATCATGTTTGAGTCGTCTTTAAATAGTGTTACTAGACCACAAACTTCAAACTTGATAAATTTAGGATCGCAAATTCCAAAAGTTCATGATAAACTAGTTTTAGATGCAACTATAAGTGAGAACTCCCATGAATCCAACGTGTCTGAAGATCTTGAAGTTGAAATCAAACTTATAAATCCTTTTTTCAAACTTGTCAATAATTTTGATACAAAATGTATAATCATCAGTATAACAAAACGTTATTTAAAAATGATTTTTGATAAAACCGATCTCTTATTTTACTGCATTTTCTCATGCAGGGGGCAAGTCTGTATCTTTTGTAAAACCTTTGCAGGATGATAATTTTTGTGGATATAATAAAATGTTCAATGATCAATCGATTTTGAAATTTATTTTGATTTCCCTGAAACGCAAAAGGAAAAAATGTTTTTTAGATCTTTATGGTTCGCTTTCCTCTGTAAATTTATTCGCTCAAACTGCTCGAAGTTATTGATTTTTCTGATCAATTAATTTTTATTCTCGAAATGAAAATGATTAATTTTTTCTGATTTAGTGGCATTTCTATGCACATCTTTCTGATCAAATTTTCCAACTTTCCAGTTTTTCTTCCTAGTTTTTTCCTATTAATCTTTTCATTTTCCTTTGTTTTCCTTTCCTACTCTCTGGAATGGGGTGAGGGACTTTTGTCCAAGCCTTACATTCCAGAGAAGGTGACAGACCATGGTGCAGGCTTGTTGTTTTCCATCTACACAAGTCTCACGTTGGTGTCACTCTCTTCTCCTATTTTTTGTTTCTTCCCATGATGTCTCCCAATTTTTGTCTTCTCTTTCTCATAATATTGTCCTATATATTTTTTGGTCTTTTTTATTTATTGTTTTGTTTAATTTAGAACGCGATTTATTAATTTAAGTAATTTTTGATTGTTTATTGTTTTTTTACAATTTTGTCATTATCATCTATGGCCGATTCAATTTTCTCTAAGCTTGCTTTGAGAAATTTGAATCAGCCAGGGGGCATATGCAACAGCCAAAATTGTGATTCCAAATTTATTCGATAAATTTCCCAATTTTTTGAGGCATTTGTGAACTTTTTCAATTATATTTGGCTGTGCTTGGTTTTTGATTTCGTTTATGTACACCCTAAAATTTCGTTTTTTTTTTTCATTCCTTTTCAATTCGTTGGTTCGTCAATGTACTTTTTCTTATAATTTTTTTATGTACGCAAATTCGCAAACTTTATATGTGAGGGCGCATACAGAAAGGGACCTAACGACCAAAAGTATAATTTCATAAGAGAAGGGTTTAAAGTTTTGCATTATTTCCCTTGTTTTAAGGTATGATTACATATGGCTATTCCAACTTCGAAGGTCATATACATTATCACACATTCACACACGCCCTCCAACGACCTGTACTGGCCAAATTAGGCACTACAAAGTTGATAAAGTGAGCAATTCTGTCGATATTATCAAGAATTTTAGGGTATTAGTTTTGATAAAAATCGTTTGCTGCTAATTGTGGCAGTGTTTTTTGGTTCAAGTTGTGTTTTTTATATAGTTTCACATTAAAGTTAGTTATATATTGTTAAAAAATACATTTCGTAAATTGATACCGGTGGCTAGGTTTATGTACCTTGCCGAAAGTCTTCGATTCGAGTTCCGCTATCAGAAAATTTTTTTAATGATTTTTTCCACTCGTGTCTTATTAAAGTCACGAGTTTTTGTAAAATGTTCATTTTTTACGCGTTTTTACGTCTTTTTTCAAATTTTTTGCGTCATTTTTCAACTTTTATGAATGATAAATGTGTGCATGCTTCGCTTAAAAGTAAAAAGAAAATCGATGAAATAATAAAAATTGGGGCCTATGGAGGGTTCTACTCGATTTTTAAAGAGTCCCTACAAAAATTTGGCGAAGAAATAAAAAATTGATTTTTTGGTCGTAAGGTCCCTTTCTGTATGCGCCCTCACATATAATGTCTATTTGTTTCATGTACTTTTCATGTTTTCTTTATAAATGAATTTATCTAATGACGGTTTTTACTTTTCGTATCGTTATGTCTGTTACAACATTGAAAACAATGCACTATTATAAGATCACAATTTAGCCAAAAAAGCCTAGTAAAAAAAATTGTTCAGGTAAACGAAATAGTTCGATTTTTTTTTGCATTTCTTGAAATTATCAAAAAAAATCCAAAAATGGGAGTGGAGCCATTATTGCCTCATAATTTTATTAAACCAAAAAAGAATGCAACACCCATAATGGAAAAATTGAAATTGATAAAAAAAAATACACACTCACTAACTCAGTCGTTTTTTTTTCAAAACTATGAGAGAAAAATTTCAATCAGAGTTTCAAATTTTCTATCATTTTTTTTACCTCTTGAATTAATGACCAAAGAAAGAGGACTTTCCCCCTTTTTGCAGTGATTTTCGTGAACGTTTTGCTATTTATTTTACACCTAAAAAGCCTGCATACAATCTAGTGATGTAATAGAATGATCGAGTAAGAATTTTGATTTCTTTTACATTAACTTTTTTACGTATCTTTGCCGCGCCATTTTCCGAAGCGAACTACAGGTAGCAAATTTTTCTACAATAACGTTCGAAATGCGAACTGAAAACCGTATGTTTCACAACCATTTGCGAACAGCTTAGACGTCAGGTAAAAGTAAATACCATTGTGATTTCATGAAATGTACTTCATGATTCAGGCACCTACGCAGTGTGTTGTGTACAAACTACATACCTTACCTACAAAGCGATACAACAGGAGTAAATATCTTTGCCTGCCTCACAGTGGGACCTGAGCAGAATTTAGGAGGAAAAAAGTCAAATTGACGGATGCACCTGAAACCTTTGTTTTCTACTTGAAAATACTTTAGAGTAACACATACAATCATTAAAAACTCGCCCCACCCACTTTTCCTGGAATTACAGATAGAGGAACTTCAATGTTCTAAGAATGTGAAAAATGGTGAAGGTAATGTTGATAAGTGCGCGGTGTTGTACATTTCAAGTTTGCGTGAGTTAAATAGTAGGTAGGAAAATTCTGAAACATGGAAATGAAAGCTGAAGGGATGTAGATTCTATTAATGTACTCAATTTTGAATTTACAATTATTTATAATGTAATTATAAGCTGTTGAAGTTGGAAAAAAAATTTGTAATTTTGAAATTTTCAAAAAAATGGTAAACTGGGCTTTCAAAAATTGGGGTGTAAGTTAAAAAAATTTCAAATGCGATAAAATGTGACACCAAGTGTAGACTTTTGAAAGAATCGAAAATTTTTTGCAACTGAGCTTTAGTTGGTTTGCAATTTTTGGTTTTAGCAGCCAAAAACGTTGAAATTTTGCAAAAAAAACTGTTATATTTAGTCATTTTTTTTTCTATCTAAAAATTTTTTAAGAAAAATGGTTTTGGGCTCAAAAGACGCGAAATTTTATGCTGTTTCCAAATCACCTCTCGTATACTGGATTTTTCCAATAATAAGTGCCCAAAAATCGTTTTTTTCTAGAGATTACATCAAAATTAGTGATTTTCCAAGTACCTGAATTTTCTAATTTCAAATTTTTTAGGGTGAATTCCGGCGGGGGTGTAATGATTTTGGTTTTGAAAGATGTTAAATTTGATACCTTCTCATAATTTGTTTCAACCAATGGGATAAGTTTGCAACTTCTCCCCCTATGGTGGAATCAGAATGAAATGGAGGGGGCACGAAACCTTTTTCTATGGTAATCCAGCTTTTGAGGGGTAAAAATTGTTTTTTTTTGGTTCTGAATGCAAATTTCATGTCCGATTTGAAACATCGTACCCCTAACGTGGTGAACCGCCACCCCCCCCCCGCCCCTTTATGATCCAAAATCGAAAAAAATTTAAATACCATGTGACGTATCGTTTGTTATGTTTTTGGGGACGCTGAATCCGAATATCGACTTCGTTTTTCGATCTGGCCTTCTCTACCCTTTCCACCCCCTCCCCCACCCTTTATGATCCAAAATTGAAAAAAATATTTAATACCATGTGGCATATCGTTTGTTATGTTTTTGGGGATGCTGAGTCCGAATATGCACTTAGTTTTTCGATCTGGCCTTCTCTACCCTTTCCACCCCCTCCCCCCACCTTTTATGATCCAAAATTGAAAAAAAATAATACCATGTGACGTATCGTTTGTTATGTTTTTGGGGACGGTGAATCCGAATATGGACTTAGTTTTTCGATCTGGGCTTCTCTATCCGTTCCACCTCCTCCCTTGCCCCTTCTTCAGCCAAAATTCAAAAAAAAAATGAAACCATTGGACATCCGATTACTATGGACAAAACCTAATAATGGATTCGGATTCAGCGCCTCAAAAAACGTATATGAGGATACCCATATTGGTTTATAAACCCATTTTATGATTTCACCCCTTTCCTCCCCCTTTTTCTCACCCTCAGATGACCATAGACAAAAAACTAATATTGGATTCAGATTCAGCGCCTCAAAAAACATATATGAGAATACCCATATTGGGTTTTAAGCCTATTTTCATGATTTTACCCCCTCCCTCCCCCTCTCCCCCACCCCCTGATGACCATAGATAAAAACTACCATCGAATTCGGATTCAGCGCCTCAAAAAACATACATGAGAATACCCAATTACCCATATTCGTTTTTAAGCCTATTTTCATGATTTTACTCCCTCCCTCCCCCTCTCCCACACCCCCTGATGACCATAGATGAAAACTACCATCGAATTCGGATTCAGCGCCTCAAAAAACATACATGAGGACACCCATATTGGTTTTTAAGCCCATTTTTATGATTTTACCCCCTCCCCTCACTCCCCTAATGCCCATAGTCAAAAATTGATATCATATTCAGATTCAGCGCTAAAAAATACTTCTAGTCAGACATATTCCAAAATTACTACATTCAAAGGGACTTTTTTCCTCCTAAATTCTGCTCAGGTCCCACTGTGTGCCTGTACAATGCTCAACGTATACCTACACTTGTTCAACTTGAAACCTCGTGCCTTTTCCGATGTTTCAAACTCTGGATGATGAGTCTTCGTCAACTGAATGACAACATTTGACACAAATCGATACACATTAGAATTACAAGTCTAGGTAGGTTACCTGATGATTTGAAAAATCATAAATTCAAGGGTAAAGGACTGAAAACCATATAGTATTCGTTTCGCGAACTTTCAATCAAGTTGTGCTCGAGTATCCACGTAGAAAAAAATTAATTCGAAATGTTCAGTTTTAAAAACTCGATAATATTGTTTTACCTCGTCAGCTGCTTGTTTTCCGGATGCTTTTGCGATGTCTTCGTGACGGAGGATCAATTTTCAGAGTAAAATTTCAATTAACTTATTCCTTTATACATACTTACTGTACAAGTTTTTTCGCATGAGATTTTCCATTCACTTTTTTTTGTTCGTTGATATTCAGATATCTGCGTTTTTTTTTTTTTTTTTTTTTTTTTTACGATGACACCAAACCAACGCAGCTTATTTTGCTAAAGACAATTCTCAAGTTCAGGGTATGCTTTTAGTGAACTACCCCCTATCATGAATAATTATCTTTCCACATTGGTCTAAAATAGGTACATATAATATTGCAGAATTTTTTTTTTGTTTTGCATAGAAAAATCAAGCGAACCTATTTGAAATAAAAATTTAAGACGAATGAAAATAAGAAAGCAAAAAGAAAAAACTGCCAATTTTTCCGAATAATATGAAGAGTTTTTAAAATGAAATACAAACAAAAGATTTCATGACAATTCTGCCAATTGATATGAAGCATACGTTTCCAAAACGCCCTAAGTCCATTTTCAAAGATTCTGAGGTTGCAAAGGCTATCTAGCAAAAAGTTGCGCCCCAAAATGGCTGATTTTTTGATACGTCGTCCCAATTGTGTTTAACAGAAGTTTCAAACTGGGATTAGAACTGACTCCTGCGCAGCAAGGGCAAACGTTTTCAAAAATTTGGTTTTCGAGAGATGAAAACGATGTTTGAAAAAATTTATTTAATCATCTTGATCCAAAATTTTAGAATTTGGATAATGAGATTTTAAAATTTTGAATTTTGTAAATGAAAAATAAACAGATCCGAGTAAAGCGAGGACAGAACTCGTACTCAATTTTTCCTCCAAAAAGGTGATTTTGTAACTCTGAAAAAGCTCGAAAAAGCAGCCTAAAAGTAATTGAAAAGTAATTTGAAAAGTAGCCAAAAAAGTCACAATAAAAAACCATTTTAATACAGAAGAAAATCACAAGAAAAGCACAAGCCATGCATTATACGAATTGAAAATGTATTTCATTTTGAAAAGTTATTAAACAATGTATTTCGAATTTTTCTGATGAAAAATCGAGACTTTTTGACAATTTTTTGGCAGCAAAGTACCTGAGGATTTTGGAAATTTTCTGGCGAAAAAGACATCAATTCTTGGAAAAATGAAACGAGCATGACAATTCTAACAAAAGAAATGGTTTTCTGACATTTTCCGGCAAAAAAGCGAGACAATTGGAAAATTTTTTTTAAAAAAAGTAAAAATTCAAAATTTTTTGAAAAAATATTATTTTTAGAAATTTTGTTAAAAAGCGAGGATTTTTTTCCAATTTTTGGCAAACAGCAGGATTTTGACAATTTTAGCAAAAAGAAAAACTTTGTGAGAATTATGAGTACCTACATATTTGTAAACAGATATTTTTTGTCAATTTCTGGCAAATACCTAAGCCCGGCTTTTAGATACCTACTTAATTTTGAAAAAAAAAAAATTCAAAGCAAAAATTTGATAATTCGAAACGTGAGTTTTTCACATTGTAACTTATGGCAATTTTACGTAAAAAATCGAAACTTTCCAACTGCAAAAAAGCTAGAAGTTTCAACTAAGTATAGAAAAAATTTTTGATCAATTTTTGGGAAAAAATAAAACTTTTTAAAAAACTGGGAGAAATTTTTTGGTCATTGACATTTTTTTAGGCTAAAAAGGGTGATTTTCAGGTGATTTTTATTAAGGGGAATTGATACTTCTTAAATTCTTTGTGAAAAAGTTACAATTTTTGGCAAGAAACGAGGCTATTTGGAAATTTCGACAAAGAGTGAGATTTTCTGCTAATTTTTGGCGGAAAGGAAGAAGACTTTTGACTATTTTGCGTTGTAGCCAGTTGAATGAAACAATGCAAAAGTGTATAAGTAGGTCGATACTTTCGCAAATTATTCACTTACTTACTGATATTATTAGATTTTTTTCTCTTCAAGATGTATGCAAAAATTAAATTTTTGAAATTTTCTTAAAAGTAACTTCAGTAACCATAACTTTAGAAAAAGCAACAAAAAATTACTTTTAGTAACTCAATTACTTGAAAAATGACCAAGTACGAGCCCTGAGTGAGGGCAAAAGCTTTCAAAAATTCGTATTTTGAGAGATGAAAAATAATATTTTTATGATGAGTCTACCTATTTTTTGACGCCACAATTTTAAAATTTGAATGGTAATTAAAAATGTTAATTATGAAATAAAAGAAAAGCAAACAGGTCCGAGCGAAGCGAGGGCAAAAGTTTGCGCAAATTCGTGTTTAGGTACAGAGAGTGAAACTAGTATATTTTTGGTTTTATTGTGAGGCCCCTTGGTGTTTCGGGCTCTTGGAGATCGCCATTGATGTGAGGTAATAAGTGAACGTTGCAATATTGATGTTCTTTTAATAGGAAAAATCCAAAAGAAAGCTCTACCAGCGTTCATTCGAGCTTCGCAGCTTATTATGATAAAAACATCGAAAAGATCGAAAATGCTAAAAATTCAACGCATTTCCTGTTGAAAATTGAAGCAAGTTTTCAAGCTTTCATTAATTATACCGGCCTAATATTTTTATGATTATTTTTTTCAGATATAATACAATATGCGACTTTAGTGGCATGGCGAAGAGTGTTTGCAAGAAATTAGGCTACTCAACTGGAAACTGCGCTAAAGAAGCAAAGGTCGAACTATTGAGATCTCACGATGTCTATTCTTATAATATGTATACCTTGCCGATATGTTACAACTTCCTCAGACAACCTCAGATATGTGTTACTCGCGCCACCGGAACCTACAGTATAATAGAATGGACGTTTAGTAATAAGATTTGCTCACCTTACGGGAAAAAGGATGACATACTGAATAATCTCTGATCATAATTTAAACCATCTCAGCAATTTTACCCAATCTCACGAGGGAACTTCTCGGTCACATTGGTCACCGATTTTGGTCAATTTTTCGCACCGAAGTGTGACTATACACATTTATGGCAGATCCGAAAAAAATTCAGTCACTCAGAAAAGAAACTCAAGGTCTAAAGGATTTTTGAACTTTCTACAATAGGATCTAATCCGTTGGAGACTTTATTTTAAAATAATCATTCAAATCGCCAAAATATTTTTATTTTATTTATTTGTACATCTTAGGGTTCAGCGGTGTACGCTTTTTCACGCGAAAGGTATGTTAGGTGAAGTGAGTGGCTACAGCTGAAAGAGTTCCTTATGTAGATCACGTTTCAAGCAACAAAATTCGTTTCGAGGTTAATTTCTGCCATGAGCGAGAAAAAATTCGTTTTAAAGCCATTTTTTCCCCCAAATAAAAAAAGCTTGAAAATTAATTTCGATGTCGAAAAATCTGGGCACTCAATGTATACCTACGGTAGATATGTATTATTCACACTTAACATTAAAATGGAGTCTCTAATGGTGATTGTAATTCCAAGGTGATCGATCAAACGAGGTTTTTTGGTATAAATGATAACTCTGGACATTCGATGTTTTCACCAATTCGTGTAATTTTTGGACCGTTTTGGAAATGTAAAAATCTCCTAGCCCAGCCCCCTTAATTTTCGTTTGACAGACTGAAATTTTTTTGAAAGCTATTTTATGGAGTTCTAATGATGATGTAGAAAAATGATTAAAATCGTGCATTTGAGGACCGAGAACTTCCCTACAGCAATGTACATAGATATTAATTAGATAGTTTTGAAGTTTTATCGTAGTTTTACTATAGTATTATTAATTTTATTTCTATTTAGGTACCTATTCATTTTCATTTGAATAGTTACATAAGCACCTAATTTTTAAAATTGAACATTTTCGGCGATTTAGTTGCTTTTTTCACCTCCCTACAACCAAATTTCATCATTTCTGTGACCATTTAGAAGCCACCAACTCGATTTTTGATTTTTCTAAAGTTTTAGTGGAATCTTTGAGATCAATTTGAGCTGCTAAAAAAAAAATGAGCTTTGGCTTGGTCTCGACCCGTTTTTTTTAAAAATTTTTTTATTTAATTTTTTTTAGCAGCTCAAAGTGATTTCTAAGTTATATTTAAAATTCTAGATAACTCGAAAATCGCGATGGAGGTTTCAGATTCAGTCATCATCATTGAACTTTGGCTCGGTGAGCTGTTCAGCCCATCTGTCAAACTGCAGAAGAATTGCTTGCCGATGTGTCATCAGGTTATTTCTTCGGTCTTCCACTACTCCTCCTGCCAGTCAGAGTGTATTCTTTGACTTTTCAAGGGGACCGTTTGTCAGACATTCTATCAACGTGTCTTCGCCATTTCTTTCTGTAATCCTTCACCAGTCTAATGATTGGCTCTGCTCCTAGCTCCTTCAAGATTTCTTCATTCCTTTTCCTATCGCGTCTCATATATTCTGCTATGGCTTGCACGAATCTCGTTCTCATTTCCACTGAGGTTACTCTGCTTTTCATATCTTTTCTCATTGTCCATGTTTTGCTTACATACAGCAGCATTGGTCTTGCCAGCGTATTGTAGATTCTTATTCGAGTTTCTGCTCTGACTTTTCTTGGAGAGATGGCTCGGTTTATCGCCCCGCTTACTCTCAGGAATTTGTTGATTTTAAGTTGTGCGTTGACCTTTCCTTTGTAAGATAGGTTGCACCTGAGATATTTAAAGCTTCTGACTTGTTCCACTGGCAGTCCATTTACAACAATTTTTCTGTGTATTGGTTCTCACTTCTTTCCCCTCAAAGGCCACCACCTTTGTTTTTGACAATGAGATTCTCATTCCGTATTTATCTGCTCCTTTCAGAAGGTTGTATGTAGATACATCACTTTCTGCAATTTTTCAAAGGTCAGAATTCTAACATTATCGAAGTCAAAAGTATGTCCCGTTGATCTGGAATGTTGAGAAAGGGCAGTGGTGGTTTTAGACGTTCTAATATCTTATTTGTGCCTATACATATATACAATTGGCTAAATAGGTACCAGTTTCACCAATATTATAAACACCATCACAATGGTTACATTTAATTGAGTATACTAAATTACTACACTTAAATTTATCATTTTTATCTTTAAGCCTGGAGTAAAATTTCATTTTATTATTATTGTGGCTTTTGGCAGCAATTTTGTTGGAGTCAGAGTTGACAATATGTTTGATACGTTACTCCCATCTTATATGTATATGTAGTTGATATTTCTGACCAGGGCAGTATTGGAATTTAAAACTAAAGTGGCTGACATCTGTCAGCCGAACGCGGAACTAACAAAACAGTGATGGTAGTTACGTTTTACATGTGTTCTTATGGGAAATATCAGAACTTCAAACAATTATTATTAATTCACAAAATCATCTGGTGGTGTTTTTTTTGTTTTAAATGAAAAAGCGTTTCTTCTACTTTAGGAATGAACTTTTACTTCTCAGATAAACTCGATTTTAAACACCTAAACATCGCATCATTCAAGTCGCTTTTTTCAATGTAAATATCCCATAAGCGGGAAGCGGAATAATAGCGTTTGTACAACATATGTTTTGTACATGATTCAAATCACTTACGCTAAAAATAAAAATGTATTGGAAGAGTAGAAGGTTCCTTCTTTCATCTGAAACAAAAATCACCTCGCTAGCTTGATTACAGAATTAATTATTGAAGTTCAAAAATTACGAATTTTCCATAAGAACGCGTGTAAAACGAAAGAGTGATCACTGTTTCGTCTTATCAGTAGTGATTTTCAGCGCGCTCTATATTTCGTTTTAAAGCCCAATTCTTTTTGTATTTCCAGTGTTTCTTTTTATTTTTTATTTCTTTGTGATATTGTTTCAATTCGCGCAATTCTTGTTAGATGCAAAATGCATTTTGCTTCCTTTTCAATGGGTTAGGGATGCCATTTCAGTCCCTACACAAATATCTCAGGCAAACCTATTTCTTATGGATCATAATTATTACTCTGGGAAACCATGGTAATAATTATGAACTTATGAATGCTCCAGATTGAAATATTCATCATGGTACCTTACAAATATTTTTGTTTGAGTCATTATTAATAGTCTGCTCACAGCTATTAATTCGTAAGTGAATTGCATTCAGAAACAAATGGGTCTGAGTATTTTTTTTAAATTTATTTTTCTTGTCAGTCCGAATAACCTTCAGCGAGGTGGTAAGTCGCCAGATGGGGGTGTGCTTCAAATAGCTAGGTCTTCCCTGGGTTCAAATTCATTTTTTCATTTCGATTCCCATAGGATGATGCGTGCTAGAATTTTCTGCAAGCTTCAACCACTTGATCATCAGTGAGTAACAGGTTATTGACATGGGTGTTATTGATGTCTACCCCTTTTAGCTCGGTTTTCAGGCATTCTTTAATCATGTTGTCGATGTAGATATTGAACCGACTATATGACATTGGGCATCCCTGTCTTACTCCTCTTCCTACTTTCTTTGCTTCAGACATGTTTCTGGATCTTAATCTTATTACATTATCCGTGTATATTTCTTCAATAAAGCGTACATTGAAAATGATTAATACTTGATTGTACCTTCAGATTCAGTACAACCAGGAATAACAAATCAACAATTAAATGAGCAGCTGCTCTTCTTATTTTTACAACTTTGTCATACAGTGTACATTAATTTAGATTACTCGATTTCTTCTTGCATTTGTAGAGACAGATTGTGATGCATTTTCGGTCGCGTAAGCAAGAGAAATTCGTTCTGCCTCTAGCCAACATTAAAAATAGTTCCGTAATATGACACCTAGCAGATTAGTTCTCACATCACTTCGTAACAAGAGAACATACGCTAGAGAAACCAGTCATTTGGCGACTCCCGATGATATAACATCGGTTATCAGTGTTCCGGAGATGATGTAGGCTTGTACCTACATCATGCTGTTTGCGTAAATCTAATCGGATAAATTAGTAGCACAAGTCCAGTCATATACGAAATATGAACTGGTGAAGCTTGCGATCAAGTGATCTATTTCGTAAATGATCTGTGTTCCAGTTAGACTGATAGAGTTGTCCAGATGCACTTGGGTCCAGGAGTTATTACGTAAAACAACTGTCGATCCTTATTGCAAATCTCATCTTAATGAGTAACATATATGGACCTTCCCACATCCGTGTACTGTTCCCTTTCCCCTGTGGTGATGTGCTTTGCACTTTCTAAGGCATGAAATGCCATCTATCCTTTTCGTAATACTGTACAGGCCAGTATAAATAATATAGCTTGAGTAAGTTGTTATTGTGTACTTGAATAAACAATACATGGAATAACAACTGAAGATGTGTTATTATTTCATCAGATAAATAATCTTAAGGTAAATGTCCGTGTGGTATACGTAAATACACTCAGTGTCCGAAAAATAGGTAAAGAGGCGGTAAGTCTCCAGGTACCTACAAAGCTCTCAGAAGCTAGGTACTGCTAGGCCTCTAGGAGGTAGCTAGCGTATGTGTGATCTATACATGGAGATGTGCTTGTAAAAGCATATCGTAATGTGCAGAAATTTCTATCTCCACACATTTTGTACTGATATATTGTATTTTTTTCTTAATTTTAAGTTGAATAATAAACAGTTTTGTCTGAAATATTTAGTAAACTTATTTATTCGGCATCACCTGTCATATTTTCATTTTCATTTCTTGCCAACTCTCAACTTTTGGTGAAACGTTTTCCTAAATCATAATGAAGGAACCTACCTCTAAGTAGTACCTAATGTTCTTCATCTTTAATATGTACATATAAAGACGATTAGATGGTGATAACTCTCGGAACATTGATATCTTAGATTTGAAATTACCTAATTAATTGACCGCTCACACCGATGTGCTTCTTATCTTGATGAAAACTGCAATCAAGTATATTCTCAAGATGATTTTTATCTTTATTGCTCCACTATAATATTGTATTGCACATATTTTAATGCACCAGATTTGCTGCAATTTTTCAAAACAGCCTCAAGCTGCAATCAATTTTACATACAAGGAGATGACTCACAGTGTTTCATTCCAATTTTGATGGGAATGCGATTTTTGGAAAAAGCATGTTTCGAAACCACTCTAATCAAAATTTCAACATCCAAAATTGAGGTTTCAACCCGTCCTCAAATTTTGAAATTAACTAGAACTGGTGGAAGTTGTTCTCTAAGGTCTAAAACTCACGTGATCAAATTTTCACATCGCTATGCCACACCATCCACCATTCCCATTTTTCAAAAAAAAAAAAAAAAAAAAAAGATAAAAACAAGTAGGTACCTACTTACTTGAAAAAAAACCAGAAAATTATAAACTCTGAAATTGAAAAATTTATGGCGTACTTATCTGAAGTTGTCATTGATCTAGGATGGCTAACATGGAAAAAATTAACAAATCTGCTCCGAATTCGGGTTAATGTTGTAAGTAGTTAGGGCATCTTTTGTAGAATACCACGCGAAAAAAATTCAGACCAAAATTAGCCAATTTGAGTGGGAAAAATCGTTGAAAAAATCATCTATTTGCATTTTTGGAAATCTTTCATCAAAATAAAAAATTCTTTAAAAAATAGGACGAAGCTAAGTACGTTAAAATAGAATTCCGAATATTTTCACAAGTAACCCTCCAGGGTGATGTCCAAGATCGCTGCAAGTTTTAAAAAATTCGATCGGAATACTGCCAAAGATGAAGTTTTCCAGCTGAATTAACTAGTTTTGCAATTTATTCATCTCTTTTGGAGTGGTTAGGGTGAGGTAGCGGTCATGGAACAACTTCCACTGATTAATAATTTCAAATTTTTAGGACACCAAACTGAATTCCTGAAGCTAATAGTGACATTTTTCAATTTTTATGGAAAATGTATGGCATTTTTATGGCACTTCTAGCCCCACATCGGGTGCCAAATGTAAAGATGGTTTTGGCACTTCAAGCTATATACTCTTGCATGGTTCACATTCCACCCTACTTCAAGGAAGTGAACCTTTGCCTAGTGCTACGCATGTAGACACTGGAAAATTTACCACCTTAATACCTACTCTTTGGTAATAGAACATGAATTAGATATGTGACGCGGCCAGCGATACCATACCATATGTCGGCAAAAATTTTTTTCGTTTTATTGTGGTTTCTGGTAGTGTTTTTCTTCCTCTTTTCAATGGTGCAAACAGATTTTCAAAATATTAAAATCTGACAAATTTTCAAAATTTCAAAGTTGCGTAGTTTTTGAAATTCAAAAACCAAAATTCTGAGAAAAACGTGTTTGAAAGTTTGGGTTATTTTTGTAACATTTTTAAATTTTTTTTTTTTTTTTTTTTTGATTTTCTTCATCTTTTAATGGTTTTACATCATAATATTTTTTTTTTTTTTGACATTTTTTTATGAAAAGCACTTTTGTAAAACCGGTTTTTCACCACTAAAACGACGTGTTTGAGATCAGTGGGTACACCCATTCCAAAGTATAGGCTTCATAGTATATGAATCGACAAAAAAAATTTTTTTGATATTTTCTGACTTTTTCCATGAAAACGCGATTATCTCAAAAAAAAGTTTTCCGACATATGGTATGGTATCGCTGGCCACGTCACATATAAATATAGAATGCATGATAAGAAATAGAAATAACTCAGACAACTATGTTATACCTGCTTTATTATTCATGAAGCCATTATGGCATATACATAGTCTAATTATTTAATGTTATGTAAGTGAATTACATTACTAAAGGATAAATAGGAAAGAATACTAGGTATTCAAGATAATGTGCAAATGCACCACCCAGGGAGGAAGGGCAGGTCCATTGTCCATGACTCTATTTAGAGCTTTTAATAAGGATGATAGTCAACGTACACCCGAGCTACCTTGAACTCCATGTATTTGAATCCCAATATCTTGGTGAACAGATGAAATACCCATGCTACTCATGGTGAGTCCGTGGATGACTGAAGCGTGGCTCCTAGCTCTCACAACACGTTTGTCAAGAGAGAACTAATCCACCAGATGGCACTCTTACATAACTAAACCACCAGAATGCGCTTTTGTGTAACTAAGATGAGAAATTGCTAAATATAGAACAATTTTCTGTCACTGAAGTGATAGAAAGAGCGCCAATTCCTCCCTTTACACATGAAAGCGAAAGGTTAAAACAGTAGCAGAAAAGTCTTTTCCATTCAAATGAAGAAGAAAACACAAACCATGGATGGCTCAAGAGGTACTGGATCTGATGGAAGAATGAAGAAAAGCAAACAGACCAGGTAACAAATACATGGTGATAAAATAATCAGACCATGGGAATGTGCATAATGGCCAAAAACAAGTGGTATGAGGAGAAGTGCAAAGAAACAGAAGAGCTGGAGAAAAGGCACAACTCAAGAGAAATGCATACCAAAGTGAAACAGATGATGGCTCCCCACAAGAAAAGGAGAAGCGGAATAGCATATGTAAGGGCAAGTGGGAAAAGGGACCTCCCCACCAAAAAATTAATTTCTGTTTTCTTCACTAAATTTTCGTAGGGACTCTAAAAATCAAGTGGAACCCTCAACAGGCCTCAATTTTCATCATTTTGTTGATTTTTAGCCAAATTTTTGTAACTTTTACTTTTAAGCCAGGCATGCCTAATTTTATTTCTCACAAAAATAGAAAAATGATGCAAAAAATTTGAAAAAAACATAAAGATGCGTAAGAAATTAAAATTTTCCAAAAAGTCATGACCTTAAACAGAAATAGGCCTAAGTGAAAAAAATTCTAAAAATTTTTGACTGTGGTGGGACTCAATCCCACAACCTCCGGTGTGTCAAGCCGTCTCAGCACACATGTACCCACCGAGAGTGTTTTGGAAATCAATTTTCTAATGATACACAACTAACTATAAGTTTATTGTGAAATTAATGTAAATAACACGAAAGAACAGAAAAACATCGCCAAAATCAGCCGCAAATCAGATTTTTATTAAAAATGAAATACTAAAATGCTTGAGTATACTCAGGGCAGTATGCAAGAAATTACCTTAAGGCGTTCCTTAGATCTAAGGTACTTTTACAGTAAGGAAAATCTTAAGGAAAACGGTATGCTAAAATTTTACTTACATTCAAGATTCCTTACCTCTGTATGCTAAAAATTCTCCTTACTTGAAGTAAGGAAAGTGTATTTCAATGATGTTGCCAAGTATATAATATGTATATGTAAATTTAGTGCAAAACGAGATCAAAAATATATATACATAGTGCAAAACGAGATCACCGACTCATTTTTGGTGATCTCGGTTTTTTTTTTTAGATGGTGCACGTTAATAACGAGATCACCTACTACCTCTGTGCAAAGTTTCAGCTATGATCTCGTTTTTAGCGTGAAACGTCTACGGATATACTTTTGTAGTTGACGCGGATGTTCACTCGCAGCGCCGCGGTCATGTCGTCGTATATTTCGCGGGATATGCCGCGCGCTAATACCGGGTCACATTATTTGACAACGTTGCATGCGTACCAATGCGGTTGTTTTTATTTTAGGTACGTGAGATTTTTTAGTAGATGTTTGTCATCAGCCATTTACAATTTAATTAATAATTACCATTTGGTTTCATTTTAGTAACTTGAAAAAAATTTCAGATGGTTTAATTGAATGTTATTTTCCATAAATTCATGTTCCGCGGAATTTTTGTGAACTTTTGAAAATCAAATTTGATCTAAAGATGGGAACAAATTAAAACTTCTCCAACGCCAATTTTTGAAGGTTAAAATTTCCAAAAAATGAAAAGTTCACCCAAATAAAAATTTTATGAACACTTTGAGATCACATTTCACAGACAAAATGATTTTGAACAATAAAAAAATTGAAGCTTTCGGGATGTAATCGATCACTTTTAGGCAGACTTTTCAAAACAAAAAATTCCATAAGGAAGTTTTCATCTCGGAATTTTTTTTTTCTGGTCGCCACTATCTTAGCCATCGTGTGCGATATCTACGTAATAAGCGAAGTTGAGATGGTACTTTGTAGCTCCAAATTTGAAAAAAATCGATACAGAGAAATAGATATGAGATGATAATTTTATTGAAAATCTGTAATTTTGGAAATGAGTTTTTCTACTGATAATTCAATTGTCTTAGAGTTTTGGTACAATTTCTGACACGTGCATTTAAAATGGCTTTTCTTAGGCCCAAAATTTTCAAAAATTATCCAAAAATGTCTGAAAAATTCGATTAGCACACATAAACTTGGGAAATTATTTTTTATGGCTATGCTGTAATTTTCCAAACGTTTTAGCGGGATTTTCCGTAGCCACATGTGCTCGAAAAGGTATTCTATGGCCAATTTTTTTCTTAAATCGCCGAAAAGAAATTGAAAAAAATGTACAGCTTCAATTTTTTTGAAATATAATTCTCCCAGCTTTTTTTGACTGTGATTTCCAGTACACACATTTAAAATGATAATTCTTGCTAAAGATAAGTATTACAACTGGCCCAAAATTTTCGAATGAGACATGTCCAGAAATGGGAAATGTTTAAAATCGTTTAGAGCAGTTCTGGTATCTCCATTAGATTTTTGAACGCTGAGATTCCCTCAGAATTTTTCCAAAAGATGATAGAAAGCCAAAATTCATTATGTAGGTAACTACTAGCGCAAGATACCCTAATTTCAACGTACATGAATCGACTGTAGGTGGTGTAAAATCGTTCTGGAACTCTCAGCGCCATTTTGGAAACTCCAGTACCTATTTCAAAAAAGCGACATAAAATGTGCTCAAAGTATCCTAGCCACGTACACTCACGAAGACCGATTAAACAGATTACACAGACACATCCTTTTTTCCAAAACCAGTTTGTGCTAGTTTGGAATCAAACCTTGTCCAGTAATTTCATACTTCATTGAAAAAAAAGTAAACGCTAAAATTGTATTTTTTTTTTAGACTCAAAAAATCATCCAAAATTTACCAAGAAATTCATTAGGAAACTTTGAACTTCGGAAATCGTCTAAGAAATGCAAGATTCAGAGCTGTCCAATCTAATTTTTTTTGACATTTTGGACTATTCTGTTAGAAATTTGTTTTGGTCCAAAATTTTCAAAAAAATCACCCCAAATCCAAAACTAGCAAATCCTTTTCTATCAACAATTTTCGGAATCTTTTTTTTTTTGAAAACGTTGAGTCTAAAAATAACTCAAAATTGGTCCAACGTGTGCTGGGTGCTTGAATGACAGAGGGTATAAAGTTTGAAAAAAATAAGCTTGGAAAATAGTTGTATGGCAAAGAATAAAGGACACGATTCCCGAAGTTACAGCTTCTCGAACTGATTTTTCGTAATTTTGAATACTTTTTTTGGAAGATTTTTGATCTAAAAATACTATATTAGGCACGTGTTGCAAAAATTGGACCCAAAAATCACGAAAATTATATTATGAGAAGAAAAGACAATTATGAACTGTAAAGCAGCTCTATAAAATTTTTCGAAATCTCACAGACAATTTCTTTTTCGAAATTAAGGAGCCTGAAAAAACACTTTGCTGTATCATAACCGTTCAGGTAGTCAGAAACAATTTACAGAAGTTTAAGCTGCCTAATTGTTGAGAGGCCCTCATAAGGATCTATTGAACACCACTGCTGATCCTCCAGGCACATTTTTTCTTAAAGGAGGAGCCCTAAGGATTTCTAGCCCCAGTAAAAAAGTGACCCTACTTACGAAATGACGGCCATTTTGATTGGCAGGTCAGCCAAAATTGCAACTTTTGCGTTCCAACATAGGACTTGCACAATTTTTTTTAAACCATACAATGGCAGATCGAAAGAGCAGTCAAAAATTCATCACCAGTCAAAATTTCTTAAATTAGGGATACCTATACCCTATTTTCATCGACCTGTCAATTTCATTGGAAACTGTTTCAAACCGTTTTGAGCAGTTCTGGAGCCTCCAGCAGAATTTTGAAATTTGAACTTCCACGAAATTTCATCAAAATGGAGTTGGAAAACCGAACTTTATTCTGCAAACTAATTTTAATACGCTATGAAGTGGACTGCAGGTGGTTTTCAAGTCACTTAGAAGCTTCCCGCAACTTTTTAGAAATTATTGGAGCCTCCGGTAGATTTTTGAAACTTGAAATTTCAACAAAATTTTATCAAATGGAGTTGGAAAGCCGAAATGTACTCTGCTCAGTACGTGCTGAAGTTGAATCGGACAGATTTTGTGGCAATTTTTGAAAAAAATGGCGCAGGAGGCTCCAAAATGGATTTAAATTTGAAACTACTCGCAATCGACTTCGGAGTAATGCCAAAAATTGAGTGTCAACAGAATTTCATCTTTTCACCTCAAAAGGAGGCGGAATGGTGAAGTTTTAAAATCTTCAAATAAGTACAAAATCGAATAAATCGATGCACAAAAATACGTTTCGAACTGGAATACACTGATTTGAAAAAAAAAAAAACCGGGTACTTTATTGATTATGAATGTCATTAACAAGCACCAATTGCGAGTACGCGAGCTTAAGATTATTTGAACGAGTTTTACGGCGTTTTGTAAGAAATTGAAATTTCTAAAAAGTAGCTAGCTGGAGCTTCAAAATCTCTTGAAACCACCTGCAGTCCACTTCATATCGTATTGAAATTGATTTGCGGAGTAAATTTCGGCTTTCTAAGTAACTCCATTTGGTAATATGATGTGAACATTTCAAGTTTCAAAATTCTGCTGGAGACTCAAGAGATTCAAAAAAAGTTGCTGGAGGCTCCAAAATGAATCGAACCCTCCTGATGTCGTCTTCAGAAGGTGTTAAAATTGAAGTGCCGAGGAAATTTCGACTTTCCATCTCCATTTGATGAAAATTTCAAGTTTCAGAAATGCACTGGAGGCTCCAGTAATTTCTAAAAAGTCGCAAGAGGCTCCAAAACAACTTGAAATCAGCCTGTAGTCGACTTCGTAGTGTATTGAAATTAGTTTTCTGAATGAAGTTTAGCTTTCCAACTCCACTTGATGAAATTTTGTGGAAGTTCAAGTTTCAAAAATCTAGTGGAGGCTCCAGAACTCCAGAACTATTTAAAATGGTTTGAAACAGTTTACAATCGCACAACGTTAGGAAAATCACCATAAATTATTATAAAGCAAAGAAAGGACGATTTTCAAGCTTGAAGCTTCTCAAATTATTTGAATAAGTTTTTGAAAATTTTGTGTCTAAAAGTACCGTTTTAAGCACAATTTTTGGAAATGGCTTTCAAAAGGATGCTGCTTAATATATTTTTTTTGAATCCTCTCCATTGGGTACAATTTCCAAAACGCACGCCCAAAAAATGAAATATTTTGGGCTTAATTAAAATTATGAAAAAATCAACCAAACAAACTGCAACTGCAAAATAATTTGATTAGGAAATTTCAGCTTCAAAAATCGCTTTTTCTCGTATAGTATACCTGCCTAATACATACAATTTTCTTAGCATTGATTGATATAATTTCCGATACAATAATTGTGTTTAAATGGTGCTTCTTATGTTAGGCTAAAATTTTCAAACATTATGCGATAACAGCCAAAAAATTAATCGACAGATGATAAACATAGGAAATTTTCCTTTCTAGCTGCATGCAACTATACGAACATCTTATACTTATTACGAGAAGAAAAACAATTTCCAAATTTAAAGCAGCTCATTCAATTTTTTTGGAAATATTACAGACGATTTTTTTTTCCAAAATTACGGGCGCTGAAAAAAACATTTCGTTGTAAGTATAATGACTATTGACTGTCCATGAATGTCGAAAACAATTTCCAAAAGTTAATTATCTAATTGATTTTTCAAATCCTCTATAGTGGTTTTTTCGAGTGCCTGAAAGGGGAAGAATTTACTAGGTTGAGTTAAGCAACCGAATTCTTAAATATTTTTTTAGATAATTTTTGGAATATTTTACGCTCCCCAAAATATCATTACCTGTGGGTAAACGCGAGAAAAATCTCATCATAATGCTCGAAAAATCATTGTATGGCAAAAAAAGGATGATTCTCAAAAGGTCAGAACTCCCAATAAAATTTTTTATTTGCTTTTTAATAATTTCTTGGAAAAATTTTAGGCCATAAAAATAAAATTTCCGACTGCAAGTGTTGGAAATTGTTCGCAAAAATCTACAAGAATGAGTTAGGTTATGTAATCAAATTTTGTTCGACGTGTTGGAAATTGCTTATAAAATCGCCAAAAAATTACATTCTCACTATAAATAAACCTCTTTAAAGGTGAAACTTTCCAGTAAAACTTTTCGGTCATTTTTGGATAAATTTTTCAAAACTTTCAGTTCAAATTGCACATGAAAAGCTAAGAGAACTGTATTATGACGAGGAAAAGAAATTTCCAAAGTCGATGTTACAGAATTAAATTTTTTCAAACAAATTTCAGCCTTTTTTTTCGGAAATTTGGGTACAATATTCCATCAAAACGCTAAAAAAGTTATAACCTGTCGTGAAAAGTGAAGGGCAAGTTATTCAATCAAATTTTTAAGCACTTTTTGAATACTCTTTTGAGAATATTGGAAACGAAAAAGCGCGAGCACAAAAAATAGCACCGACACTTTACATTTTTTTGAGACCAAAATTTTCAAACAGTTGTCAGAGATAGTTTGAAAAATTTGATTGGCTTTGTTTGTACTTGAAAATTGAGTATCTTAGACATTGTCATGAAATTAGTTTCTTAGCGTGCTGAGTGAAATTCTCCAAAACACGCGCTGAAACTGATGTGGGGTCAAATATTTCAAAAAAAAGGTCACAAAAATTGATTTTAAAATTTCTAAAGTTTAAATGTCTAGTCTGTGAAAAATGAATGCATGTGATAAGCTGATCACACCTTAGGCTATGTCTGTTCAAACGTAGTCAGAACAGTGGGGATACCTTGACTGGATCTAGGCAGAATTGGAAATCAGACTTTATCAGACTTGATTGAATCAAGACATTCCCCAGATTCAATCAGATCTGCTCATAGGTACCTGATCGATCTAATAGGGAAGACCTTATCAGATTTTACTAGCTGTACAGATGTAAGAAAATCTGAGGAGATCTGGCCTTGACCAGGCCAACAAGGGAACCCCTTGAGGTCCCCCACTCCGATTTTAACGGGACCGCGATTTTTAGAAAGAGCATGGTCTAAAACCCCCCAAAACCAAATTTTCAGCTGTCAAACTTCATTTTTTGATTTTTGGCAAACGTTTAAAAATTCAAAATTGACTATGTTTAGTGATTGATTTTTTTTCTTCTTCTTTTTTTTTTTTAATACGTACTTGATTAGTATGATCGAGATAAGTCCTGCAACTGGTATTAATTCCCCAAATCCAAATTTCACCGTTTCCAGACATTCTGGAGCCTCCGGCGCGATTTTCAATTTCTCCAGAATTTTGATATTAATCCCCCGAATCCAAATTTAACCGTTTCCAGCAATTCTGGAGCCTCCAGCGCGATTTTCATTTTCTCCAGAATTTTGAATTTGCTCCAAAAGGTGCGAATATAAAGTTGGGCAGCTATAAATCGAGTTGTGTGCTATACTCGACCTACTGAAGTAGTTTATCCACATTTGAGCCGATTTCGGGAGTGACACATCAAGAGTGGTTTTTTGAACAGCTTTTTTCATAATAAAAATATGTATTCAGAAAATCAAAAGACTACCGATTGCGAGGAAATTTTCGAAATTTGCGCGAATCACTGTATCGAGTTCAGAACCACTCTCCCAGTCCAAATTTCGGTGTATCGATCCGTTTTTGGGGCCTCCAGCGCGATTTTCTGAACTTGTCATGTTTTATTATGTAATACAATCCTTAAAATCAGCTCAAATGTGGATTAACTCGTTGAACAGATCGACACACAACTCGATTTTCAGCTGTTCAACTTCATATTCGCGCCTTCTGGAGAATATTCAAAATTCTGGAGAAATTGAAAATCGCGCTTGAGGCTCTTTCCTCGCAAACGGTAAACTTTTGATTTTTTCGGATATTTTTATTGTAAAAAAAGCTGTTTAAAAAACCACTCTTGAGGTGTCACTCTCAAAATCGGCTCAAATGTGGATAAACTCGTTAAATAGGTCAAGTACATCACACAACTCGATTTGTAGCTGCCCAACTCTATATTTACGCCTTCCGGAGCAATTTCAAAACTCTGGAGAAATTAAAAATCGCGCTTGAGGCTCCAGAACGGTTGGAAATGATTAAATTCGAATTTGGCGAATCAATATTACTCTCTAAATTTAAAGCAGTCAAATTTCACTGCTTAGCAGTCACGACATTTTGCCTTTTTAAAGCAGTAGTTTTTTTTACTGCAAAACAGTGAAAAATTACTGAATTGGTCAGTCAAAATAATTTTTTACTGACCAATTCAGTAATTTTTCACTGTTTTGCAGTAAAAAAAACTACTGCTTTAAAAAGGCAAAATGTCGTGACTGCTAAGCAGTGAAATTGACTGTTTCAAATTTAGAGAGTAGTTATTTTTTCAAAAAAGCACCAATTAATAAAAACAGTCAATTTTGAATTTTCAAACGTTCGCCAAAAATCGAAAAATGAAGTTTGGCAGCTGAAAATTTGGTTTTGGGGGGTTTTAGACCATGCTATTTCCAAAAATCGCGGTCTCGTTCAAATCGGAGTGTGACATCTCAAGAGGTTCCCTTGTAAGATCCGATCTGATCAAAACCGTGCATTCCTTGTTCAAATTGGAATTGAGCAAATTAGACTAGGTCTGATCAGATGTGATCAGATCTAATCGTTTCCTCGTGGGTGAGCAACCCGAGCAATCAAATTTTTTTGACTTATCTTGGATTTTTTTTGAAAATTTTGGGTTCAAAAAATATCATTATGAGCAACACGTATAGAAAATTGAACCAAAACACTCAGAAAATTGTTAGACTTACGACAAAAAAAAGCAGGACTTTGAAGTGCAGAGTTTTCGATAAAACCAGCACATCGCATTCTACTCACTACAAATTGACTATAGATGATAGACCCTGCGTTCGTCCTCGCGCCTTGATTTCTAAGCCATGCGCCCTCTGGTGGAAGTTTCTGAAAACTCATAGTTGACTTGTATAGTAAAATTAACCCATGACTTGTCAACTATAGTTGAGAAGTTGGTCAGTCCACTTGTATAGTAAAATTAACCCATTTAATAGTTGACATGTCTGGATACCAATACCTATATATATATATATAAATAAAACCAATGAAATACGTTTGTTAGGATGCTAGTTGTTGATTACTTTCACAC
This sequence comes from Planococcus citri, assembly GCF_950023065.1. Taxonomy (NCBI): domain Eukaryota; kingdom Metazoa; phylum Arthropoda; class Insecta; order Hemiptera; family Pseudococcidae; genus Planococcus; species Planococcus citri. The sequence continues at coordinate 15,691,138 of NC_088678.1, read as the reverse complement.
TCACCAGGTTCGCTACCATTACTTGAGATATTTATGTAGATTGTAGATTGTAGAGGGGATCATAATCAATACATTGGTTTATAGGCTGTGTGAGAAATTGTTTTTAAATTTTTTTGTAAAAATGAGTTAATTTACATACATTTTGCAGAGGACTTTTTAAAAAGAAAATTAAATTTTCTGTCAAATGGTAAAAAAATGTTTATTTTTGCGCTTTGCGCAGAAACATCTGCGAACAGGAATTTTTAAATTTTAACCTCAATTGTAACCAATAATGACCCAAAAATTTTGGGCAAAATATTTTTATCCAATAACCTTTAACCAAAATTAAATTCAAAAAATTGGTTAATACCTTTAGTTGATAGATATGCTTCAATTTTTCTTTTTTTTTTTCAATAAAATCAAAATTTTTCTGTATTTTTTGTGCTAAAAACTGATGAATTTTTTGTTTTTATTCATATTCTGAACTTTGTCTGGATTTGAAGAGTCCTGGAAGGCGACGACTGGCAGTATTTATTTTTGAAAAAATCTGGGCAATATTTTTTCAAATCAAATCAAATCATTTATATTTGCAATGGGCAGCTATGCTGCATTTACAAAGTCAGCTTATAATTAAGTGAATGTACAGCATTTCAACTAATTACTCTAACATTTAAATTTAAATAAAATAAAAAAAATTAAATAAAATAAAATAATTATAAGTGGGTGCGGTACGTATGTAAAAGGTAATGATACATGTTGGAGTCATTTACCATAACTTACTCCAGTTGTACCATCTCATCAATGCTGTAGAACGCATATCCCTGCAACCATTTTTTGAGTTTATTTTTGAACAGTTTACCAGATGTCAGAGATTTAAATTCCTGGGGGATTTTATTATATATTTTGGATGCCATAAAATCAACATTATTCTGCATATTTTTTGTTCTTAAATTTTCACTTATTGCCAAATTTTGATGTCTTGTATCATAGGTATGAGAAGGTGTCTTGAGTTCTATTGTTCTATTTTTTACCATAATACACATTTGCAATATGTACTCACATGGGACTGTTAGTATTTTGCTTTCAATGAAGAGTGGTTTGCAGGATTCTCTTGGATTTTTTCGAAACATTATTCTAACAAGTCTTTTTTGTGCTATCAATACTCGATGAAGCAGATTGTGATTTCCACCCCAAAGTGATATTCCATAGCTCATATTTGAATGAAAAAGGCCATAGTATGCATGTTTTAGAGTATTTAGGTTTGTGATATCACGTAATTGCCGTATTAAGTAAGTATAGGTGGAGAGTTTTTTGATTAAATGGTCCACTTGGCTATTCCATTTCAAGTCAGAGTCTATTATAATTCCCAAAAATTTTGTTGAGTCAGCTATCCTATAATTTCCACTAATAGATTGAGGTATTTTCCCAAATGACAAAAAAGTTGTTTTACTTAAATTTAGTATCATTTTGTTTGCTGAAAACCAAGATATTAAATTTTCCATTATAATTTTAATATGATTACTATCCATAGTTTCATTAAGTTCTATGAGAGCAGTAGTATCGTCAGCAAATTCTGTAAGACTATGCTCAAAGTAATATGCCAAATCATTGATGTAAATTATAAAAAGTAGTGGCCCTAAGATGGATCCCTGCAGAACCCCCTGTGTAATACATTCTGTCCCAGAAAACACATTACTGTTGATTTTTACAATTTGGATTCTGTCAGACAAGTAGGTTTTGACCCAATCTAATAGCTTTCCTCTTACACCATATCTTTCCAGTTTTCTCAAGAGGATTTTGTGATCAACCCGATCAAAAGCCTTGGACAAATCACAAAGAACTGCCATTAGACTTTTCTTTTGTTGAAGACCATTTAATACTTCGTGTATAAATTTATAGATTGCAGAAGTGGTGTTCATATTTTTCCGAAAGCCGAATTGGGATCGGTGAAGTAAGTTATGTTTCTCAAAGAAGGCTGATAATCGTTTATGGAATAGTTTTTCAAATACCTTGGAAAAAATTGGTGTAATGGATATTGGTCTGTAATTATTCAGTTTATCTCTCTCTCCCTTTTTTTGAAATTTTACAGAAATTTTTGAGTATTAATTACGTTTGAACTGGATATAATTTTGAATATTTTGGTATGCTAAAACACCTATGTTTTCACTAAAAATTTCAAGTAATTTCAATTTAAAGTGTACTTACATAACAACAACCCGCGAATGAAAATGCGCCGTAATAGTACATTACATTACTAGGTTAATAAAGTGGGTGATTATGAACGAGTGCAAAGTTACTGCGCGAGTCGAAGACGAGCGCTGTAACTTTGCATGAGTTCATAATCACACATCACACACTTTATTAATCGCGTAGTGTAAGGTGCTTTACATAATAAACACTCGTAACCTCACCATTTTACACTTCTGTTGTTTAGATGCAAAAAATGTGCGTCTATGAGTGACCAAACTTCACCGGTTAAATTTGTTAAATTATGTCCAAACGTAACACGTACGTAATGGCTAGTTTCGCGGCGTTGCCACATAACACTAGGGATATAATACGCTCATTATGTACGTGTTTGACCCGACATTAGGTCGCTCATAATGACGTACATTTTGCATCTAGCGACAGAGGTGTAATGATGAGATCACGAGTGTGTATTACGTAAAAAACACTATGCACCACCAGTTCGTGATTTCAAGTCGTTCACATAATGATTCCGTTGCACATAGTGACGTAGATGTTTTCACAGCATTGAAGGTTGCATAAGTGGAACCTTAAAATCGACCTGTGAAGTGTACCCTTAAAGGGGGAGTCCTAAGGAACATTTCTAGCCCTTGTACTCAAAAAAAAGTGACCCGACATACAAAATGGCGGCCATTTTAATTGACAGGTCAGCCGAAATCGCAGATTTGCGTTCCAACATAGGACTTGCACAAAACTTTTCAAACTGTACAAAGGTACATCGAAAGATCAAGCAAAAATTTATCACCTGTCAAAATTTCAAGTGCTAAAGTGCGTTTCTCGATTTTTGGTGAATTTTTGAAAATCAAATTTAGGCCAATAATGAAGGGAAAAAATCAAAATTTTACCAAATTGACCAAGAAGGCTGAAATTTGGGATACACCCTATTTTCGACATGCCAAATCAATTGGAAACTGTTTCAAACCGTTTTAAGCAGTTCTGGAGCCTCCAGCAGATTTTTGAAACTCGAAATTCCCACAAAATGTCACCAAAATGGAGTTGGAAAGCTGAAATTTATTTAGCAAACTAATTTCAATTCGCTACGAAGTCAACTGCAGGGGGATTTCAAGTCGTTTTGGGGCATCCAGCGATTTTTTGAAAATTACTGGAGCCTCCAGTAGATTTTTGAAACTTCAAATTTCCTAAAAATTTCATCAAACGGAGATGGAAAGTCAAAATTCATTCTGCAATTTAATTTTAATACGCTACGAAGTCGTCTGCTGGTGGATTTCAAGTGGTTTTGGAGCCTCCAGCCACTTTTTGAGAGGTCGTATGGTGTTTTTTTAGAAAATTTAAATTTCCAAGAATTAGCTGGAAACTTCAAAACCATTTAAAACCATTTGAAACCACCATGTAGTCTACTTCATATCGTATTGAAATTAGTTTGCGAAGTAAATTTCAGATTGTCAACTCCATTTGATAAAATATTGCGAGAATTTCAAGTTTCAAAAATCTACTGTAGGCTCCAAAATGATTTGAACCCACCTGAAGTCGTCTTCAGAGGGTGTTAAAATTGGAGGATTACCGGACATTTCCCCGAATCCACTTCCCCGAAAGACATTTTCCCGAATGACAAGATCCCGAATTTTTTTATCCCGAATCCATTTTCCCAAATGCCGTGTACCCGAATCTGTAACTCGAACGTCCAAAATCCCGAATGCCCATATCCCGAATGCAGATATCCCGAACACCTACATCCCGAATTCCTCGGTGTATATCCCGATTTACCATGGAAATAGAAATGATGAGGTGTAATGGTTACCTATGCCGTGTAAGCACCTTATGTTACTCATATGAAAATTGAATTTTCTATTAGGAAAAAAAATGGCCGCCATCAGTGACGGGAAATTATTGTTGCAAGGGTACGTCTACGTGAAGTCAAAGAAAAGTCCAGATGAAACGAAAACGTATTGGGATTGCCGAAGAGTGAGGCTGCCAAAAAAATTTTGAAAATCAAAAAAAATTTCATGCCTGGGGTCGGGTTTGAACCTGCAATCTCTCTCACTCTCTAGTCACCTGCCTAACCAACTAGGCCACTGGCAAAATTGGAAGATGAGGTGTTTGAAACATTTATATGCACTTTTTAGCACTGTGGACTTGAAAAACTTTCAAGTTTGATGATTTTTTACAAAATTAAAACTGAGTTTTTGGTGTGTTAATATTTCTAGATAAAAATTGAATGGATCTCATACACTTGTATTCGATATTTTCTTGCGAAAATGGGCCCTTCCTCGTCCCCTTACCCTCATTCCCCCCTCCGAGGGGGCTGGTACCTCAAAATTTTTTTTTCATTTTAGGCTTTATTCGCAAAAATGGACTTTTTTCCGTTCCTCTCCCCTCCTCTCCCCCTCCGAGGGGGCTGGTACCTCGAATTTTTTTTTCATTTTTCGACTGGAATTTAGGCTTTATTCGCGAAAATCATGTACTTTTTTCTGTTCCTCTCCCCTCCCCTTCCTCTCCGAATTTTAAAAATATGAGTGGGGCCCGAGCAACTGAGCAAGCCATGACAAAAGATCTTGACAGTTCTTCATTTTTTTCAGGATATAATTTCTATATGCAAAAAATTGAAATGTTAAATGATTGTTTCCAGATATTTGGTGAAGAAAAGGGAGTTTTAGATTTAGGATTTCTGGTAGTTTGACTGAAATGCAGCAGAGGACCCTTTTTTTAAAAAAAATTCAAGTAAAAAATCACATTATTTGTGATGTGAGAAGTCAATTTTGCTACTAGGTAATTCTCAGAAAAAGGTAAAAATCGTGTACATGGCAAATTTCTCAAAGGTTTTAGCACGAATTTTTTTTTTTTTTTTGGTCCATTCAAGGATCATCCCCCATACAATTCAGATATGGTATTGAAATTTTTAGCCCCTCCTTTCATTGGTGTACATTCGATTTTATACCCCAAATGTCCTTCGACTTGGCTGTCACACACCATGTTTTTGAAAATGAATGTTATAAAGTGTCATGAACTTCATTTTTTTGGGGAAAAATTGGCACGTTCTCATTATCATAGAACACAAAGGTCCATTATTGTGCAAATTTCAATTGGAATAAGTTCATAGGAAGCTGACATTTCACATTTGAAAACTGTCACACACTTTTTGCGCAAATTTTAGAGCAATTTCCAATTATTTTTGGTAGCTTCCCAATCCAATATTTTTTCTGGTGAGTGGCTGCACTGGTTCACTGTCTTCATAAAAATGTTACCCCGCAATGTTATTCTCATAACCTACGCAATGGCTCGTTCTGATCGTACTTGTCTCTGAAAATATGATATTTCGCAAAATTGGTGTCCTTCGGCTTGCCTTTTTATTTACCCTGATGAACCCGCCAAAAACGATAATTGAGGAAAGGAAGTTATTCTACATGATAAGTACACATTTATTACGTGTTAAAAATCGAATAATGTCCAGTAGGTAAGGCTAGAAACGAAAAAACGTTGAGATTGTCCTTCGGCTTGTCCAGCGCCCATTTGTCCTTCGACTTGGCCAAATTTCAGACAGCTGTACTTTTATCGCGCTAGTCGACACATTACACGATAAAACAAGCAAAATTTGACATTTTCTCCCTCCCCACACCTCACCTCTACCCCTACCATAAAAATAAGTCCAGATTCGAACTTTGCGGCCTGAAAAACATAAATTGACATAGGTATTACACGATAATATAAGCAAAATTTGACATTTTCCCCCTCTCCACGCCTCTCCCTCCACCTCTACATAAAAAATAACTCCAGATTCGAATTCTACGACCTCGAAAACATATCAATCAACATATTACACATCGATGAGGGTCGAATCCTAATTATCGCTGTTTTAGGGGTGCCGGGGTCCACAGTGGGGGGGGGGGTTGAATTGAGGCCAACACTAGAACAGGGATCTGGGACACCTATACAAATGATTCCTACTTGAAATTTTCCAAAAAAATGATTTTTATTTTTCAAAATTATGCACATCAAAATTGACCTTTTTTCTGAGAATTACCCTACTACCTAATTTTGGTCGGAGAAAGAAAAAGGAAAATGATCTGGCCCAAGCGGAAACTTTTCAATACCTAATTCATAATTTCAACAAAAAAAAACATGGTTTTTGGGAATTCTTTAATTTTCATTTTTCACTAATTTGTAGGTACCTGCCATAGCTGTTAGTAGCGTCAGTTTAATCATTACTAGTGTCGGCTTGGTCATTAGTAGCGTTAAATCATTCACTAGTAATGTTGAGACCGTCGCTGGTAGCGCCAAGTCAGTTGCTAGTAGAGTTAAGCTGGTTGCTAGTAGTGTCAAGTTGGTTGCTAGTAGCATCAGTACAAGCGCTAGTAATGTTTTTGGTATCACTAGTAACTTTTTCAGAAACGCTAGTAACTTTTTGAAGTCGCTAGTAGTGATTTTCTATGAGGGTCACAAGAGAATTTTTGGAATTTTTAAATTTTTAACTGTAATTTTAACCATTAACCAAAATTTTAAGCTCAAAAGAAAAAATTACCACCAAAAACTGTAACCTTAACCTTAACCATTACCCAAAAAAATGATCATCAATACCTAACCGTAACCTGAACCTTAACTGTAACTTCAAAAAATAAATAACCTTAACTGTAACCTTTAACCGAAATTTTGAATTTCTTGTTAAATTTTCAACCATTTTTTAAGAGTAGGAAGTATATGCCTTAAAGCCACTACCAATATGTTTGCCAATACCAATATTCGCGTATGTTATCCCTTTACCAATTAGGTAACAATAGGCGTGGTCAAGGTACTATTTTAGCTGGCTAGCTAAATGAACTAGGTACCTAGACTCGTCACAGTTCTACAACGACAAGAGTCGCAAATTCACAAGTTGAAATATACCCATAAATCTTGGAGAGCTCAGGCCCTCGGTTAAAGTGGTTTTTACATTTATATTTAGTTTGTTATTTCGATTAAGTAATTTGTGTTGAGTTTTTTTGTAATACTTTTGTGTTACTTATATTTTTTGTGTAATACAAGTTTAAAGTTCATTCGCGTATGTGTTCTTTCCACTTTTTATGATAAATATTTGTGTTACAGTACTCTATTCACGCGCCTAGCGAGGGTGTGGTTGATTACAATTACGTGATAGGGAACTCATCAAGTAGACAGCTCTCTGTGTCAATCCAAATTGCTGTAAACTTGGTGTTGCTACATCACATTAACCACTCACGAGTCATCACTTACGACTCGTGTCTGTAGATTATTTATCAGTAACCTTGACCGGAAATTTTTTTTTGGTTAACACACCTGCACAGGACTTGAAAACTCTACAATTTGGGAAAAATTCCACAAAATCCCGTCACTGTTTTCAATTCTGGCATTTATGATGGAGAGTAGTAGCTTCAGTGTGAGGCTCATCAGTGTGATAGTTCTATATTCAGAGCATTTTTGTGAGTTCTTTTTTGCTATTGGTACAAAATTTACTGCTTTCAAGTCCTTAGGCAGCATGCCATCATTGTATATTTTGTTTATTATCTTCAGCAGCTCCTTTTCATACTCTGGTGTTAGATGTTTAATCAAGTCTGCTGGCATGAGATCTTCCCCTACTGCTTTGTGGTTTCTAGCTCGCTTCACCGCATTTCTCAGCTCCCGCATTTCAATTTGTGGTGCCTCTTCTGTGGATGACACTTTAATTTTAGCCAGATACAATTCTTGTACATAGCTGATCCAAACTGCTTTGGTTTCTCGATTGTTAACACAGTACTTTTCATCTTTTCCTCGCATATGTGTCATTTTAAGGTGAAAGGTCTCACTTTGACAAAATTGAGTTAAGACCGCCAAGTTGTATTTTGGACTATTCCTGATCGAATGGAGCCAAACCCGACGACATTTCATTGATTTTTACCCAACTTACACCACCTAAACACTCAACACTACAAAAAACATAGTTTTGAGAAAAACGAGTTCAAAGATTTTTAAGTGCTTTTTTCATTTAAAATTGTCAAACAAACGCTAAAAAAGGTCTCCGATAGCTCATTTTGAAGGAAATTTTATGCCAAATCTAATGGTAATATATGCTCCGCGAGGGCACAGGTTGTTGTCGCTAGAGGTAGTCTCTAGGTAGTAGCTCGGATCATCAAGAGGAGCCAGTCCCCCAGGATAGATGAGAAGGCGAAGACAACACCAGGGGTATTCTGCGCGTCCACGTCGTGCGGAGTGGTAACATGTTGCTGTTTGATGGACTCGGAATCGATAAACATGGCTAAAGCAGAATTCTCCAGTTGGTGGAACGACGGGGAGGAGTGGCAAGTTGAAGGCCAAGCCTCTACATAAATCCGGATTACAAACAAGAATGCATAAGAGCTGCAGAACACCAACAACTCACTCGTTCCAGCCCCAGGGAAGTGTAAGAGCTTCAGAGTGAGCAGGCGAATACCAGCGCCTAAAAACTGGCAAATTCGGCTAAGGGAGTAAACCCCAACAGAAAATCATGGTGGAAGGCAACGGGAAACCAACACCATTATATTTCCCTAGAATTATATGGACATCAATTTAGCAACGGCCCTAAGTCTCCGTCAGGCTGATCCTCATCCGCCAAGGCAGCCGGATAGGGTGCTAAGAATACGCGGAGTCAAAACAAGGCGGAACAACATCAACGTCTCAACCTGGAATGTACGCACTTTGTATAAAATTGGACAACTTGCTAACGTAATTAAAGAAGCCAGGAGGTTGCAAATCGACGTGTTAGGAATAAGTGAGACCCGATGGACTGGAAATGGTAGAAACCGGGTAGATGAAGAATATGAAATGATCTACGCTGGAAAAGACACACACGAACAAGGTGTGGGTATATTAATACATACCAGAATCAGCGATAAAATCAGTGCCATAATTCCAAAATCAGAGAGGATACTACTCGTGAGATTGGAGGTCAAGCCAAAACCGGTTGTGATAATTCAAGTGTATGCGCCAACAGCAGAAAGCAGTACAACAGAAATCAACAACTTCTACAACGACCTAGAAGAAGTGATGAGCTGCTCAAAAAACAATGATGTTGTGTTTTTGATGGGAGACTTCAACGCCAAAGTTGGGAAGGATCATGGCAGCCAAGTTGCAGGGAGATACGCACTTGGAGAGCAGAATGAAAGAGGTGAAATGCTAGTAGAGTTCGCAGAAAGACACGATCTAATAATTTGCAATACCTGGTTCAAGCAACATGCAAGAAGATTATACACGTGGGTCAGTCCTGGAGATCGAGTCAGAAACCAGATAGACTACATACTTGTAAAAGGAAGATTCAAGAACACAGTGAAGAACTGCCATACGTATCCTGGTGCTGACTGCAACACTGACCATAAGCTACTGGTTGCAAAATGCCAGCTAGTCTTGAAGAGCCAGAAGAAGAGCCAAGAACGATACCGACAACTTGACATTGTAAAAATCAAATCAAAAGAAGTACAAAAGAAATTCCAAGAAGAACTGGAAAAGCAAAAGGAAGACAAGTTGGAAGAAGAACAAGGTATCGAGGAGAAGTGGCAAACATGGAAGCAAGAAGTTAAAATAGCAGCAGAAAAGTCTATTCCATTCAAAGGAAGAAGAAAACACAAACCATGGATGACTCAAGAGATACTGGATCTGATGGAAGAACGAAGAAAAGAAAACAGACCAAGTAATGAATACACGGTAATAAATAATCAGATCATGGGAATGTGCAGAATGGCCAAAAACAAGTGGTATGAGGAGAAGTGCCAAGAAATAGAAGAGCTAGAGAAAAGGCACAACTCTAGAGAAATGCATACCAAAGTGAAGCAGATGATGGCCGCCCACAAGAAAAGGAGAAGCGGAATAGCGTATATGCGAGGAAAAGACGGAAAGTACTGTGTCAACAATCAAGAAACTGAAGAGGTCTGGATCAACTACATACAAGAATTGTATGGAGATGATACACGTCCGGCTCAAATTAAAGTTTCATCCACAGAAGGGGCACCACGAATTGAAATGTGGGAGCTGAGGAATGCGGTGAAGCGAGCCAGAAACCACAAAGCAGTGGGGGAAGATCTCATACCAGCAGACTTGATTAAACATCTAACACCAGAGTATGAAAAAGATCTGCTGAAGATAATAAACAAAATATATGATGAAGGCACGCTACCTAAGGACTTCAAAGCAGTAAACTTCGTACCAATACCAAAAAAGAACAACTCGCAAAAATGCTCCGAATATAGAACTATCGCACTGATGAGCCACTCACTGAAGCTACTACTCTCCATCATAAATGCCAGAATTGAAAAGAAGATAGATGAAAATCTAAGTGAAACACAATATGGCTTTGTAGCAAAAAAAGGGACGAGAGATGCAATTGCCCTGCTGAAAGTGATCATTCAAAGAGCACTGAATGCAAATAGGGAAATTATTGCTTGCTTCGTCGATTATGAAAAAGCATTTGATCGTGTCAACCATGAGAAGATGTTGGAGATCCTGAAAAAATACAATATCGATGACAAAGACCTGCAAATAATCAAGAACCTGTACTGGGAGCAAAGCGCTAACATCAAGATTGGAACTGGGTACTCAGAGAACGGATGTGGAATAAAGAGAGGTGTGAGGCAAGGATGCCCCCTCTCACCCAGATTGTTCAACGTGTATGCAGAAGAAATAATGAGGGAAGCGCGAATCGAACGAATGGGATTCAAGATCAACGGCAAGAGAATAAACGAAATAAGCTATGCAGATGACAAAGTGATCCTTGCTGGGACAGAAGCAGAGATGCAGAAAATGATCGACCGAATTAACAGTGCAGGATTAAAATACGGAATGAAAATAAATGCAGGCAAGACCAAGGTGATGAGATTTACAAAAGGAGATGATAAAGTGGTCAAAATCAACATCGGATCACAAGAAATTGAAAATGTAAATCAATTCAGATACCTTGGAGCGCTGATAGACAATGATGGCAGAGATAATAATGAAATTAAATCACGGATTGGAATGGCAAAAACCGCTTTCAACAACCTTGCCAATGTGCTGGGAAATCGAACGATGAGTATAGATCTGAGGAAGAGAATTATGCGATGCTACGTATGGACTGTTCTGAAATATTCCTGCGAAACATGGACCATGAGTGCAGAATGCGAAAACAAAGTATCCGCTTTTGAGATGTGGTGCTATCAAAGGCTACTACGAATCTCATGGAAGGACTTCATTACCAACAAGGAAGTATTAGCAAGAATAGGAGAGGAGCGGAAAGTAGTAGTTGAAGATATCAAAACTAGGAAGCTAAAGTATTTAGCTCATAAAATAAGAGAAAACGGTATTTTCATGCTAGCGGTACAGGGGAAAATCCAAGGAAGATTGACGAGAGGGAGGAAACGATCGGAGCTGTTAACAACAAACTCACCAGCCAACTCTCCCTGTAAGACCCTGAAAGAAACGATCAGATACGCTAGATACCGCCTAATATAGATGGACATATACGCTATCTCCTGTAAAGGAGCGCGACTACGACGACGACGAATGGTAATATGTACGCGAAGTCATCTGCAGAATATCTCTTTGCTTTTGTAAAAAAACTGTAGAAAATTTCATGATTTTTTTGAAAAACATTTTATTGATTTTTTTCTGATTTTTCCAAAAAGTTGTAAAAATGTAATCATTTTTCAACTCTCCTCCCCCCCCCCTCCTCTCAGAAAACCACAGCAAAAAATAATTTCAAATTGCAATTTTCCATCATTTTCTTGTTTAAAAAATTTTTATTTTCAATTTTTTTCTGTTTTTTTTTTTCAAAAAATTGTAAACATGTAATCATTTTTCAACTTTTCCCTCCCCCCTCTCAGAAGATCAAAGCAAAAAATGATTTCAAATTCCAATAAATGAAAGGATAGGCCTTAGTAGTTAACTTCAACGCGCTAGTTTGCGGGGTTCCCGTTAGGAGCGCGAACTAAAAACCATACCTGCTGTTAGAGGAGATAATCTAGTATCCGAATACGTTAAAAAATAAAAAGGTCCCACTTTGATATTTTTCAACTTTAAATCGATTTTGCGAGAAATCTGAAAATGTCAAAGTTTGACCTTTCACTTTGAAATGACACATATATGTGAGGGCAACTGGGAAAAGGGACCTCCCGACCAAAAGTAAAATTTTACAGGGTGGAGGTTCAAAGTTTTGCGTAATTTCCTCTGTTATTTTGTAAGATTATGTATGGCTATTTGAACTTCAAAGGTTTTACATACTACCACACATTCACACACGTCCTCCAATGACCTCTACTGGCCAAATTATGCACTACAAAGTCGATAGATTGAGGGCTGTATGCAAGAAATTACCTTAAGGAAAAAAATTGCTTAAGACAGTTCTTAAGGAAAAAATGGTATGCTAAAAAGTTCCTTACAATTAAGAATAAAGGAAGAAAATAAGGATTTTTTTCAAGGTACCTACGGAGGTACCGTAAGGGGGAAAAAACACTTACATCTGCTTAAATCGAAGAAATCTGTATTACAAAGGGGATCAAATGCATTGGTTATGTGGGAGAAATTCAGTTATTCTGCTTTTTAGTGAAAATGAGTAGATTTACGTAAATTTTGTGGAGGACTTTTTTAATAGAGAATTAAATTTTTTGTCAAATGGTGTTAAAAATTGTCATTTTCACGCAGCCACAACAATTTTATGATTTACGTAATACACACTCGTAATCTCATCATTACACCTCTGTCGCTAGATGCAAAATGTACGTCATTATGAGCGACCTAATGCCGGGTCAAACACGTACATAATGAGCGTATTATGTACGTGGTGTTATGTGGCAACGCCGCGAAACTCGTCATTACGTACGCGTTACGTTTGGACATAATTTAACAAATTTAACCGGTGAAGTTTGGTCACTCATAGACGCACATTTTTTGCATCTAAACAACAGAAGTGTAATAATGGTGAGGTTACGAGTGTTTATTATGTAAAGCACCTTACATTACGCGATTAATAAAGTGTGTGATTATTAATCTAGTAATGTAATGTACTATTACTCCACCCAAAAAAAATGTATTGTTCTCCTAGTACCTAACTATTCTATTATACCCTGTCGATGTCTATACCTAACAAGGAATACAATGGCCAGGTTTTTTTTGTATGTATTTTAGAAAATGTTCTCCTAGTACACACACTAAACACGGGCATATATGAGTACTCCTACAACGTTACATTCTTGCTCACTGCAGAAGAACTGGTTTTCGTTTTACCACTTCAACCGGTCTCTACACTGTCTTCGATTTCGCGAGCCTGCAGAATGTATAGGTCGGTATAACACATTCACCCACATGACTGCATCATAGGGTATTTCCTATGTCTGGAAACTCAGCTGATTGAGAGTCTACCTAGTTTTTCAGAGTCGCAAGCACCTGAAGGATTTTCATATCTACATTTATAGGGCTAATTTTATTATCTTGCTCTTGGAGGTAATATTTGTATCACAAGGGAACCTCTTAAGGTGTCACACTCCGATTTGAACGGAACCGCGATTTTTGGAAAGAGCATAGTCTAAGACCCTCAAAATCAAATTTTCAGCTGCCTAAGTTCATTTTTCGATTTTTGGCGAATTTTTGAAAATTCAAAATTGAGTGTTTTTGGCGATTTATGCTTTTTTTTAAAAAAAGTACGTGTCCCCAAACGAATATTAATTACCCGAATCCAAATTTCACAATTTCCAACCATTCTGGAGCTTCCAGCGCGATTTTTCAATTTCTCCAGAATTTTGAAATTGCTCCGGAACTCCAGAAGGCGTGAATATGCAGTTGGGCAGCTAAAAATCGAGTTGTGTATTATACTCGACCTGTACAACGAGTTTATCTACATTTGAGCCGTTTTTGGGAGTGACACCTCAAGAGTGTTTTTTTGAACAGCTTTTTTCAAAATTGAAAAATCCAAAAAATTAAAAGATAACCGTTCGTGAGGAAATTTTTAAAATTTCGGCGAATCGCTGTATTTTGTCCGTAACTAACCCCCCAAATAAAAATTTCACATTTTCCAGCCATTCTGGAGCCTCCAGCGCAATTTTCAATTTCCCCAGAATTTTGAATTTGCTCCAGAAGGCGTGAATATGAAGTTAGGCAACTAAAAATCGAGTAGTATATTGCACTCGACCTGTTTAACGAGTTTATGCACATTGGAGCCGATTGTGAGAGTGACCTCTCAAGAGTGGTTTTTTGAGGTGTCACACTCGCTCCAAAATGGTAGAATTTGCGTTCCGGGGGTTAGTTCTTGAAGAAATACAGCGATTCGCGCAAATTTCAAAAATTTCCTCACAAACGGTTATCTTTTGGTTTTTTGGATTTCTTAATTTTGAAAAAAGCTGGTCAAAAAATCACTGAGGTGCCACTCCCAAAATTGGCTCAAATGTAGATAAACTCGTTGAACAGGTCGAGTGTAATATACAACTCGATTTTTAGCTGCCCAACTTCAATATTCACGCCTTCATCTGGAGCAAATTCAAACTTCTTGAGAAATTGAAAAATCGCACTGAAGGCTCCAGAATGGCTGGAAATGGTGAAATTTGGTTTTGGGTAATTAATATTAGTTTTGGGACTTATTTTGACCATTTTTATTGATCAAGTACGTACTTTTTTTAAAAAAGCATGAATCGCCAACAATTTTGAATTTTCAAAAATTCGCCAAAAATCGAAAAATGAACTTGGGCAGCTCAAAATTTGGTTTTGGGGGTTTTAGACTATGCTCTTTCCAAAAATTGCGCTCCCGTTCAAATCGGAGTGTTACACCTCAAGAGGTTTCCTTGTCAGGATGGTTATTATTTATGCTTGTGGGAAATTTTTTGAATTTTTTTGGCTTCCACTACCAAAGAAATGTAGGTAGGTAGGTAGTTGAGTTTTATGAAAAACAGCGAGTGGTTTTTCAAAGCTTTCAAAATGGTAACATGTACATACCTAATATGCAAAATACAACAATTTTTTTTTCAAGGTTTCAAAAGTCAGCATAATAATGCGGATCAACGTTTCACAATTTTCGAAAATTTCGAAAATCCCTCCGGCGCAAAAAACATACCTAGTCCATGTCAGGCAAAAATAGTCTATAAATCATGAGTATAATTTTTGTAAGCCGATTCGTTAAAGTTGTGATATTTTCTCAATTTCGGCCAAAATTTTGATTTTTAAAAATTAATCAACAATCGAAAAATGCACTAAAGAGCCTGATATTTTGTCAGGTAGGTCTTGGTATGGTAATTTTTCATGCATTTTTAATGTAGCTGTGTCCGGTTCAAAAGTAGTTGTGCATTGTGGGATTGAGATAAATGTACTTCCCTTCCAATAATGCTTGGAAGCAAATGATAAAATTGGGATTAGTTGATCAACGTAAGAAGCAGGTAATCTGTAACGTCATGGTGTTTTATCACAAGGCAAAAAACATAATTTTAGCTTGAAAACACTTTGAATGCGTGGTGTTGCCTGCGGGTGCTTGTGTTCAGAAAAAATCATATCAACATACCTACGTACTGAAGAGTGTAACTACCTTTGATTTACGAAAGTACATGGAAAAATGTCGAAAATTATAATTAATAACTGGGCAGTTCTTTGAATTTTTCTCCTTTTTTTTTTCATTTAAAATTTCCTTTCTCGCTAAATTTTCAATGTTTATACTAATACGTGAAAAATTCAAAATTGAATCTAACAGACGAGGGGAAGGGTACCTTACATACAATATTACGAGTATGTATACCTAATACCTATATATTTTTCTTATTCTAAACAACTTTCATCATATTTTTCAAAAATTTAATATTATTTTATTTTTGTGTAGTTTTGGTGAAAATAAATAAATCAAGTACATAGTATAGTAGGCATGACTTACAAAAATCTGAATGTGAATTTTTATGCATTCCCAATTTTTGAAATTGGAATAACGAAAAAACCGGTTCTCTAAGAAACCATGGGTAAAAATCAAGTAAAAACGCATAAATACCAATAATTGAAGAAGGAACGATGTTGCACAAGCTCAACTGGAATTCCTATTACGATGCGCTCTACAAATTTATGCCTGAACTGCGCGCTCGCAAACAACGTCGACAACGTCGTCACTCATACCTCGTTCTTCCGCGCCCGCCCATCAAGTACCCAAACTTACAAAGTAAATATCTCGTTGAGTTTTAAATTTTCTTAATTTTTTTTTCACAAACGTTTTTAGGGTAAAAATCTGAGTACATGACTTTTTCGATTTTTTCAATCGTGTAATCCAATAGAAAGTTATGCTTGAAAACGGATTCCTGCAGGAATGCCATTTTCACGATTTTCCTGATCGATTAATACAAAAAATCTCAAAAGTCATGTATTAAGAAATGAATCATCTTTCAAATGAAAAAAAAATTAGCAAAATCCATTAAATATTCGCCGAGATATTTACTTTGTAAGTTGGCGTGAAAAACGTTACTGATCACAGCTGTGAAGTGTACCCTTAAGAAAAAAGTTGTCATGGAGGATCGACATGGGGGGGGGTGCAATTTATCTTTAAGCGGGCTCCCCGACTATCAATATTGGTTTGATTTCAAAATTTAAAAAAAAAATGGGAACCGCAAATGAGAACTGAGAGAAGAATTGCGGTTCCTATGCATAAAGAACCGCAAACAAACAATTCTATTACAAAAATCATAGAATCGCAATTTGAGAACCGCGATTCTTTTAGCCTGAGAATCGCAACATCCCTGTGTCAACCATGAGAAGATGTTGGAGATCCTGAAAAAATACAATATCGATGACAAAGACCTGCAAATAATCAAGAACCTGTACTGGGAGCAAAGCGCTAACATCAAGATTGGAACTGAGTACTCGGAGAACGGATGTGGAATAAAGAGAGGTGTGAGGCAAGGATGCCCCCTCTCACCCAGGTTGTTCAATGTGTATGCAGAAGAAATAATGCGGGAAGCGCGAATCGAAGGAATGGGATTCAAGATCAACGGCAAGAGAATAAACGAAACTAGAAAACCCGTTAAAACCGCGCATACTGCGCGGTTCTTCTAGAGTGTAGAAATACATATAAAATGTTGAAAATATATGAGAAATGTAATTGTGTGTATGTATAGCAATATCAAGCTGATTGAGCATTTTGATATTCTTTTAAAAAGTAGTACTCATCAAAAAATTAAAGCTTTGCGATTTAAAATGTTGTTTTGAGATCAACATTATAAAAGTACATAGTATCAAGCTTCTTGAGCTGGTAAAATTAGAAGTTGGACTCGAGATCAATAATCTGTCTGTCGCTGTAAACCGTTCGGCCACCAACGCTGATGGACTATACTTGCTAAATGCCGCGTTGTGATTGGTCGAATTGTTTCTCGACCTTTTTGAGTTTTTTGGCCAACTTTTAAGACTTTCAAGAGTACTTCGCAAATCTATGACACTTCACAAGCTTTCTATTGAGAGGTCTTTTAAATGAAAATCGGTTGAGTATACTTACTGAAATCTCGTAGAATCAAAAAAACTCTGCTGAGTGCAGCATTGTAATTGGCCGAAATGGTTTCTTTTCTTGAGCTTTTTGAACTTTTGGCCAAATTTTTAAAACTTTTAATAATAGTCTACATATTTGCAAGTTTTGTATTGAGGGGTCTTTTATGAAAATCGGTTGAGTACTTACTGCATATCTCGTGCAGAGATGGGACGATTCAAATCGCGAAATTGAATTCGGATCAATTTTGATTTTCGAATCGGATTCACAGGGTATCTAACAGGAAGTGAAAGTAGTGAAAAAGTAGTGAATTTTGTTGAAAAGGTGTGAAAAAATGAAAAATTCAAATGCGTTCTTTTTTCTTAATCTTCATTCCGTAGAAAAGAGCTCATTTGTTGACTTTTTTAGAGCTTGAATTACACATTATTGAGAGCTATTTGCTCTTTTTCCACCTGAGAACCTTATTGTTCAAATTCAAGAAATGTTCAAGTTTGAATCAGAAAAATGAATATTTTTAAAATTTTTTTTATGTCATATCTATTTTTTTTCTCTACTTTGTCGGGCAGTCCGACCGGACTGCTTGATTCCTCCCTGCATGAAGAAACTTTTTTTTCACTTGTACTTCTCAAAACATAAATTTTTGAAAGCTTTTAACCCCCGCTTTGCTCAGGCTCGTTTGTTTTTTTTTTCAATTTTGAGTTTTTCAAAATACCTCTCAGAATACTGATTTTTGAGAGCTTTTGCCCTCGCTTCATCAGGGCCGGTTTGTTTCTCTTTTCCGCAATTCAAAAATTGCAGACTTGAAGAAGAGATCGAAATTTTTATACTTATACCTACAACCTACGTGGTACATACCTATGAATATTAGGCAAAATTGTACCTTTCAAATGACAAAATTGTTATTTTATCTCCTACTTATTTTAAAACTTGCCGTATCATTTCGAAAAATTGGTATATTCTCCCCCCCCCAAATGTTGTTAAAGTTTTCCATCAATTTTTGGTTTAAAAATTTTTACATTGAAAAAGTTTTTTTCACCTCGTTTCATTACATTAGCACGAAATAAAATCATAAATTGAAATGATAAAATTATATTTTTGACATCCGTTCGCTTGAGAAAAATCGTGGAATGTTTAAAGACATTGGAAAAGTAAAAAATTTTAATGTAAAATTTTTCCCCCCTCGGCTCCCTTTTCTTATAAAATTGTTTGCGGTGACCAAGCATGGTCCTCGCATATCTTCTGTTGTCGTCATCTTTCCTTCTCGCATCCTTGCGCTGTTGCCGCCGCTCCTGCTCGCATTCCTTTCTCCTAGCTGGTTCTGTACTGTGGAGACCATATAGATGTTCGTCATATGCAGCTATAGCGATGCTCGCGCCGCCGCATACGCTGCTGCTTGCTTCCTTTTCAAACCAGTCCAGTTATCCTGCCTTTTTCTCGTCACACGTCTTGCCCTGCCACCTTCCATTGCGATCCTCACGCTCCTCTATCTTGAGGCTTGCTCTATGAGCATGCAAATATTCGCGACACATTTTTTAGTGTACTAGTGTAGTCTATATATTTTCGTCAACGTGTATACATGAACGAATAAAGGCTCTTAACGTTAGCCTCGGCCTTTTTATTTACCTCGCGCTCTCGACGACATATTCGAATGCCCGTGACACGTTCTGGCGCATCTACGATTGTGGACAATAATACCCCCGCAACTGGTGACCCCGACGTCGAAAATTCGAATACGCAAACCGTTACAGACAATTTAATCGACCCCACGAGTGACGAAAAATCCGCGCAAACTCCCGATGCGAATTCGAAATTTGTGAACGAAAAATCACACGAAAAACACGCGAAAACGAAACATCACCAAAACCTGTTGTTTCAATCGCATCTTCGCCATTTTCGCGCAAGGACCCTAGCAGTTGGAGGCAATATTTCTTATCAACGAGATTGAAGCAGATGACCTGAAATATGCCTACGTCCAAGCGCATATCGACCCAACAGTACTAGGTGAAGTAAAAGAGTTTTTCAAAACGCCTCCTGAGGCAGATAAGTACAAAGCTTTAAAGGATCGTGTTATCGCCGAATATTCTGACTCTATGGAGAAGAATATCCATAAATTACTACGTTGCTTATCACTGGGTGATAAGCGCCCAAGCCAGTTGTTGAAAGAAATGAAAAGCTTATCAGATGGTAAACTGCAAGACGAGATCCTCCTCCCTCTTTTCGTCAAACAACTCCCTCAGGAAGTCCAATTCGTCCTCGCCAGCTCCGAAGAACGTGTCGAAAAATTAGCTGAGATGGCAGACAAGATGGTTGTGTGTACTGCGAATAAACCGAATGCCCTCTCAATCAACGCTGTGAAGACTCCAAAACCAACCTTTTCACCTGATACGTCGACAATGCAAGTACATCTAAATTTGTTAACTGAACAAGTAACCAAGTTAACGGCTCTTGTAAGTGATTTATCGATAAAATTAGATACTACTGTTAGCAATAATTATCGTAGATCTCGTAGTCCTAATCAATCGAATGCACAACGTTATCGTGACTCTTCCTCCCCACGACCTAGTAATCGTTCATATTCAGCCACCAGGGTACCGCCAGGCATCGCCCTGTGCTTCTATCATTATAAATACGGCACAAACGCCCATAAGTGCAAAGCACTAGACGACGGCACGCCATGCTCTAAGGCAGTAAAAAACTAGGTATCTCTTCAGTGGATGCGGCAACTGAAGAACTCAATCTAGGCCGCTTGTTAGTTTTTGACCGAAATTAGAATAATTCCTTTCTGATTGACTCTGGCGCAATTATATCAGTTTTTCCAGAGCCAAAAAACTTGCCTCAGTCTGATACATTACTTTACGCAGCAAATGACTCGGTTATCCGCACTCACGGTCAACGCACCTTTACGTTAAATGTAGGCCTACGTAGGCCAATCATCTAGAATTTCATCCTCGCTGATGTAGATCGTCCTATTATAGGAATCGATCTACTCAAACATTATAACCTGTTAATTGATCCAAGGCAACATAAACTTATAGATGGCGTAACTGGTATCAAAATCCGCTGTCGTTCGGAAAATGTACCTACTTACGGTATATCAGCGATCCCTTCTACCTCTGATAAGTATACTGATTTACTGCGTGAATTTTCATCTCTGACTAATCCGGCTGAATTGATCACTCTACCGCTAGTGAATCACAGCACGAAACACCACATCGAAACAACCGGCCCACCTGTCTCTTTTCGCCCTTGTAGATTAGCACCTCATCTCCTAGCCCAGGCTAAAAAGGAATTTGAGCTCTTGATGCAACTTGGCATCTGTCGCCCATCTTCCAGCCCCTGGGCTAGCCCCCTTCACCCTGTTAAGAAATCCGATTATACGCATCACATGACTGGCGATTATCGTAAATTGAATTCAAAAAAGAGACCCGACTCTTACCCCATACCACATATCCATGACTTCGCACACTCGTTGGCAAATGCCAAAATTTTCTCTCGTCTTGACCGTATTCGAGCATTTTACCAAATTTTGGTAGCTGAAGAAGATATTGAAAAAACTGCAATCAGCACTCCCTTTGGCCTTTTCAAATTCTTGCATATGCCATTTGGCTTACGAAATGCACCCCAGACTTTTCAACGCTTTATTGACGAGGTCCTTAGAGGCCTACCATTTGTCTATGCATACCTTGACGATATGCTAATTGCAAGCGCATCAGAGGAGGAACATATGCAACACCTCCGCATTGTCCTGGAGCAATTGCAAAAATTCGGGATTACGATAAACGCATCAAAATCCGTCTTTGGTCAATCGACTCTTACGTTCTTAGGACACAAAATTTCAGCAGAGGGCATCCGTCCCACAAAAGCAAAAATCGAAGCCCTTTCTTCATTCCCTCTTCCTCAAGACATCTGTGGTCTGAGGAGCTTCATTGGTGTCTTAAATTTCTATCATTGCTTCATACCAAACGCTGCTACTCTTCAAGCACCTCTCACAAACCTTTTTCATAACTCGAAAAAGCGTGATCGTACTCCCATTAACTGGACTGACGAACTTTGTGAGTCATTTCAAGCTTGCAAGGATGCACTTGCAAACACTACTTATCTTGCTTACCCTGACTCCAATTGCGACCTCGAACTGATGACCGACGCATCTTCAGTTGCAATTGGAGCCACCTTACATCAAATTCGCCCAGATGGCTTAAAAGAGCCACTGGGATTCTTTTCCTCAAAACTGACACCAGCTCAGAAAAAGTACTCGACATACGATTGCAAACTTCTCACAATCTACTCAGCTGTGAAATTCTTCAGGCACATGGTGGAAGGTCGCCAATTTACGGTGCTCACCGACCACCAGCCCCTGATTCACGCCTTTAACCAGAACCCAGAAAAAGCGTCTCCTCGTCAATTTTGACACTTGGACTTTATCGGCCAGTTTACTACTGACATACTTTACGTAAAGGGCAGTGAGAACGAGATAGCTGATTGTTTCTCGAGAATTGAAACTATCTTGAGCATTCACTGCATCTCACCTGCCAACTTGTCAAAAGCCCAGCAAAGTGACCCTGAACTTCGAAAACTTATCGCAAAACCTTCCTCTCTCGAACTCGTAAAAATTAACTCGAACGGCCACGATATTTACTGTGATGTCTCTAAGACAGGGTATCAGCGTCCTTACATACCCTTGTCCTTACGCCAGAAAATTTTCGACCAATATCATAACCTTGCCCATCCTGGCATCGAACAAACTAGGCATCTGATATCGAATCGTTACGTTTGGCCTAATCTGCAGAAAGACATCTGTAATTTCACACGTGCTTGTACTACTTGCCAAAGGTGCAAAGTAACTCGACACACTGTCTCGCCTTTGACGCCTATCTCCCAAACAGTGGATCGTTTAGAACACGTTCATATTGATTTAATTGGTAAACTTCCTGTCTCAAACGGTTTTCAATATTGTCTCACAATGATTGATCGTGGGACTCGTTGGCCAGAAGTGGTACCTCTCACAGACCAGCGAGCCAACACAGTTGCAAAAGCCCTAGTAGAGACGTGGATCTCACGCTATGGTGCTCCTGTTACTATCACTACAGACCAAGGCACTCAATTCGAATCCGAATTGCTACAAAACTTTTCAAAATATTTTGGAATAAATCGAATACGCACCACTGCATACCACCCTCAAGCAAATGGCTTGATTGAAAATTTCCATCGCACGTTGAAAACGGCGATAACGGCTTTGTGTGACTCAGTACACTGGTCAGATCGTCTTCCCTTAATCCTACTGGCGCTACGTTCCTGCGTCAATGCCGACTCGGACTATTGTCTGGCCGACGCATTGTATGGACAGCAGCTCCGTCTTCCTGGCGACTTTTTCACAAACACACAATCTTCTCATTGACACAAAATTCTTGAACGTATCTCAGAAGCAGTGAAATGTTTCAAAGAAATTCGTCACCACGATACAACAAAAAAGTCGTACATACCTAAGAACCTACACTCTTGTTCACACGTATTCGTTCATGATGATCGTGTAAGGCCATTGTTTACACCACCTTACACTGGTCCGTTTAAAGTATTGCAAAAAACGGATAAATATTTTACAATAGAACGAAATGGCAAGCCAGTCAACATCTCCGTTAACAGGCTAAAGCCAAACATTTCACTTAATTCTTCACCACCTGCTGTTTTAGCACCGGCGGCCACTCCTACGCCAATTTACACACGTTCGGGTAGATTGAGTAAACCCATAGTTACGTTCAACTTTTCATCACCTTAAACGTTATTTCACCATTATTTGCAAACACGATAACAAAACGTATAGGGAGACAAGACGTATGTTAACATCCCCCTATGCATTAGCCCAGGTATTTTTGTAACTTGTATAGCCCACATATTTTTTCTTAAGAAAGACCTTGTGTTATTTTTAGTGACTACAATTAAGTTGTCTCCATGTTTAAGGTATTGGCATTGTTGCCATGTTTAGTATAAGCACTGGTATACTTAAGCTATTTTGCATTTTTCTGTATTTCTTGTCGTATGTATAAATAGCTACCTATTGTTAGCATTCATTTTGTTCTTGTCGAACCTACTTTTATCGATATCTATTGTTAGACTTATTTTTAACTTTCTCCTTAAGTCCCTTCTAAAGGGGGGGTACTGCGGTGACCAAGCATGGTCCTCGCATATCTTCTGTCGTCGTCATCTTTCCTTCTCGCATCCTTGCACTGTTGCCGCCGCTCCTGCTCGCATTCCTTTCTCCTAGCTGGTTCTCTACTGTGGAGACCATATAGATGTTCGTCATATGCAGCTATAGCGATGCTCGCGCCGCCGCATACGCTGCTGCTTGCTTCCTTTTCAAACCAGTCCCGTTATCCTGCCTTTTTCTCGTCACACGCCTTGCCCTGCCACCTTCCGTTGCGATCCTCACGCTCATCTCTCTTGTGGCTTGCTCTACGAGCATGCAAATATTCGCGACACATTTTTTAGTGTACTAGTGTAGTCTATATATTTTTGTCAACGTGTATATGTTAGGTACCAAGTCCAAAATTGTACAATTCCGGATTGGTACAGCCAATTTTGTACCATCTCCGAAGTGTCCGGACCAATCGTGAATATTACTTTTTCACCGGGCTTTGTTCGTACCATGCCCGGAGGGTCCGGACAAAGTGTTTTACTTGGTACAATTTGTGTTGTGCAAAGTCCGATTTAAAGTTTTATAATGAAGGAATGTGAATTTTATACTTTTTTTATACTGTTGTATTGTTTATAGTTGGAAAATAATCAATACCCCTCCCTCCCTCACCCCTAAAAAGGACCCCCCGCACAAATTTAAAATTGTGTATATTATATTGGTATTAATTTAAAAAATTGAATAGCATCAATACGAATGAAATAAGTTGAAGTTGTGGGCCTTAAGCCTTGGGCATTCTTCTAATTTCAGCTGATATTTTTCCTAGAAAAATTTCAATTTTCAAAATGAAAAACAATCAGCCCTAGCGAAGCTCTCAAAACTTGAGAGATGCAAAATTTTGAAACGAAAAACGATTAGCTAAGGTGAAGTGAGGCCAAAACCTATCTAAAATTTATAATTCTAGGATTAAATATCATTTTTGTAGTCTTGTTCTCTGAAGAAAAAATGGCAATTTCAGAATAGTGAAGAAACTTTGGCCTTAATGCGAAGCCAGGGCAGAAGCTCTCAAAAATTCCTAATTCAAGAACTAAATAATTGACCTATAGTTAGATGCAAAAGATAATTTTTCTGTTTTTTTCGAATAGAAGATTTGGTAAATGCGAGTGCAAAAGCGTTTGAAAATTTATAAATCAAAAAATAAAACGCGCCTTTGTTTTGGACTTGATTAAAATATCAAGGTTTGTAGGGGAGTGGCAAACAGCTGAAATACAGGAGAAAACTGCATTTGATGAAAGAAGCGTGAATTTTGGTATGATGAATTTTTGAACCAAAATGAAGTTTTTAAGACCGGGAGCCACTCGAGCTCCCCTCCCCTTCGAGGGGGGTGAGGCTTGCAATTTTTAAAATTTTCCTGTGGATAGAGTTTCAATCAGAAATTCAATATTATGGTGTCTGCTGTTAGATATTGATCAGAACTTTCTATTTTCACCATTGAAACCATCGTCCCCCCTCTCCCCCTTGCGTGGGGCTCAGCCCCTCAAATTGTGGATCTGGAAGACGTTGAAACTCGGAAATGTAATTACGTGAAAATATACTAAGTAAAGTGTACAAATAATTTTGGTGGTTCGTTTTTTGGCTCCCTCCCCCCTCTGCCCCCTGTGGCACCTCAAAACTTGAAAAACGCGCAAAATTGCCACTTTAATGCCAAAACATGGTGGAAACGGTGAGTTAAATGCTAATTCTTCTTGAAACTGGTAAGAAATATTTATTGAAAGCAGTACGTAACTCGAAAAATGATGACTCCCCCCTTTACGCGCCCCCATCAACCCCTAATTGCAAAAAATACTCTACTGGTCAAAATTCCATCAGAATTGAAATATTACGCCAGTTACTGTTCAATATTGATCGATATGTTCCTCTAAAAGTGCCGGAATCATCGCATACCTCCCACCCCCTCATGGGGGCAGACCCCTAAAATGTGGAGTCGATGAAAAACCCACTTATGGAACTAAAATTCTGTAAATATGTACTTCTCTGGTCATGTGAATATATATAATGGTCCATTTCATCGATTACATTTCTCACCCCGCCCCCACCCCTCCCCCTTTATATACTATTATACAAAATTTCATCAAAAAGTAACCCCTCTTGCTTTGTGGCGCGCTCCATAGAAAAGTTACAGAAGTCGTTGTACACTTAATGGATAGAGAATTTCATCAGCTTTTCAACCGTATGTTTGTGATCATTGTGAGATGAAAACAAGCGAACCTGTGTCCAATAAAGTGAATGAAAGTTTGGGTTGTTGGTCCATGCGAAACCAATTTTTGAATTTTCCATCTCCTACTTTGTGTCGCGCTTCAGAGGAACGTTACATTACAGAAGTTATTTTATACTCGATCGATAGAGAATTTTATTAGCGGGGGTGATGAATGACACATAAGTAGGCGACAAAAATCACAAAATTCCCAAAGGGCTCATATGTATAAAAATTTCAATAGTAGGTATATTTCAGTCATTTTCATGCTGAATTTCAGCTTGAAAAACGTGTTGATCAGAACAAGGTTTTTGAAATTTATCCAGTAAATTGTTTACGAGTGAAATTCAGATAAGCACGAGCGAATCGAGGGCAAAATTTTGGAAATTTGTCAATCCAAAGAGTAAAAAATACTACATTTCTGATTGTGAAATTGATTTTTCTGGTTTTAACTTGACACTCCTCACGTCCTCAGACTTGAATTAGTAGTTTGTTCAACTAGGGAGTGATAATGATTTTTGACAATTTTCGAGGTTTATTGCCCAAGCTTCGCGAGGAAAATAATTCAAAATTGTCGAAAATCATTTTTACTCCTGAGTTGGATAACATATTTTGCGTTATGAGGGAGAAAAATTCCAGTAACTAACTACCTATTCAATTCCAATAATGATCAGTAAGCTGGAGCAAAAGGAGAACTTTTTCTCCCTTATAATAACAAAAAATATGCTTCCAGAAATTTCAATTTCAAAAAAGGAAAGCAAACAAAAGCATTGGAAATTCATAATTCAAAAAAAAAAAAAATAATTAGTACATAGATTATGCAACTACATAGGGAGATAATGTGATTTTCAATGAATTTTGAAGTTTGTAGCAAATTATCTCCCATAGAAACATAACACAACATGATTTTTTTTCTGTGATTCAATGCAAGAAATCGTAGGAAATTATATTAACCTAAGGATTTTTTTGGCCCTGGGAGGTAATTGTACCCCAAATCACCCCACCCCCCCTGAATACGCCCTTGTTCCAGCGGTATGTATGTGATCATTGTGAGATGAAAACAAGCGAACCTGCGTCCATTAAAGCAAAATATGAAGTTTTGGGTTGTCAGTCCATTCGAAAGCAATTTTTGAATTTTCTATCTCCTACTTTGTGTCGCGCTTCAGAGGAACGTTACATTACAGAAGTTGTTTTATACTCGATCGATAGAGAATTTTATCAGTTTTCCAACGATATGTTTGTAATCATTGTGAGATGAAAGCAAGCGAACCTGTGTTCAATATAGTGAATGATGCTCTGGGGGCGTTTGGTTCAAGCAAGAAGCAAACGTTGAATTTTTGACAAATGGCCACCCCTGCCTTCATCTCACAATGATTACAAACATACCGTTGGAAAGCTGATAGAATTCTCTATCGATCGAGTATAAAACAACTTCTGTAATGTAACGTTCCTCTGAAGCGCGACACAAAGTAGGAGATGGAAAATTCAAAAATTGGTTTCGCATGGACCAACAACCCAAACCTTCATTCACTTTATTGGACACAGGTTCGCTTGTTTTCATCTCACAATGATCATAAACATACGGTTGAAAAGCTGATGAAATTCTCTATCTATTAAGTGTACAACGACTTCTGTAACTTTTCTATGGAGCGCGCCACAAAGCAGGAGGGGTTACTTTTTGATGAAATTTTGTATAATAGTATATAAAGGGGGAGGGGTGGGGGCGGGGTGAGAAATGTAATCGATGAAATGGACCATTATATATATTCACATGACCAGAGAAGTACATATTTACAGAATTTTAGTTCCATAAGTGGGTTTTTCATCGACTCCACATTTTAGGGGTCTGCCCCCATGAGGGGGTGGGAGGTATGCGATGATTCCGACACTTTTAGAGGAACATATCGATCAATATTGAACAGTAACTGGCGTAATATTTCAATTCTGATGGAATTTTGACCAGTAGAGTATTTTTTGCAATTAGGGGTTGATGGGGGCACGTAAAGGGGGGAGTCATCATTTTTCGAGTTACGTACTGCTTTCAATAAATATTTCTTACCAGTTTCAAGAAGAATTAGCATTTAACTCACCGTTTCCACCATGTTTTGGCATTAAAGTGGCAATTTTGCGCGTTTTTCAAGTTTTGAGGTGCCACAGGGGGCAGAGGGGGGAGGGAGCCAAAAAACGAACCACCAAAATTATTTGTACACTTTACTTAGTATATTTTCACGTAATTACATTTCCGAGTTTCAACGTCTTCCAGATCCACAATTTGAGGGGCTGAGCCCCACGCAAGGGGGAGAGGGGGGACGATGGTTTCAATGGTGAAAATAGAAAGTTCTGATTAATATCTAACAGCAGACACCATAATATTGAATTTCTGATTGAAACTCTATCCACAGGAAAATTTTAAAAATTGCAAGCCTCACCCCCCTCGAAGGGGAGGGGAGCTCGAGTGGCTCCCGGTCTTAAAAACTTCATTTTGGTTCAAAAATTCATCATACCAAAATTCACGCTTCTTTCATCAAATGCAGTTTTTTTTTCATTTGCCACTCCACTATTGAATGTTTAAATAATAATAAAGGCATGAAATTGGAATTCCTTCATTATAAAACTTTAAATCGGACTTTGCACAACACAAATTGTACCAAGTTGAACACTTTGTCCGGACCCTCCGGGCATGGTACGAACAAAGCCCGATGAAAAAGTAATATTCACGATTGGTCCGGACACTTCGGAGATGGTACAAAATTGGCTGTACCATCCCCGAATTGTACAATTTCGGACTTTGTACCTAACATATACATGAACGAATAAAGGCTCTTAACGTTAGCCTCGGCCTTTTTATTTACCTCGCGCTCTCGACGACATATTCGAATGCCCGTGACGCGTTCTGGCGCATCTACGATTGCGGACGATAATACCCCCGCATTAGTGTTTAAAAAATTTACTGCTTTTTTATTTTGAAATTTATTAAGACACCTTGTCTCATAACATGTGTTCAACTGTATATGTACATATTATTTTTTTCAATGATTTTGATTGAAATTAGAAAATATGTTGTAGTTAAACAAATTTTCTTCCAATTCCAGTTTTTTTATTTTTTGTGTGTTGAGGGGGGGGGGTCGAATGGATAGCTTTCTGAAAATTTGGTTGCAAAAAGGCAGTGAAAAAGTAGTGATGTCATTTTGAAACTTTCAGATACTTTTTTGGACCTTCATGGCAGATAAGGTTCCGGTTATTTGTTTCAAAATTGGTGTATTCCAGTCTCAAATATATTTTTGTCCATCGATTTAATACTTCTTTGGAAATTTGAAAAATTATCCTTCAGCCTCTGCTTGAGGAAAGACAAAAAGTCAGTTAACATGCCATTTTTAACATTATCCCAACGTGAATTGCAGGCCATTTCGATCCGATTTGCTTATGTTTTTTAAAAAATGTCGCAAAATCTGTCCGAAATACATATTTTTTGATTTTATTTTGCATCAAAAGTCAGCAGTAGGTAGCAAAAATAACAAAAATTGAATTGCGAATCACAATTTTCAAATCAGTCCAAACTGAATCGCAGATTTTGAATCAGATTCAATTTTTTGCGAGAATCGCCCCAATTGAACTCAATTCATTTTTTTTTTTTTTTTTTTTTTTGTTAATCACCCCATCTCTGGTCTCGTGGATTCAAAAAAACTTTGCTGAATGCTGCGTTGTGATTGGCCAAAATGGTTTCTCGAGATTTTTGTACATTTAGCCAAATTTGTTGAACTTTCAATAATAGCCTGCATATCTACACTTCACAAGCTTTCTATTGAGGGGTCTTTTATGAAAATCAGTTGAGTACATAGTGAGGAAGCCAACATCATTCTAATCGCCAAATGCTGCGTTGTGATTGGCTGAAATGATTTCTCGAAGTTTTCGAGCTTTTGGCTGAACTTTTCAAACTTTCCAGAATACCCTGTAAATCTACTCTTCACAAGCTTTCTATTGAGGGGTCTTTTATGAAAATCGGTTGAGTACTTATTGAGATCTCGTGGGAATTATAATTGCCGAATGCTACATTGTGATGTTGTGATTGGCCAAAATAATTTCTCATGTTTTTTGAGCTTTTGGCCAAACCTTTCAAACTTTCAAGAATAACCTGCATACCTACATTTCACAAGCTTTCTATTGAGGGGCCTTTTATGAAAATCAGTTGAGTACATACTGAGGTCTGATGGGAACAAAAAAACCAACATCATTCTAATCGCCAAATGCTGCGTTGTGATTGGCTGAAATGATTTCTCGAGGTTTTTGAGCTTTTGGGCAAACTTTTCAAACTTTCTAGAACACCCTGCAAATCTACTCTTCACAAGCTTTCTGTTGAGGGGTCTATTATGGAAATCGGTTAAGTACTTTCTGAGATCTTGTGAGAATTATACCTATAATACGCCGAATGCTGCATTGTGATTGGCTGAAATGATTGTTTGAGCTTTTTGAGCTTTTGGCCAAACTTTTCGAACTTTCAAGAATAGCCTGCAAATCTACACTTCACAAGCTTTCTATTGAGGGGTCTTTTATGAAAATCGGTTGAGTACTCACTGAGATCTCGTGGGAACAAAAAAACCAACATCATTCTAATCGCCAAATGCTGCGTTGTGATTGGCTGAAATGATTTCTCGAGGTTTTTGAGCTTTTGGGCAAACTTTTCAAACTTTCTAGAACACCCTGCAAATCTACTCTTCACAAGCTTTCTGTTGAGGGGTCTATTATGGAAATCGGTTAAGTACTTTCTGAGATCTTGTGAGAATTATACCTATAATACGCCGAATGCTGCATTGTGATTGGCTGAAATGATTGTTTGAGCTTTTTGAGCTTTTGGCCAAACTTTTCGAACTTTCAAGAATAGCCTGCAAATCCACACTTCACAAGCTTTCTATTGAGGGGTCTTTTATGAAAATCGGTTGAGTACTCACTGAGATCTCGTGGGAACAAAAAAACCAACATCATTCTAATCGCCAAATGCTGCGTTGTGATTGGCTGAAATGATTTCTCGAGGTTTTTGAGCTTTTGGGCAAACTTTTCAAACTTTCTAGAACACCCTGCAAATCTACTCTTCACAAGCTTTCTGTTGAGGGGTCTATTATGGAAATCGGTTAAGTACTTTCTGAGATCTTGTGAGAATTATACCTATAATACGCCGAATGCTGCATTGTGATTGGCTGAAATGATTGTTTGAGCTTTTTGAGCTTTTGGCCAAACTTTTCGAACTTTCAAGAATAGCCTGCAAATCCACACTTCACAAGCTTTCTATTGAGGGGTCTTTTATGAAAATCGGTTGAGTACTCACTGAGATCTCGTGGGAACAAAAAAACCAACATCATTCTAATCGCCAAATGCTGCGTTGTGATTGGCTGAAATGATTTCTCGAGGTTTTTGAGCTTTTGGGCAAACTTTTCAAACTTTCTAGAACACCCTGCAAATCTACTCTTCACAAGCTTTCTGTTGAGGGGTCTATTATGGAAATCGGTTAAGTACTTTCTGAGATCTTGTGAGAATTATACCTATAATACGCCGAATGCTGCATTGTGATTGGCTGAAATGATTGTTTGAGCTTTTTGAGCTTTTGGCCAAACTTTTCGAACTTTCAAGAATAGCCTGCAAATCTACACTTCACAAGCTTTCTATTGAGGGGTCTTTTATGAAAATCGGTTGAGTACTCACTGAGATCTCGTGGGAACAAAAAAACCAACATCATTCTAATCGCCAAATGCTGCGTTGTGATTGGCTGAAATGATTTCTCGAGGTTTTTGAGCTTTTGGGCAAACTTTTCAAACTTTCTAGAACACCCTGCAAATCTACTCTTCACAAGCTTTCTGTTGAGGGGTCTATTATGGAAATCGGTTAAGTACTTTCTGAGATCTTGTGAGAATTATACCTATAATACGCCGAATGCTGCATTGTGATTGGCTGAAATGATTGTTTGAGCTTTTTGAGCTTTTGGCCAAACTTTTCGAACTTTCAAGAATAGCCTGCAAATCCACACTTCACAAGCTTTCTATTGAGGGGTCTTTTATGAAAATCGGTTGAGTACTCACTGAGATCTCGTGGGAACAAAAAAACCAACATCATTTTAATATATAAGAAGATAAGCTATGCAGATGACAAAGTGATCCTTGCTGGGACAGAATCAGAGATGCAGAAAATGATCGACCGAATTAACAGTGCAGGATTAAAATACAAAATGAAAATAAATGCAGGCAAGACCTAGGTGATGAGATTTACAAAAGGAGATGATAAAGTGGTCAAAATCAACATCGGATCACAAGAAATTGAAAATGTAAACCAATTCAGATACCATGGAGCGCTGATAAAACAATGATGGCAGAGATCTTAAAGAAATTAAATCACGGATTGGAATGGCAAAGACTGCTTTCAACAACCTTGCCAATGTGTTGGGAAATCAAATGATGAGTATAGATCTGAGGAAGAGAATTATGCGATGCTACGTATGGACCGTTCAGAAGTATTCCTGCAAAACATGGACCATGAGTGCAGAATGCGAGAATAAAGTATCCGCTTTCGAGATGTGGTGCTATCGAAGGCTACTACGGATCTCATGGAAGGACTTCATTACCAACAAGGAAGTATTAGCAAGAATAGGAGAGGAGCAGAAAGTCGTAGTTGAAGATATCAAAACTAGAAAGCTAAAGTATATACCTAGCGTATAAAATACGAGAAAACGGTATTTTCATGTTAGCGGTAGAGGGGAAAATCCAAGGAAAATCAATGAGAGGGAGGAAACGATCGGAGCTGTTAACAACAAACTCACCAGCCAACTCTCATCCCTGCAAGACCCTGAAAGAAACGATCAGATACATTAGATACCGGCTAATATAGATGGAAGTATACGCTATCTCCGGTAAAGGAGCGCGACTACGACGACGACGACGACGACGACGATGGCCTAAAAACCAAAATGTCAACTCTCTTGACATCTCAGATGGAGATTAGGTATGCTTGGATTTTAGGAAATTTCGAGAACATTGATACATATTATACTCTACATTGTACAATGTTCCTTTGTGAGGGTTCTGCTCATTTCTTTCACTTTGAAAAACTTGTGCACAACAATCTAGTAATCTAATAAACTGATAAAAGTAAAAATTTTCATATTGCACCTACATTCAGTTAAAAAGCAAAATTCGAGGTAGGTATAGGTAAGCAGAACGCAGAAGTAGGTAAGTACGTCAGATGATAAAATCTTTTGTAGGAACGTTCGAAACACGAACAGAAAACTAGTGTTTCGCAACCATACTACAAACAGCCTGAACGTCAGAAAAAATCAAACGTAAACGAGTTTCCATAAAGTGTATACTTCGTGATTCAGGTAGCATCGTAGTTCGTATTCTGTGTAAAGCGATACACTACGAGTAAATACGTACGTATCTTAGGCTGCCTATAAAATGTTAAACCTACACCTGTTCAATTCTGAAACCTCGCGCATTTTCCATATTTCTCAATCTCATACACGAGGAGTTTTCGTAAACTTAATACATTACACATTACACACTCGTGCGTAATGGCAAAATGACAACATTTGATGCAACACATGTAGGTTGAATATGCCTACCTACCCGATGAATTGAAAAATCATATAAATCGAAGTGAAGAGCACTGGAAATCATACAGTATTCGCATTACGCACTTATAATCAAATTGTTCCTATTATTCGAGTATTCGCGCAGAAAAAAATTTATTCTTTCGAAATGTTGGGCATAAGAAATCCAATCATTTTCTTCCTTCTCGTTTGCTGCTTCTTTTCGGTTTGCTTTTGCGATTATAAAGTATCGTCGGTGTCAAAAGCGCAGTTTGAACTGTAAGATTTTAATATGTAATTCTCTGCTTCTATTCAGTTCTTTGATATACTACGTATCTACCTATGTCTTTTGTGAGGAAAACTTCAACTTAGACTGGGATCGTTGATCAATTGAGTTGACAACCAAAGTACAGCAATGTTGAGAATTGGCCAATTTTTTTTTTTTTTTTTTTTTTTTAAATTAGACTAATATAAGACAAAATATCATAAAATCACTAAATCACGTATAACAACTTAAAATATCGAAATTTGATTTTTTTTTTCAAATTTTCCTACGTCCGACGCTCAATTCTGACTAAAAATCAATTTTTCACCCACAAAAAATTGTAGTAGGTAGGTACATATTATAATAATTAAAAAAAAAAAAACTTGTACTAACTTTTACCGAAAACACGCAGTAGGTAATTTTCACTGAAAGCAGTATTATATTTTTTTTTACGAAAAAATGAATTTTGAAATTTTTCAACAAAAGAAAATCAATTGCCTTACAATTTTGAGGTTACGGTTTGGTTTTTTTCTTCATTCGCACAAAATTTGAGTAGGTAGGTGGAGGTTGTACCTCGTCTGCAGTTATACAATATATTATTTTCTTTTTCAGCTACAATACACTCTGGAACTTTAGCGACGAATTTAAAGACAAGATTTGCCAAAAGTTAGGCACAACAAAAGGACGAAAGGCGAATGAATATGTAGAACTTCAGGGTGACGGTACCAACGTTCGAAAATATACTACAATGTTATGTTATGACAGAAACGACAATATTATAAAGTGTGTAACTCGCGACGAGGAACCCAGCGATATACTAGAATGGAACTACAGTGATGGGGCTTGTAGACCTTACATGGTGAGACAAGGTTGGCTCGAGGTCCAGTGAGTACACTCATAGACATCAAAAATAAAAAAAAAATGCCATATTTCAAAGGTTTGAAGTAGGTACCTATGGCAATTTTTTGATATTGAGAGTCTTCTTTCTTCTTCTACCAATTTTAATATTATTATTATTTCTATTTAATGTTTTAAATTAAACCATAACAAAGGTTACCTCTCTGGTATTAATTTCGCTTTTTTTTTTTTTTTTTTTTTTTTTTACTGGAGCAGCTTTCAAAAAATTTTTAGCTTAACAGTTTAAGAAATTGAAGATCCATAAAGAATTTGTACTTTTTTAAATTTCAATTCTTTATGGATCTTCAATTTTTTAAGCTGTTGAGCTAATTCGACCACACTTCGATTGCAACTTTCAAAGTGAAAAAAATTTGATTTTTTGGGGTATTTTTGGGACCTCAATTTTCAAGAATTCATCAAAAATCGAAGAATGCACTTTGACTCATGAAATGTTGCATTTTGATGAATTTTTTCATACTCGCTTCTACTTCGGCTTAGTCCGGTTCAAAAAATTTATACCTGCTGGAGTGCCGCCCTCGTTAGAAGTTTGGGCTCCCTCTGAACACCTTTTTCGCAAATGTAGGGTAGTAATTTCAACTTTGAAGATAGGTATAATCGAAGTGTTATTTTGAAGGACTTTTTTTGTTAGTCTCAAAAAGATACATTAGAAACTGTAGGTATTTGGGATATAATTTTTCAAATTTTCGAAAGGATGCATCTTCTATACCATAGCTATACAAGTTATCTATCTAGGCGTTGCATAAAATTATTTTATTATATTACATATTCTTATTTTAAGTTAGTTTTAGTGCATAAATTTTCTTTTGAATCTAACGTGTCACGAATCGTACCTATATCATTTATCTAGCATCTAGGGCATCCTTTAAAAGTGTTTATTCATTTTTTCTTATTTTAAGTTGATTATAGAGTTGTTTGTTTGTTTTAAATTCATTATATTATTGTTTGTTTAGCATCAACTATCATGTTTCATTGTTGTTTTTTCAACCGGTAGCCTTAGTAATCAAATTTCACAAAAGCTGAAAGGAATGAGAATGCAAGCAATTTATGAAAGATTTTCGTAACAATTTTGATTTAGGTATTCTATCCTCCGAAAGAGAAAAAGCATGTAAGGTACTATGCCCTATTAACGCCATGCACTCGAAAAATTGGAATTACTCAGTCACAATCAAACTTATTCCCATTCTGATTCGTGTAGGTGATAAAAGATACACGAAGGTACCATATATTAGTCCGGCATATGACAGTAGGAGTATTGCACCCCCCCCCCGCAGATCCACCAGGACAATTTTTTTCTTAAAAGGGACATCCTAAGGAACATTTTATAGCAAACTTGCCAAAAAAAAAAGTTGGCCTTACCTACAAAATGGTGGCCATTTTGATTGACAGGTCAGCCGAAATCGCAGATTTCGCCTTTCAACATAGGACTTGCACGAACTTTTTCAAACTTTACAAAGGTAGATCGAAAGATCATGCAAAAATTTATCACCTGGCAAAATTTCAAGGTCTAAAGTGCGTTTTTCGATTTTTGGTGAATTTTTGAAAACCGAATTTGGGCCCAAAAATGAGGT
Source organism: Planococcus citri (assembly GCF_950023065.1). Lineage (NCBI taxonomy): Eukaryota > Metazoa > Arthropoda > Insecta > Hemiptera > Pseudococcidae > Planococcus > Planococcus citri. The sequence goes on along the minus strand of NC_088678.1, from coordinate 15,654,831 downwards.
AAAAAATCAAAATTTTACCAAATTGTACAAGAAAGCTGAAATTTGGGATATAGCCTATTTTCGACATGCCGAATCGATTGGAAACGGTTTCAACCCGTTTTGAGCAGTTCTGGAGCCTCCAGCAGATTTTTATTTTTGAAACTCGAAATTCCCACAAAATTCCATCAAATTGAGGTTGTAAAGCTAAAATTTACTCTAAAAACTAATTTCAATGCGCTACGAAGTACTGCAGGTGGATCTCAAGTCATTTTAGAGCATCCAACGACTTCTTTGAAAATTACTAGAGCCTCCAGCAGATTTTTGAAACTTGAAATTTTTACAAAATTTCATCAAATGGAGATGGACATCTGAAATTTACTCTACACTCACCCTCTGAAGAAGACTTCAGGTGGGTTCAAGTCATTTAGGGCATTCATCGACTTTTTTGAAAATTACTGGAGCCTCCAGTAGATTGTTGAAACTTGAAATTTCCCCAACATTAATTTATCAAATGGAGTTGGCAAGCTGAAATATACTTCGCAGACTACACGGTGGTTTCAAATGGTTTCGAAGCTTCCAGCTACTTTTAGGAAATTTAAATTTTCCAAAAAAAAAAACGTCATACAACCTTTCAAAAAGTTGCTGGAGGCTCCAAAACGACTTGAAATTTGCCAGCAGTCATTTCGTAGCGTATTGAAATTAGTTTGCAGAATGAATTTCGACTCTCCATCTTGTTAGTTTGGTGATGTTTTGGGGAAATTTCAAGTTTCAAAAATCTACTGGAGGCTCCAGAAATTTTTAAAGAAGTCGTTGGATGCTCTAAAATGACTTGAAATCCACCTGCAGTACTTCGTAGCGCATTGAAATTAGTTTTTAGAGTAAATTTTAGCTTTACAACCTCAATTTGATGGAATTTTGTGGGAATTTCGAGTTTCAAAAATCTGCTGGAGGCTCCAGAACTGCTCAAAACGGGTTGAAACCGTTTCCCATCGATTTGGCATGTCGAAAATAGAGTAGCCTATATCCCAAATAATACGCTACGAAGTAACTACTGCAGGTGAATTTCAAGTCGTTTTGGAGCCTCCAGCCACTCTTTGAAAATTCGTAAAGCCTCCAGCAGATTTTTGAAATTTTAAATTTTTACAAAATTTCATCAAACGGAGATGGAGAGTCGAAATTTATTCTGCAAACTAATTTCAATACGCTACGAAGTCGACTGCTGGTGGATTTCAAGTCGTTTTGGAGTCTCCAGCGACTTTTCGAAAGGTTGTATGGCGTTTTTTGGAAAATTGGAATTTCCTAAAAGTAGCTGGAAGCTTCAAAACCAGTTGAAACCACCATGTAGACTGCGAAGTAAATTTCAGCTTGCCAACTCGATTTAATAAATTAATGTTGTGGGAATTTCAAGTTTCAAAAATCTACCAGAGGCTCCAGTAATTTTCAAAAAGTGAATATTGCTTGAACTTTCTTAGCATAGAATTGCAAGCAAGTATCCGCCAGTGATACGCTAGCATCAGGCGAGCATGTATGAAGTGAAGTAAAAGCTAGCTGACATATGCGAGAATATTGCTTGAACTGTCCTAGCACAGAATTGCGAGCAAGTATCCGCCAGTAATACGCTAGCATAAGGCGAGCAAGTTAAAGTGAAGTAAAAGTTAGCTGAGAGTCGCTGGAAAACAGCTCGAAAATTGCTAGAATTGAATTTGCTGGCGAAAAACTGCAAGAAAATCGCTTACTTTTAGCGAGACAATTAATGCTGGCCACAATAAGCGAGTAAATTGCTAGCAACTTATCAAAACGCGAATAAAACGCTAGCTTTTTGCTAGCACGTGGTCAACTGGGTGTAGGAGGAACTATAAGATCCACCCCCTTCATGGCCAAAGTCCATGTGTAACTTCTTAAATCGATTGGACGCTCCGTCAAGGATTGTTCGATCGAACCAAATTACTTGGTTCAAGCTACTGGCAATGGCAAGATCCTTGTCAACAAATTGTGACTTACAGTTTAATCAAGGATATGCCGCAACTTATCTATTTTTCATTAGTGTACCAATAAACGGTGGTTAACGTAATTTTAAAATAACTCACCCCCTCCTCCCCCCCCTTATATCGTTGTGGGGTGAGGTACCGCAGGATTGTCGATATGAGTCCACACATATATGAACATACCCAGGAAAAAAGGAATTGAAGACGTCATAACAAAAAGGGGTATATATGACACATATGTCCTTTTTGAGACGAATCCATAGTGTTATTCTTTAGACTTTCCTCTACCATATGAGACCACGCCCACTTCACAAAGTCGAAAAACCAGTGAGCTATCGCCATTTTAAAACTGCGAAGACGATTAAAAATTTAGTTTTTCATAGTTAATTGGTTACTCATGGTCGATTTTGTGTTGTCAAACATTATTTACCTGGTTTAAATCCAAAAATTTGCTCAAAAACATTTTTAAATCAAGAAAAAAATTGGCCAAAAAAACTTGTCTTTTTTGCGTTTTTTTTACTTAACATATTGTAGCTATCTTTTTTCAGAGATAATGGGTTACTCATTGTTGAAAATAATGTAAAATTCGCGTATACATTGTAATCGTTTATTTACTTTGTAATTACTCGTAATTCGTTGTATTATCGAGATACATTGTATAGTTTACATTTCCGAGAAGTCAACAAACATCAATCGTGACTTTTAGATATTTTCTACTCGAATGTCCGCGATTCTATTCGATTAACTATTACCGTTTTACGTTTCCGTTCGCATTATGGCGATTTTATTCCGTTTTATTTTCGTGTATATATCTTTGTATTAGTGTTAATATGTTCGAATACATTTTTAATAAAACAAAAAAACACACAAAAAAATGTCGTCTAAATTTCTGAAATTCTTGCAAAGCTTTTATTCATTTTGAAAGATTTCAAGGTCACTTTTGATTTCATAATTTTAAAACAGTTCATGTATGCCCACTCATGATCCATATATCTACGACAAAGTAACTACATATTTTAGATGGATTCAAGACAAAAACGCGATTATATCATCAAGTTGGCCATTTTTTCAACAGAAAATTCTCTCAACCACCCACAAATCACTAGTCGTCTTTATAATGCTCGAGGAAAATTTCCAGCCTTACCAAGAATGGAATTATAATCGCCAGCAAATGCCTCGCATTCTCCAAATTTTACTGTCAAATCATCCCTAAAATTACACCACATACACGATTCGTTTTTATTCACGAATTAACAACGTAACTACTCGTACTATTACCTTTACCTGTGTACCTACATATTTTTATTGTATGTACATAACAATTTACGCGTTCTTTCCCCCCCTCTACTTCTGTTTCTTACTCCCCGGCGAAGATTTACTATCGTGACAAAGTAAGCCCATAAATTACTATAAGAAGACGTTAGTAGTGAAGACGCTGCTAGCAAGTACAAAAGAAGGCATGCGGTATAATAAAAGTATAATTTAATGGCTTTTTTTGGAAACATCTGGAAAAGACGTTGGAATTACCGTTTTTCTATTTGAAAATACATACGTTAAAGACAATTCCGAACCATAATTTTTTCCACAAAATTTAACTTCAAAGTCGTAAACTGTGACGTTTTCTATGAAAATTTTATATTCCGCAGCCTTTTTTCTTATTTTTCGTTCTTTTTCTCCTTATTTTATTTTATTTTTTCTTGTTTTTTTTTTCGTTTTTTTTTTGCGAATCGTTGTACCGAAATAAACGCCATACGCGAGGAAATAGCGATATTTATTTGTGTTTATTTCGTTATACGCGTGTTATAGATGTTGTAGGTACTATACGTACTCGTACTTTCTGCATACCCAATATCCCATATCGCGTCTCTTGATACGAAACGAGATGCAAAATATGTTTCAGGGAGGTGGTTGTAAGACATGCGTTTTTCTGATTGCTTTTATATATCGTTCGTTTTATAGCATATTACGCTATACACGATTGTTAGAAAAGGAAAGAATACAGTTTGAATATTTTTCAAAGGCTTATATCGAGGAGCATTTAATTTGAAGGGGAGAATGAGGCACATAAATGATACCATGCTGGAGAACATGCAATATGGTGATATGATTCGTTTTTCCTTGGATGTAATCCAGATACAACCTTTTCAACATACAGACGTGTTATTATAGTTGCATATTTGACAGACGCAAGGCTCTGAAGATGGTAGTTGTTGGTACTAAAAACGCCGCTAAATGGATACAGATATGTTCTACCTGCCATTTGAAAGTACCTCAACAAGGCATACGAGTACATATTCTGAATGAGCAATGGGGTCGATGACGAATAAAAAACCGACGGGAAGATTTCGATTAAATTCAGTGCAGACCTTCGTTTTGAGTTGAAAATCACTCAGAAAAATTTCTAGCTCCAAAAGGTAGATATGAGTAGGTACTCAAAGAGAGGACATTTTTGAAAAAAATCGCAGATTTTTCGCTACAGTCCTTACCCAACCTGCTTTGGAAAAGATTGGCCAGTTTCACAAAACAGTATTTGAGATTCTGCGTAGATCTAAGCCATTGCTTTCAAAATCCAAGACCACATTCGGTTCTAATGAGCAGTTGAAAATGTTCAAATCGCGATTATTTTTGGATGAATTTGTGTTCTGAACATTTTTTCTCCTACACAATTTCTCGCATTATTCGAGCTAAAAAGGATCAAAAGATATCATTTCTGAAACTAGGAAAATATTTTGGAATACAGTGGTACCAATTATTTGATCATTTTTGCCAATTTTAAAAACTCTAAAAAAATTTCCAAGTTACTGACTGTTTTCCTCAATATTTTGAAATTTGGAATAATGACGAAAAATTGGCACGATTGCGTTCCAAGATCTCTTTCCAGTTTTTGAGAATAAAAAAATTTTAAAACATGAGCTTAACTACCCAAAAATACTTGAATGATTTGCAAATTTTCATTTGTAAAAAAGTCGTTTTGAATTTTGAAGTCAAAGGTCTAGGTTGACATAGAACCTTAAATAACCATCTTCTGGAGGAAGCCCTTTCTCCCAAAATACCTAAGTTGGGTAGGGGCTTGAACAAAAATTAACGATTTTTTTTCTTCGAAATTTTTTTTTTCGAAATACACTCTAAATGTGTACACTCAAATTATTGATTATATTTTGACTTCCATAAAAATTTTGAGAACGCCTTGAAATTTGAGCAAAAATTATAGATGAATCTCTGTTGGCATAACCGCGGAAGTTTACAGGTTGACTCAGATTGGCAACTGTTTTGGGCCAATTTCTGGTTGCTGGAATTTGGCTCAATGAAAGAAGATTTTACCCATACCTCAAAATCAAATTTTTATCTATAGAAGTCGATTTTCACACTTTTGGCAAATTTTTGAAAATTCCGGAAATAGCCAACTGGAGAAGTGTTTTGATTTTCTTCAAAAAAAAGTAAATAAGTACCTACAGACACATTGGAAATAAAAATCTAAAAAATGGTTCGCATCAATAAAGTCGACCCCTTAAATCGATTCCCATCACTTTCCAGCTGATTTATGAACCTCCGACAAAATTTGATTTTTCTCCGGCAACTTCAAATAGCCCAACTGAGTGATGTAATCAACTTCGGCAGCTGAAAATTCAATTCTGTCATAAGTTCGATATTTCAAATTGATCGGAAGGAAGGGAGGGAGGGGGTGAATCGCAAATACGAGGTGATGAGTTGAAAGTGCCTTTTTCGATTCTTGGTGAATTTTTGAAAATCAAATATAGGCCAAAAATGAGGTAAAAATCAAAATTTTACCAAATTGACCAAGAAAGCTGAAATTTGGGATAAGTATAGATACTTACCCTATTTTCGACATGCCAAATCGAATGGAAACTGTTTCAACCCGTTTTGAGCAGTTCTGGAGCCTCCATGAGATTTTTGAAGCTGGAAATTCCCACAAAATTTCATCAAATGGAGTTCAAAACGACTTCAAATTCACCTGCAGTCGACTTCGTAGCGTATTAAAATTAGTTTGCAGAGTAAATTTCGGCTTTCCAACTCCATTTAATGAAATTTTGTTGAGGTTCAGTTGACATCCTATTTTTGGTATTATCCCGAAAAGTGGATTGCACGCAGTTTCAATCCATTTTGGAGCCTTCTGCACCCTTTTGGAAACTTCAGTTTTTCAAAAAATGCTACAAAATCTGTCCAAATTAACTCTAGCACGTACTGTGCAGAGTGAATTTCAGCTTTCCACCTCCATTCTGATGAAACTTTGTTGAAATTTCAAATTTCAAAAATCTGCTAGAGACTCTAGGAATTTTCAAAAAGTCGCTGGAGGCTCCAAAACGACTTGAACCCTCCTAAAGTCGTCTTCAGAGAGTGCTATGATGACATTTTGTGAAAATTTCAAGTTTCAAAAATCTACTGGAGACTCCAGGAATTTCCAAAAAGTCGCTGGAGGCTCCAAAATGACTTGAACCCTCCTAAAGTCGTCTTCAGAGAGTGCTATGATGACATTTTGTGAAAATTTCAAGTTTCAGAAATCTGCTGGAGACTCCAGAAATTTTCAAAAGTCGCTGGAGAATCCAAAACGACTTGAAATGCACCTGCAGTCGACTTTTTAGCGTATTGAAACTAGTTTGCAGAATAAATTTCGTCTTTTCATATCCATTTAATGAAATTTTGTGGGAATTTCAATTTTCAAAAATCTGCTGGAGGCTCCAGAACTACTCTAAACGGTCTGAAACAGTTTCCAATCGATTTTGCAGGTCGAAAATAGGGTTTACTCCAAATTTTAGCTTTCTAGGTCAATTTGGTGAGATTTTGATTTTTTTCCCCTCATTTTTGGCCTAAATGTAAATTTAATTTTCAAAAATTCACAAAAAATTGTAAAAGGCACTTTAGCATTTGAAATTTTTACAGGTGATAAATTTTTGCCTGATATTTCGATCCTTTGTACGGTTTGAAAATTTTCGTGCAAGTCCTATGTTGGAACGCAAAATCTGCGATTTCGGCTGACCAGTCAATCAAAATGGCCGCCATTTTGTAAGTAGGACCACTTTTTCTTTAGGACAACAAGGGCTAAAAATGTCCATTAGGACTCCCCCTTTAAGAAAAAATCGACGGGGGGGGGGAGGGGATGCAATAGATTCTTATGCGGGCTCCCGTCTAATAAGTTATTCTACTTTAACCACACGTTTCTTCTCTACTCTTGTTTTTCAAAAATAGAGAAAGGATTCTCGAAATTTTTTATTCGAAATCCGCATCTTTTATTTTTCAAGGTGCCAATTAAACTCATAAACTGTACATGGTAAATGTAGAGCTAAACTAAGCTTTAAGTTATAATATAACACAAGTCGGGCACGATGATGTCGACATTGTCGACTGTGATAAAAGTTCATCAGTTGCGTACTCCGGTCTACACGAATCACCTTCGTAAACCCAAACCAATATCTTGTTGTTACCACGATTGTACTTGGTTAAGCAATGGCTAGCTTTTCCACTTCTATAACACACTGCAATGGTTTTCGGGTAGTTCCACTTGACTTTATAATTTTTTAATGATACATTGAAATCATTTTCGCATTTGCCGGTATCGTCATTCAACTGTTGACATAGCGATGGTATCATATCTTCTGAGCCATTACAAAATGTCGTATCTATATCTATATATTAAAATTATGACCGGATTCTTGTGACAGCGAGATCTCAGGAACGGCTGAACCGATTTTGATCGACGAAGTCTCAAAAAAAAGCTTTTGACCCGTAGATGTGCAGGTTTTAATCAAAAGTTCAAAAAGTTGCGCCGTAAAGCTCAAAAAAGCTCAATAATTGATTTTTGTCCATACGTAGCGCATTCGACGTATACACAGTAGTACGTATATTATACCTTGAAAGAGCATCTAAAAAAGTCAAATGTTGAAGAAAAAAGTTCACAAAAAAGTTGTGCCTTAAAGCTCAAAAAAGCTCAATAATTGATTTTTGTCTATACGTAGCCAACTTGAGGTATACAGAGAAGTACGTATATTATACCTTGAAAGAGCATCAAAAGAAGTTACATGTTGAAAAAAAAAGTTTACAAAAAAGTTGCGCCTTAAAGCTCAAAAAAGCTCAATAATTGATTTTAGCCTATACGTAGCGCATTCGATGTATACACAGTAGAATGCATATTATACCTTGAAAGAGCATCGAAAGAAGTCAAATGTTGAAGAAAAAAGTTCACAAAAAAGCTGTGCCTTAAAGCTCAAAAAAGCTCAATAATTGATTTTAGCCTATACGTAGTGTATTCGATATATTTAGAGAAGTACGTATATTATACCTTGAAAGAGCATCAAACGAAGTCTAATGTTGAAGAAAAATGTTTACAAAAAAAGCTGTGCTGTAAAAAGCTCAATTATGACTGGATTCTTTTGACTGTAAGATCTCAGCAACGGCTGAACCAATTTTGCTCGACAATGTCTCAAAAAAAAGCTTTTGACCAGTATATGTGCAGGTTTTAATCAAAAGTTCGAAAAGTTTCGCCGTAAAGCTCAAAAAAGCTCAACAATTGATTTTATCCTATATGTACGTAGCGCATTCTATATAATACACAGTAGTATGTACATTATACCTTGAAAGAGCATCGAAAGAAGTCAAATATTGGAGAAAAAAGTTCACAAAAAAGTTGTGCCTTAAAGCTCAAAAAAGCTCAATAATTGATTTTAGCCTATACGTGGTGCACTCGACATATACAGAGAAGTACATACGTATATTATACCTTGAAAGAGCCTCAAAGAAGTCCAATGTCAAAGAAAAATTTTACAAAAAAAGTTGTGCCATAAGCTCAAAAAAGCTCAATAATCGATGTTAACCCTATACTCAATGGTTTCAACATATACAAAAAAGTATGTATATTATATACCTTAAAAGAGCATCACAAAAAGACAAAATCTTGAAGAAAAAAAGCTTACAAAAGTCTGTGGTCAAAGCTATGTGAAAGCTTGAAAGTTTTAGCCATGTAGTATTTGATCTTATTTGATGTGTAAAAAAAATATACAGATTGTACTTTGATAGATCATCACGAAAAAACCATTCTAGACAGTAAAAAACTTTCGAAAATTGCCAGCAAAAGTTCAGGGAATGTTTGAAAGTTCATTATAACAGTTTTTTGTCACAGCAAGATCTCTGCAACGGCTGAACTGATTTTGATAAATAGCCACTTGATAGAAAGGTTTTAAATAGTAGATATGCAGGTTTATGTTGAAAGTTCAACAATTTTCACCATGAGCTAAAAAAGCTCAAAACACCATTTACTAAATTTTAAAATGTGAAGTGAAATTACAACAAAAAATTGATTTTAACTTGGATCTTTCAGGGTACAACATGAGTATTTTTGTCTACCCATTAAAAATATGGCCTAATTAATTATTGAACTTTTTTAAGCTTACTACACAATTCTTCATACTTTCAACATGAACTTGCACATCTACACTTTGAAGCCTTTTTATCAAGAGGTTGTTATTTTAGGTGAAATACCACATGTCACTAAGTTTTGAGGTTTTGCTTAACTTTTTTTTAGAAATTTTCAAATGTTGATGGTAAAAGTTAAGGTAAAGTTCAAAATTTTGTGACATGCAATATTTGACCTATACTCTGCGTATTTGATGAATACACAGAAGTAACTATATATTATGTATGTATGTACTTTGAAAGAGCTTTACAAAAAGATAAATCTTGGCAGGCTTTAGAGAAAATTTGCAAAGGTTTAACACAGAACTTGAAAAAGCTGGATATAAGCTTATTAAATATATAAACTGCTGAACTGATTTTCATGAACGATGTATCAATAGAAAGCTTTAAAGTGTAGGTGTGCAGGTTTATGTTGAAAGTACAAATGGTTGCATTGTGAGCTGAAAAAAGTTCAATAATTGATCTTATGCATCCTCAATGTGTACATAAAATTACTTAGGTACCTATATTGTACCTTGAAAGATCAAAAACAATTTTTGACAAAAAAACAATTTTGAAAGTTGACTGTAAAAGATAAGTGAAAGCTCAAAATTTTGTGATAGGTCGAATGGTGATTTATAAAATTCACATGAATCATGGAGACTTCATAAGTAATCATCCATCCACAAAAAAAAGGATCATGCAGGCATTGAAAATTAAAACTTACGAAGTACCCATGTATCATGGATACTTAGTAAGTGATTATTCAATAAATAAAATAGATTGAGGTTAAAGATTTTCATAATTTGCGCACATGAACGAGTCATTTGTGTAGGGGCAGGGAGCGCGCAGATTGAGTCATTATACAAGGTTGGAAGTTTTTACCAATTTATGTAGAATGTAGATGTGCAGCAGATTGAATCATTTTAGTTGAGGCTTTAACAATCTTAGCAAACAGCAAAAGAATTACTGAGATTTTTAGTGATTTCTAATAAAAAAAAATGATTTTTTTTTTTACTAAAAACAATCATTTTTTGTAAATTAAAAAAAACGAGATTGTTGATTTGGTGAAAAACAAGAAAGATTGTCAAAATTTTGGTAGTTATCTACAAAAAAAATTATGTACTTTTTTTGTACTTATTTTTGTCACTTTTATTATAGGGTAAAAAACGAGTCTTTTTTTGGTATTTTTGGTAAGAGTTTGCAATGTTGCCAAGAAGTGAACATTTTTGAAAAAGTTAAGAAATGAAACCAGGACTTTTTGCCAATTGTTGGAAAGAAAGGTAATACTTTTTCGCAATTTTTATTGGAAAATGGGACATTATTTTGATTTTTGATGAGAATGATTGAGAGTTTTTAGAATATGTATTTGGAGAAAAAACGATGCTTCAGGGTAATTTTTGGTGAGAAAAGTTGAAATTAAGTACCTATTGGCATTTTTTGCAATAAAACAAACTTTTTCTTTTAATTTTTGAAAAAGGCACATTATCTTTCACAATTTTTGGTGAAAAGCAAGAATCACAATGTTAGCCAAGAGAGTTTTTTGAGAATTGGATATAAGCAAAGAAACACCATTTCATGACTTTTCAATAATTATGTATTGAGAAAAAAGTAAAACTTTTTAGTGATTATCAATCAACAATTTCTGGCAAAACAGGTAGATTTTTGAACAATTTTTTGGGGGAAAAAAGTAAGCTGAAGATTTTTTACAAATTTTAATAAAAGCAAGATTTTTTATCAATTTTTGCCAAAAAACAAAATTTTGACAATTGAAAAAAAAGCTTTTTGATGATAATTGTCAAAAAAATACCTTTTCGCAATTCTTTTTGAAAAAGTTAAGCTCATTTTTTCAAGTACATACCTATGCTATATGTATTTTGAGAGAAGATAATTCTTTGATTACAAGAGGTTCCAAAGCTGATTTCAAAGTTGAGGAAGCGTTAAAAAATTTTATATGTATACACTTTGTGATCATTTTAAGTATTAGTTAGTGAATTTTTACAGTATACATTCACGTTTTGAAGAATCGCGCAGTATGCGCGATTAACGGGTTTGCTAGTAACTATTAAAAAACAACACCAGACACGTTAAGTTTAATACATATCGACAAAATCTCATTTCTTATGTGATTAGGACTCACGCGTAACTATATGGGTACTTACTAGGTACCAACGATTTTATTCGATGAAATGAATTTCTACGAAATTATTGGAACAATTTCAAGAACCATAAGTTACTCGTACTTTATACCTACAATAGATATATTTTTATTCAAAATATGCTGACATATTACCTGTCAAAGTCACCCTCGGACACCGTTCCATGTTTAAATCTTTCAGCAAACGCCACAGCACAGTATTTTAACAAGAATATCAACAGAAACATTGAATACTTCGACATTTTAAATCATGTGTTTCTGGAGCGTAATGTTTCTAGATATCTGCGCAATGAAACGCTCGAACTTGAAATGATTTAGGAATTTTTTTTCTTGTAAAATTGTTTCTTAACGAATGGGAAAAGTATAACACAAATGGTGAATTATTTGATCAAGTTTTTCTGTCGCAGTTTAGTTCATTACTCGTATATGACGTCAAATCATCGCATTACGAGTACCTACGACTCATATTTGGTATTACTAAGTACATCCTTCGAACACCGAAAATCATCAGACACATTTTCATATCGTTCCGACTCTCAAAAATTCTGAAAAATATATACTATGGACAACTTTTTATGCTGAACATGTTGTTCAGCATGAAAAGTTGTTCACAGTATATTTTTTTCAGAACTTTTGAGAGCCGGAACAATATGAAAACTACGTTTTGAAACTTTTCGAGCTGATTTTTTGTACGAAAAAAAAGTGGCAACACTGCTTTTTAGGATATCACCAAGAAGCCGTTCAAAACCCCTAACTATAGGAAAATGTTCCATTTTGGTAGGTATCACGGTTATCGAATTATCCACTGCTGAAATGGATGATATTTTAAGTTCACTGAAAACTTTGACACCTCCTGGCTGCCTTTAAAAATGGGCTAGAGGGCTGCGATTCGCACTATTGTTCATTCTTTCGGAAGGTCTTTTCACAGGAAAAATTTCAAAAAAATCGCTGAACGCCCCTACCACTTCTTGGTCCAATTGAAAGGGGATGACCCAACTGCCACATTCGCAGATGACACCGCTTTAGTTGCCGCCAGCCAAAACTGTGAGACTGAAACGATTTTGGGATGGGATTTGTTTTTCTAAATGTTCATTTCGGTTTTGGCCTTTCAGGATTCGTTTCGGGATTGAAAAAATTGTTTTGATTCCGGGATGAATCAGTTCCAGTTTTTGGGATTTCCATTGCAACCAATTTTAAGCCCAAATTGACCAATGGACCCTGAAAGGGGTCTAAGAAATGGGACGTTTTGATATGGTAAATCCGATGGTGTAATTAGTTCAATGTTTTAAATGCATATTTTGCTTAATTTGTTGAGTAATTTTTATTATAATCTGAATGAATAACAGTAAATGATGTAAAATGACAATTTATCAAAATAAAATTGTGGGAAAAGGGCCAAAATTGAAATCAAGAAACCAAAATGAATTTGTTTCAGTTCCGGGATTGTTTTTGGTTGGAAATTATATTGGTTCTGGGATTTTTTCGGTTTCAGGATCAATAAAAATAAAAATTTTGGTTTCGGGAGTGGATTTGAATCGGGATTTAATCAGGCTTGTTAATAGGTTTTTAACCATTAACTGTAACCGCAAATTAACTCATAAATTAACCAAAAAAATTGTTTTTGTTTGAAATATCACTATCCATAACCGTAACTGTAACTGTTTTCTCAGATCATAATGAACCATAACCATAACCTTGACCAATTTTTTTTTTTTTTAGAAAAAAGCCGGTTAGAAATTCAAAAAAATTGAAAATTGATGTTTTTACATTTCTTTTTATCTACGGGTTTCTCAATGTGATTTGTAGTGATTTGAAATTTCAATCAAAAAAATAATCAAAAGATACTTACAATAAAAAAATGTGAATAGAAAATTTAAAAAATTTGAAACTATATGTATGTAGTTGCATCATGCTCATTACTCATTAAACTATTAAGGCTCAATCCTAAACGATATTTTAATGATAGAGATTAGTGGTGCAAAGTTATCGATATACAGTGGAGTCTCGATAACTCAAAGCTGAAGGGAGAAAGAGTTGACTTCGAGTTATTGGAGTTTTCGAGTTATAGGAGTTCGAGTTATGAAAGTTCGTTTTTGGTATATTTTGAGTTAACAAAGTTTGAATTGGATGAATTGGAATGAAATAGAAACACAAGTAGTATAGGTGTCACTATAGGGCAATTCCGTGGGCACGGAATTGCCCCATAGTGACACCTATACAAAAATTCTACTTCTAAGTTGATGACCTTGTTCTTGACCTTGACCCAGTGTATTGTTTGTTGTTGTTGTTGTTGTTGCAGTTGCAGCTGCAGTTGCAACTGCAGTTTGTTGTTGTTGTTGTTGCAGTTGCTGTTGCAACTGCAGTTTGTTGCTGTTTTTCTACATCCTATAATTTTATACTTTATAGTACACAAGGTCAATGACATTGACCCGGAAGTGTACTATAAAATAACTTGAGATAGAACACTAGATCGATGACCTATAGTTACTTAATCTAAAATATATCTAATAGGTACTTAATCTAAAATAATATTAAACACTTCCCTATATTATACATAGTATAAGGTAACACAACACAAACAACTGATTCCTAACTAGAAGTGCACTCCTATTTATATATTTATCATTACCCCCACTCCTAATCAAATGGTAGGAAAAAAGGAGTGGGGATGCGTGCACAACTTCTACAAAACACGTCTGTCATGTATGAGATCCCAATGAGTTGTGACCTCTAATGAACAGCGCACTCCTATTTATAGGTTTTTCATTACCCCCACTCCTAATCAAATAGAAAGAAAAAAAGGAGTGGGGGGATGCGCGTGCATCTTCTACAAAACACGTCCGTCATCTATGAGATCCCAATGAGTTGTGACTTCTGATGGACAGCTCACTCCTATTTATAGATTTTTCATTACCCCCCCTCCTATTTATATTTTTTTTCACTACCCCCACTCCAACTTTTAACTACAGACATGTTGCACAATAGTTCTCAGAAGTGCTTATCTTATCAACAGGAAATGAGTCATCAGTTTTAACTTGTACTAAACAAGAAGGCAGCATTCTCTTTGATCTTGATTTTTGTTTTGTCTAGCCAGAATTCTTAGAAACTCTTATCTTATCAACAGGAAATGAGTCATCAGTTTTAACTTGTGGTAAACAAGGCAGCTTTCTCTTTGATCTTAATTTTTTGTTTTATCTAGCCAGAATTCTCAGAATTTCTTATCTTATCAACAGGAAATGAGTCATCAGTCTCAATTCTCAGTCTCAATTCATTTTTTTTTTTTTTTTTTTTTACTCAATTGAAATAATTTTTTTGAATTTATTTCTTTGAAACATGATTTAAAAAAAAAAAAAAAACTATTTGTTATTTTGTGCACTACTACTACTACTACTACTACTACTACTGTTATTTATTAAGTGATTACTTGATTGGTCAAAGGATTGTAAATGACTTTACGATCCATAATCATAACCAAGTGTAATTTGGCATTGATTGGAAAGCCTTCACGAAGATTGATGAGCAATTTTGCATTGATCAGTGAATCTTTAACTGTTTCAGGCTGATGTGAACAATCAATTGCAATCATAGGGTACTTGGACAAAAAAGTACCATAATCACAAATAGGATCACACTCTTGTCTATTATAATATGATTTTGGGAATGATAGAAACATATCATACAAATTTCCAGCTTTTCTTTCGCCAACTTTAACATTGAGGCGATCTTTAGGGTATAGCCAGTAGTTGTTAATGGACAGTTGTACATTTTCAACATTGAATAATTCAAATTGACTCATTCTTTTATTAATACTGTAGCTAGAGTCTTTTTGAAATGCTACAATAACCCACTTTACACGGGAATAGGCAACAGGTATTTCCCAGGTGTACTCTGTAGATTGAGCGGGGATGGCTGTGCATTGATATAACCAATGGCGGTAAAACATGGTAAAATTAGTATTACCCAATACTTCTTTTCTTAACTTAATTTCTTTATCTATTCGAAGTTTTACATGTCTCATTCGCCAAATAATTTCTTTAAATATCACAGTGACATTATACCCTGTATTATCTGAATACATCATTATATTATCAGATGCAGTAGTATTATGAAATATCAAGGATTGTGGTACACATACCATACATTGACGAAAATCTTCAAAGAAACCCATCACTTCACTCAATGGTTTTATTATAGTGAAGTATCCTTGATCATTGATCAGGTTATTTGACGAATTAGGATATATATCCCAACCAGATAAGGAGTGTGACATATTTGGCTGAAAAGATAATAAACCTTTCATAGTTGTTGCAGTTCCTGGTTTTCTAATGTCATCAATTTTATTATCGCCAATTTTATACTCAATGTGATCAAAACGATGTAAAATACCATTTGTATCAAAGGAAATTTTGGTAGGATCAATAGGTTTTACATTTTTAGTGCTTGAGTCAGTTGTTTCTTCAAGTTTGATTTGACCTGTGAAAACTAGTACACTTTCACATGGTAATGTTATGATGTCTTCACTATATATAGTGATTGGAAATTCACCACCTGCCTGATTTATATCTTCAGATTGTGGTGGTTTATAATCATTATACTCAAAATGTTCGATGAAATCATCATAATTTTCTTCAATATGTGCCATTGAAATATTATATCAAGTTGGCATTCATATACTACTATTTATAGTTTTTTGAAAGAATTCTTTGTATACGTCATACAATTGTTCACGATTTTTGATACCAGTCATGGTGACCTTCCCTGATCTAAAAAGTGTTACCTTGGCTTTGCCACTACTGTAGTACATACCTGAGAACGCTTCAGGGTTGAAAAATACACGATCAATGTTGTCATAATAAAAACGATCAAACATTGGTTTAAATCCCAAATCAGTACTACCAACAATGTTAACTATGTGAAAATTAGCTAATTTTACTGGAAAACCAAGTTTTTGAATAATTCTAGCAAATTTACGTGTTGCTAGATGTGCACTCACTTCATCAGAGGTACCTAAACAGACCATTTTACCAGATGTGAAAAGATTGGCACTTGCTCTAGGGTTTCTCAAACGCATGGTAACAGCACTAAACTTGGTTGGATTATAGATGACATTGAAACTGTGTGAAGCAATATGCTGTAAATTGAGAACACACTGTAAATCAGCTGTAGCTATGATATTGTGAATTGTTGGGAGTTCAAGGAGAAATGTTTGAAAATTAGACATTTGGACTGGATATCCTATGTCACCTATACTGTGAGTAACCATTTTTAATGCCACATAAGCCCATGTTTCATCTTCAGCATCCATACATAAGAGTTTTCCAGTATTGGTGGTAGCAGTGGCAGCATAAATGTTCACCACACAGTGTGGTACTTCATATTTGATCACAACAACATTGTTAGAATGGTCTACAACACCTGCACAATTATCTGCAATGTAGTCTAAATGTAGAATACAATTCAGATCAGCAACAGCATAGCAAGACATGTGTTTAGGGTGACACATCAAGGAATGATGAGGAAATCATTTGGTAGCCTGAGTATTTATACAGGAATCAAATTTTTTCTTATATTTACATTTTTTACTTTCCACATCAATCACAAGAAAACCATATGGTTCATACCAACAACTATTACATATGGAACGGAACTTATCAAAAGTGACATCTGTTACATATTCAGTGTAAACCTGTCTTAAGTTGACTAAATCTTGTCTAAATAAAATGACATAATTGAAGTTTTCACGAATACCACTCTTTTTTGGTATTTTAGTGTATGTTTGACTCAAGTAAAAACATGAAATATTTCTGTGTCTACCACGCAGAAAAAAATTTGCTACTTTATCTTGCTTCTCTGTCAATATGTCATCAAATATGATTATTGAATCATTTTCCAATTCTTCAGGCTCAGGTAGGATTTCAGAAGCTACCTCATGAATATTAATCATCTGCTTTTTACTTTTTTTCCCTTCATTGTGGTTATACATGAGTTCACGAAGAGTATCATACTTTTCTTGGTAACTAGTTTTGGAACACAAGTACAAATGCCGAAATGGTCTAACATATACCAACATAGTAAGAAGTAAATTTGACTTACCAGCACCACTAGGTCCAAACATGCCACAACGAATGACATCAGGGAACATTTCCACCTTACGATGTGGTTTTTTCACATTATTATCAAAATTAATAACATTAATGCAATTTTTTAATTTTTGGGAACTCATATTATCTTTGTTGTATCATGATGCTGGTAATTGATACTTCTATTTATAGATTGAGGTTTACACATTTGTTCTCAAATTAAAAGACAGGAAATGAGTCATCTGCTATTTTTATCTTATCAGAAAGGCAATTGGTGACACATCAAAGCACAGGAAATGAGTCAGCATAACATAAATTATCAACCATTTTTATTTTATCTCAAATCAAACTATAAAAAATGAGTCATCATTGCAATTTTATCTTATCTCAAATTTTTATCTTATCAGGATAGCAGCACATCAAAACACAGGAAATGAGTCAGCATTTCATAAATTATCAACAATTTTAAACTTATCTTGAATTTTTATCTTATCAGAAAGGCGGTATTCCCTTTAAACTTGATTTTTGTTTTGTCTAGCAAGAATTCTCAGAAACTCTTATCTTATCAACAGATATGATGCGCAATAATTCTTAGAAACTCTTATCTTATCAATAGGAAATGAGTCAGCATTCCATAAATTATCAACAATTTTAATCTTATCTTGAATTTTTATCTCATTAGGAAGGCGGCATTCTCTTTGATCTTAATTTTTGTTTTGTCTAGCCAGAATTCTCAGAAACTCTTATCTTATCAACAGACATGTTGTGCAATAATTCTTAGAAACTCTTATCTTATCAACAGGAAATGAGTCATCATTTTAACATGTATTTATAGATTTTCCATTACCCCCACTCTTTTTAACATACCCCCACTCTTTTTTATTTACTCTATCTGTGGTTAAGAAAAGTATAAATAGAGGTCCCAAGCACAAATTTCTCATTATGTTTTTAAAATGCCATGCAACACAGTTGTTAATTGTGATAGTTCGTTAGTTAATAATTGTAACAGTTCAGTGATTGATAGTAATTGTTCTGTAATTGATCGTAATTGTTTGGAAGTTATTCGTAATTCTTCGGTGATTGTTTGTAATTGTTTGGTAATTGATCGTAATTGTTCTGAAGTTATTCATAATTCTTCGGTAATTGATCGTGATTGTTCGGTGATTGTTCGTAATTGTTCGGTAATTGATCGTGATTGTTCGTGTACTGATCGTGAGTGTTCAAGTATAAATCATAACAATTCGTGTATTGATCGTGAGAGTTCTGGTAATATTTGTGATAATTCGCGTGGTTTAAAAAGAAAAATTGTTTCAGTCAGTGATATCAATGTTGAAAACCTTCCAATTAAGAAGCGTATACTACAACGATATAGAGCTTCTAATCAAGATGAAGTTGAACCAACACAGAATATCTACTTTGGTGGAGGAGTTGATGGTAATACCACTGTTAATATTACTACCAGTGATGCTGCTGCTCCAACTGATGAGATTTCTAAGGTAGGTGATTCTTCAGACATTGATAATGATGATGATAAAGACCATGACGACTATACATCACTGGAATATATTAAAGTGAAAGAAATCAACTCCCAAATCACCAAGAGAATGGGTGTACAGTTCCGGGATTATGAAATGCAACTGAAAAAAGATGTTGAAAAACTGCCACCAGTTGACCTCATAACCAAATCACTTGAAGAGATGCTGAATTTTTCCAAACAACAGTCACAGT
The DNA here is from genome assembly GCF_950023065.1 of Planococcus citri. Classification (NCBI taxonomy): domain Eukaryota; kingdom Metazoa; phylum Arthropoda; class Insecta; order Hemiptera; family Pseudococcidae; genus Planococcus; species Planococcus citri. The sequence goes on along the minus strand of NC_088678.1, from coordinate 15,635,497 downwards.
TCCGGAAAGGTGATAAAATTGATCTCGGGGTAAGTAACCCTCAATTTGGCCATCGCTATATTTCCACGGGTTATAGAAAAGAAGATGATCATATTGACGCATTAAAGGAGAAATTAATGCAAATCCTCACTTCGGATCAGACCGTTGATCTCTTCAAATGTACATTCAACGTACACACAATAACCATGCCATGTGGTGGAGCAAGAACACGCATAGTTAATCTAGCTGAAGATTTGCACACTAAGAGAAGCGTTGTCAAAATAAGAAATGATGATAACTTGTGTGGACCCAAAGCCATTATAGTAGGACTGACATACTATCAGGATAATATTCTTGGTCACCAGTTGAACCCCTCTGATATTAAAAACACCAGGAAAGGCAGACCTATCCAGAAAGTTCTAGCTGAAGAATTGTGCAAATGCATCGGATATAATCTGCAAGATACCAAGACTGGTTACACCATTGAAGACTTCCAAAAAGTTGAAGAAGAACTGGATATTCAATTAACGGTGCTGAATGCTGACTTCAACAACAGTGTATGCTATAGAGGTGATGAAAAAGATGTCAAGATTTATCTTTACAAGCAAGATGAACATTATGACACAATTACCAACATGAAAGCATTTTTAGGATCAAGAAACTTTTGTGAAATATGCCTGACATCATACACCAAGAAGGAGAAACACACAACCTGTGCGAAAGGACCCAAATGTTATCTATGCAGAGATGTGAAACATGATCCTGAAAGTATTAGGCGTGTTTTTTGTGAAGATTGTAATAGATACTGTATGAATGAACAGTGTCTGAACCAGCATAAATCATTTGTATGTAAGACATGGTACAAATGTAAGGCTTGTAATGAGCTGGAAAGACGCGATAATGCAGAAAACCATAAGTGTGGTTATACCGAATGCCGGAACTGCAAGCAAATTGTGGAGAAAGCAACTCATAAATGCTATATGACAATGACAAACGCCAAGGGAGGAAAATGTGAAGGAGGCTGCCAGAACTGTGATCCAACATCAAAGACAAAAAATAAAAAGTGTACCTACACAGAAAAGTATATTTTCTTTGATTATGAAGCTCAGCAAGAGACGGGTCAACATATACCAAACCTAATTATTGCTCACGATTTTTCTGGAAATGTCTACAGCTTCAATACTAACGATGACTTCTGTGCATGGCTCATTAGTAGAAAGCATAAAAACTACACCGCTATAGCTCATTATGCACGAGGATATGATGCCCATTTCATTCTTCAATATTGCCTGAAACAAACAATTTTACCTAAGACAATTTATAATGGCAGCAAGTTAATGGAACTGAAGATCAAGACCCTCAAATTACGTATCATCGATAGTCATTGTTTTGTTCCATCTGCACTTTCAGACTTTCCAAAGACTTTTGCACTAACTGAATTGCATAAGGGATACTTTCCTCATTTATTCAACACTGTTGAAAATAAGAATTACATCGGAAAAATACCAGATAAGAGATTCTACTGTGCAAATCGTATGAAACCTGATGCTCGAAAAAAATTTGTCAATTGGCATAATGCAAGAGTTGCTGAAGGCTATCAATTTGATATGCAAAAAGAGCTCTTTGCCTACTGCAATTCAGATGTGGATATTTTACGACGTGGATGCTTACAACTTCGAAACGACTTCCTAGGTATTGCTAATATCGATCCCTTTTGTTATATCACCATTGCTAGTGTATGCATGGCTACTTATCGTAGCATGTACCTGAAACCCAACACCATAGCTGTCCTCAACAAGGAGTTGAGTGATCAGTTCTCAGAAATTTCACTTATGTGGTTGAAATCTCTCAGCAGTAGTGAAAATATTGCTCATGCTGGTATTGGTGGAGAAGTATCCTTATGTGGTGCTAAAGTTGATGGTTTTGATAGTGATACCAACACTGTGTACCAATTCCATGGGTGTTTCTGGCATGGTTGTCCAGATTGTTACAACGAAGAAACTGTCAATAAGGTAAACAATTACAGCATGGGTGATTTATACCAGAAGACAATGGATCGTACAGAACAACTGAGACTAGCTGGATTTACTGTCATAGAAATGTGGCAATGTAAATGGTTAAAATCATCTGAATATCGTAATTACAAGGCCAGCAACATTACCCAACAAATCACCAACCCCCTCAACCCAAGAGATGCCTTCTTTGGAGGTAGAACCGAAGTTTTCAAGTTGAAGAAAGTAGTTGATGGTGTGAAAGAAAAAATCAACTACATCGATGTATGTTCATTGTATCCCACAGTACCTAATGTATTACGACGATTATCCAGTTGGACATCCCAAGAAGATTTATTCACCTGCCAATCATGATCCGAGTTGGTTTGGTTTCATAAAATGTAGAATCTTGGCTCCGTATGATCTGATCATTCCTCTGTTACCTGTCAAAGTCATGATGAATAAAACTGAGAAACTACTTTTCCCATTATGCTTGAAATGTGCTATTGAAAGTCAACGGAAATGTGAACACTCCGCTACCGAGCGTCAATTTGTTGGTACATGGTCGACAGTTGAGGTTAACAAGGCCATTGAAGTTGGATACAAGGTTCAAGAAATCTACGAAGTCTGGCATTTTGAAAAATCCAATGAAATGTGGCAGGAGTACATTGGTGCAATGATGAAAATCAAGCTGGAAACCAGTCCACATGGCTACTCTACTAACACGGAATATGCTCAAGCAGTGGAAGAACACTACAACATCAAGTTGGACATCGACCAGATAATACCCAATCCAGGCAGAAGAGCCGTTGCGAAATTGTGTTTGAACTCCCTTTGGGGAAAATTCGGTCAACGGTTGAACATGAGCCAAACAGAATATCTCACTGATCCTAATCAGCTTTATAAACTACTACTTGATGACCGTTTGGAAAACTTGCGTCTTGAATATGTGTCTGAAGAAATGGTTCAAGTGAACTACAGACATAAGGATACATTCATTGAAGACAACTGCAAAACCAATATTTTTGTTGCTGCATACACCACAGCTAATGCAAGACTACGATTGTATGATTTACTTCATAAACTCGGTGATGCTGCCCTCTACTGCGACACTGACTCAATTATCTATGTAGATAATGGTCTAAATACAGTAAAAACCGGTGATTTACTTGGCCAATGGACTAACGAACTGGGAGATGGTGTGTACATAACCAAATTCCTATCTACAGGTCCAAAATTGTATTATTACATCACCAATACTGAGAAGGAGTGTTCAAAGGTGAAAGGATTCACCCTCAACTTTGCAAATGCCAGGCATATTAATGGTAAGGCCATGGAACGAATGCTTGAAGGGGAACTTCGTTGTGTCTGTGTTACCAATGTAAATATCACACGTAATACCAATACCAAACAACTTACTACTGTGTATCAACCCAAAAAATTCACCTTTGAATTTAATAAACGCTTGATTTGTAAAGACTATTCAACTATACCTTACGGATAGAAGCAATAAGTGAGTGCTCCAACTACACCCCTTCAAAAAATAATGTGTGAATTTTTTAAAATAATGTATAATTTTTTAAAGATATGTAACAAAAATTATTGTAAAAAATTTTTAAAATGAGAAAAAAGTGAAAAAAAAAAACAAAGAAGAAATAAAAAAAGTAAAAAAAAGAAAATGTGAAAAAAAACAAAGAATAAATGAAAAAAGAAAATGTGAAAAAAAATAAAAAGGTTCAGTCTTTAGGGTCACTTGTTTGGAGCGTGCTCCAACTACACCCTATTTTTAAAAAAAAATTTTAAAAAAAATGAAAATGATATACCTGATGACTCATTACTCGTTATCAAAGACATGATAACTCATTTCCTGTTCACATCTTTGTTCTCATATGATGAAAATGATGAAATCAATGACTCATGACATTCCTACAAATTTTCTCCCACCACCAGTATCACCTGAAGAGTGAACCAGTATCTCAACTGCCCCCACCACTTTTAAAAAAGTATAAATACAAGTATCAGTACCATTTCTAATCATTATAACATAATGGACTCTCTACTTAAAGACTTCAATGATGTTGGTGAAACAGCATTTAAACCTTTTGCCAAGTTCCAAGATTATCCAAAAGGTTCCCTATTTCATGTGTTCTCCTTCAAGAAATGTAATACCAAGTTTGGTTCAACTATTGTTGTGGAATGTGCAGAGCAGAAATTCAACTTGCCTAAAAAGTTTGATAAACTATTTGACACTCAAGAAAAAATTGATCAATGGAATGATCAACCTGATCTAGTTCTAACCTATAATGGAACTTTGAACAACATGATACTCCTCAACATCTCTCGTTTCAACCTATAGTGGTGCTTCAAGAAAAATTCCAGTTATTATACTTGGATGATATCTACATATTATAACGGCCCTTTTCAGGGCCACCAAAATGGCCCTTTTTAGGGCCGCCAAACCTAATTTCTTCATTGTATGTGTGTGTGTGTGTATATACTCATACCATCATTTAAAAAAGTATAAATACATGTGTGAGCTGTCCATCCATATCATTAAAATGAAATATCTTGAGTGTTATGAGAATCTGGACTGGTGTTTCCAACAACCAAAACAACCACCATCACCACCACCTCCTCCGCCACCTCCACCACCAACCCGACCACTACCACCACCACCACCACCACCACCACCACCACCCCCACCACGTACTACATCACTAGGATAGATGTAGGTTCAATTTCAGATAAGAAACCAATGGCTCATGCATTATCTGCATTTTTCTTGAAAATTTTAACTTGGAAAAAATATAAATAGACCTGCAGTATGTTTTGTGTATGATACTTGTAAAGAAAATGGCATTCCAAATATCATTAACTAGTACATCTTCAATATTCAGTTTTGAATATACTGATGGTATACAACTTGATGGACCTTATGAGGTTTGTCTCAAGAGTTTTGTAACCTACAATAACATTCCAAACATATCAGAATGGAATAATAGGATAGACTTTATTGATACTAGACCTAAACAAATAGAGTCTAATGAGATACCTCAAAAACCTGATGAAACTCAAACTTTCACCAAAGACCACCCAACTTTCTATAATGTTTCAAACATACCAGAAAGGAATGATAGGATAGACTTTATTGATACAAGACTTAAACAAACAGAGTCTAATGAGATTCCTCAAAAGCCTGATGAAACTCAAACTTTTACCAGATACTTTGAAGCTCACCCAACATTCAAACTAACAATACCAAAAGGAACATATGAAATTCGTGATCTTGCCAAATATATTGAAAATCATCCATCAATTAGAAGTTCAGGAACATACTTTCACCTCAACAAGAATACTTTTAAAATGGAAATGTCTAGTCCATATGACATAGATCTTAATGTTGATCATTCTATTGCCAAGACTTTGGGCTTCACTCCACGTTTGTACAAGTCTAAAGAAATACATACTTCTGACTTGACTGTAGAAATTTTTACAGTTCAAACCATCAGAGTGAAATGCAACCTAATAAAATGTAATGTTAATAATTTGAAACAGAATGACAACACATTATATGAGTTTCCATTGCAATGTGAAAGTGGAGAAAAAATTGTTGAAAGACCACAAACCTTATGTTTTTACCCTGTGACTAGAATGGATAGCATATATCAATTGCATTTGAAAATTGTTGATCAAGATGATAATCTTGTGGATTTCCGTGGTGAACAGATCTCCATAACATTAGGTTTTCAACCATGTAAACAATGAAAAAATGTATAAATACACCTAGTTACTTTACCTTACTTATATAATAAAAATGAATAAATTACAAAGTACAGAAAAACTGGTAAATGAGTACATTGATTGTGGAAAAGCATTGAAACAAAAATTTGATGAATTAAAATTTGGTAGAGTGATTAGACATGCTAAATTGGAAGAAAGATTCAAACCAATAACTGAATCTGTTCAATCATTGAAAACAAACATGAATCCATTAACATCATCATCTTCTCCCTCTTCTTCTTCTATTGGGAGTCAATTTTCTCACTCTATTCATGCATCTTCAAAAAAGTTTGATAAAACTTTTGGTTTATATAGTAAGGGTAAAACTTTGTTCATAGGTAATTCACCAGTTACTATTATAGGTGACAATACACTTATTTTAGAAACAGACAGCAGTACTTATAATATCACACCTGGTTTAGGGGAGTTACTTCTTTATGTGAAACCTAAAAACTATACTGAGAAAGATTTGGCAGACTATGAACACATTCTTTTAAAAACATACGCTTACAAGCGTGATAACAACAGTGCTAGTAGTTTTATTAAAGCTAGTAATGGTTTCAAGTATAATTCAATCATCAAACCTTTCTTAATGAAATATAAATTAATGAAAAGTAAAATCAAGGAACCAAAACTACCTAGTTCTGATGAAGATGATGATTTTACTGATAGTTTTCACACACTAGTAGGTGATGATAGCTTTCACACACTAAAGGGTGATAATGATGATGATGATGATGATGATAGTAATGAAGTTGATGATACAAAGATCATGGGTAAAGGCTTACATAAATTCAATACTAACAAACCTGTAGAATATGTCCACTGGAACACAGTAGATGAGTTACTTGAGCGCTTATGTCACTTATGGGGTGAAGTTCAAGCAGGTAATACTAACCCTCTGTTGTTGAATGAGATTGTCAACATTATTCAAGAATTCAAAGAGTTGTAGTAGTAGTAGCAGTGAAAAAAAAATCTATAAATATAACCATAATAAATACTTTTTTCTATTTAAAAATGGACTATCGTCATGAAAGATACCTTCAATGTTTAGAAATTTTACCCCAACCTCTACTACCACCAAAGTATCGTGGTAAAGGTATTATAAATTCTGCAATAAATAATTTACCATTTGAATTACATATGCCTGGTTATAATTACCTTGGTCCTGGAACTAAGTTGGAAAAAAGGTTGGATGCTGGTGTACAGCCAGCCAACAAACTAGATGCTCTAGCAATGCAGCATGATATAGCTTATTCAAAATCAAAAAAATTAGAAGACTGTCATGCTGCTGACTATGCCTTACAAGAAGGAGCTTGGAATCGTGTACTGTCAAATGATGCCGGTTTAGGTGAAAAAGCTGTTGCTTGGCTAACTACCAATGCCATGAAAGTTAAACGAGCTTTAGGTGCTGGTATCTTGACCAAACACCCTGTATCTTTAGATGCCCGAGAACAAGAAAAACTTGCTGCAGCAGTTGAAAAGCAGAAAGCTGTCACTCTAAAAGTCTGCACAGTTCGAACTAAAGAATCTGTTATGAATGAGTCATATCTTCCATTAACTAAGAGTCAAATAAAAAGTCTTCAAAAAAATAAAAATAAATATAAAAATATAAGACTTTCAGGTAAACAAGTGAAAAAAGTAAAATCTGGTGGTTATTTGAAAACAATTTTACAAACAGCTCCAGCTGTTATTGGTGTAGTGTCATCGCTCATGAGTGCTTTGAAAAGTAAAAAACAAAGCAATGGAAAAGGTGTTTATATCAATAAAAAACCTAAAAAAGGTGATGGCATACAAGTAAAAAAGAAGAAGACAACATCTGCCCAAGGTAAAGGTGTATATATCAATAAGAAACCAAAAGGAGGTAATGGTCTTTTGGAACAACTATTAAAAAAAAAAAGACACTCCACTAAATAATTTGGAATTGATTGAGTATGCTATTCAATTAAAAATTCCATACTTTAGAGGTGTATACATGCGTGATGCACTTCCTCCCAAAGCCCACACCAATGAGTGTGCTATTATTAATTTAGATACTAGCTCAGGATCTGGTACACATTGGGTAGCATATGTCAAACGTGGAAAAAGTGTAAATTATTATGACTCTTTTGGTGTTGCACCTCCTACAGAACTAATACAATATTTTGGTAAAAATTCTGTAGTGATTTACAACTATGAGCAAGAACAAAAATTAAACCAAGTTATTTGTGGACACTTATGATTGCAATTTTTACATAAATATAAGTAGTGTTGTGTGTCTGTGTGTGTATAATTTCAATATTACAATGGATCTAGCTCGTGAATTACATAAGCCTGTGATTAAAAAATTTAAAACTCGGAAAATCATCACCACAGGCATAGACCACATTTGGGAAGCAGACTTGTTGATTATGTCTAAGTACACAAAAGAAAACGAGGGTTTTGCATATATTTTAAATGTTATTGATTGTTTTAGCAAGTATGCTTGGTCAATTCCACTGAAAGCTAAGTCTGGTAAAAATGTCACAGAGGCATTCTCTACAATACTTGAAAAAAAAACATGGAAGAGGAAAACAGAGACAACCTAAATTGTTGCATGTTGATAGGGGTAAAGAATTTGTCAACACATCATTCAAGAAATTATTGCAAAAGTACAATATTGAAATGTATCACACATTCAGTGAAGTTAAAGCAGCTATGGTGGAGCGATTCAATCGTACCATTAATGAAAAATTGAAATTACATTTTGAAGTTAATCAGAATCATCATTGGTTACAAATTCTACCCAAAGTCTTGAAACAATACAATGAAAAAGATGTACATCGGACCACTGGTCTTCCACCAATAGATGTCAACAGTAAGACTGAAGCTGATGTATACAAAAAGATGTATGGTATTAAACAAGATTTTAAACTTCCAACATCAACATTGAAAGTGGGTGACCGTGTTCACATCACAAGCTACAAATATACTTTTGCAAACAAATACTCTAGAAAATGGACAACAGAAATCTTTGTTGTTCATAGAGTCCATTTGACCATACCTGTAACTTATGCTTTGAAGGACCTGAACGGTGATACCATTGAGGGAAAATTTTACAAGCAAGAATTGCAAAGGACCAAATTCTAGTAACACTACTCCAGGTGTGGTAACATGGTTATTTTTGAAAAATTACAATGTATTCATATGTACTTTTTAGGTAGGTACCTACTTGGTTCCCTTATATTTTTTTCCAACTGTTGGCTGCCCTGATTTCAAGTGGTGGGGGTAACTACAAAAAAGTATATATAGAGGTACTCGACTAGAGAATCTCAATTGTGTTTCAACTATGGCATGCTCAAGTACTTCTTTATGCGATGATACTACTTCTTCATTTGATACTACATGTATCCAAAACAGCCCTTTTCAGGGCTACTCCATGAAGGATTTGCGTTATGTAGCACGTGTAAATAATGTAAGATATGCTTCAAAAATGAATAAACAAGTTTTGGTGGCTACATTGGAAAAATTGGGCATTCACCCTGATATTTCTATGGTGAAAAACCAAACACTCGCTTCTAACAATGATGGTTCTAGTTTACATAAATTAACTGTCAAGCAGCTGAAACAAAAGGCTCGTGCTGCACACAATAAATATTATTATAAACTTAAAAAAGCAGAATTATTCTCAGCATTAGAGAATATGTTGTCATATCCTGTTGATAAGATAAACATTTCTGAGAATTCTGTCTAGATAAAATAAAAAATTGAGATCAAAGAGAATGCCACCTTGTTTACAACAAGTTAAAACTGATGACTCATTTCCTGTTGATAAGATAAGAGTTTCTGAGAATTCTGGCTAGATAAAACAATAAATCAAGATCAAAGAGAATGCCACCTTATTTACTACAAGTTAAAACTGATGACTCATTTCCTGTTGATAAGATAAGCACTTCTGAGAACTATTGTGCAACATGTCTGTAGTTAGAAGTTGGAGTGGGGGTAATGAAAAAAAATATAAATAGGAGTGCGCTGTTCATTAGAGGTCACAACTCATTGGGATCTCATACATGACAGACGTGTTTTGTAGAAGATGTGCACGCACCCCCCCCCACTCCTTTTTTTTCTTTCTATTTGATTAGGAGTGGGGGTAATGAAAAACCTATAAATAGGAGGGCGCTGTTCATTAGAGGTCACAACTCATTGGGATCTCATACATGACAGACGTGTTTTGTAGAAGTTGTGCGCGCATCCCCCCACTCCTTTTTTTTCTTTCTATTTGATTAGGAGTGGGGGTAATGATAAACATATAAATAGGAGTGCACTTCTAGTTAGGAATCAGTTGTTTGTGTTGTGTTACCTTATACTAAGTATAATGTAGGGAAGTGTTTAATATTATTTTAGATTAAGTAACTATAGGTCATCGATCTAGTGTTCTATCTCAAGTTATTTTATAGTACACTTCCGGGTCAATGTCATTGACCTTGTGTACTATAAAGTATAAAATTATAGGATGTAGAAAAACAACAACAACAACAACAACAACAATAACAACAACAAACTGCAACTGCAGCAACAACAACAAACTGCAGTTGCAACTGCAGCTGCAACTGCAACAACAACAACAACAACAACAAACAATACACTGGGTCAAGGTCAAGAACAAGGTCATCAACTTGGAAGTAGAATTTTTGTATAGGTGTCACTATGGGGCAATTCCGTGCCCACGGAATTGCCCTATAGTGACACCTATACTACTAACACATATTAATTATACCTGTGTATTTGAGTGAGGCGTATATGTTTATGGACATAAATGTACTTATAAGTGACTCCGATGAGTTTGTAAAAGAGGATTGCATCAATGAGATTTGCATTTACAAGTTTTTTCAACAAGAAATTCGAGTTATAGAGGCAAAACAATACCAATGTTCCACTTACAGAGGTTTTTTCTATATTTTTCAAAAATTTTACTTCGAGTTATCAGAGGTTTTGGATTTTGTACTTCGAGTTCAAGAAGTGAATTTTACATTGAGTCTTATGGGAAGTTGAAGGGAAACAGACTTTGCTTCGAGTTACTGGAGTTTTCGAGTTAATGGAGTTTGAGTTATCAAGACTCCACTGTACATCAATGTACATCGATTTAAGAAGATATTAATGTGCATTGATGTAACATTCTGATCATTGTTGAAAAAATGCAATTTTGCTGGTATTTTACAAATTACGTTGTTGTTTCATTTCATCTATAAAACATTGCCAATTTTCCCAGATTTTCAATCAAACTCAGAGAAAAGTTTTAGAAATTTTCAACTGTGGGTAATTTTAACCATTAACCAAAATTTTAAGCTCAATCTGGATAAATTACCACCAAAAACTGTAACCTTAACCTTGACCATTAACCAAAAAAAAAATTATCACCAATATAACCGTAACCTGAACCTTGAATGTCACTTTAAAAAATGAATAACCTTAACTGTAACCTTTAACCTAAATGTTGAATTTTTTGTCATTTTTAACTATAACCTTACCCTAAAATATTTTTTTTTTTGGTTAACAAGCCTAGATTTAATCAGTTTCAGTTTTGAGATCGTTTCAGTCCCACAGCTTTGCCGCAAGCTGCACACTCTGATCTGACTGTTGCTACAGAAAAACTGCAAAGTGTCATTGATGTAATTCACTTGTGGACAAAAACATGACGGGTGAAAATCAACAATGACAAATCTGAACATGTAATAGGTACCTAGTTTCTAATTAAGTAGAAACATCAATTACACGCCTGTATTCCCAAAAAATGAGCAAATAATACCAGAAAAACCGAGCCCAAAGTATATGCCTTGGTAACTTATGCACCTGGACAGAAAACTTACATAGAGAGCCCATCTACTGAAAAGAAACAAGATGAACTCAACCAGAAGCTGCATAATATGTCATGGCTACTGAGTAAGGAAACGTCGCTTCAGAATATGCTGTTGATTTATAGAAAAATCATTAAACCAATTTGGACCAATGGAGTACCTTTCTAGAGAACAGTTAAAAAAAAAAGTAACATTGAAAAAATACAGTGATGCCAGATGCCAGAATAAATTACTGTGTAAAGTCACCTGTGCACCCTGGTATGTTCGCAATGATCAAATCCATCAGGATCTCCAGACACCTAGCGTGATAGAAGAAATTTGTAAATTTGCAATAAGATACCACCAGCAACTACCAGACCACCCAAATGCCAAAGCAAGACAGCTACTTGATGCACTGTAAATTCAACGATCAAAACTATGTAAAGAGTCAGTAATTGTGGAAAAAAATATAGAAACAATTCTTGTAGTTTTTTATTTGAAATCCGCATCTATGTTTTCCAATGAACAGTAAGTACTGTCAATTAAACTGTTAGTATTGTAGTAGGTAAATGGAGGGTGAAACTAGTAAGTTTTAAGTTACCTACATAATAACACAACCCGGGCACAATGATATCAACATTGTCGACTGTGACAAAAGTTCATCCGTTGCGTACTCTGGTCTACACGAATCACCTTAGAAAATCCATACCAATACCTTGTTGTCACCACTGTTGTACTTAGTTGAGCAATGGTTAGCTTTTCCATTTCTATAACACACTGCAATGGTTTTTGGGAAGTTCCACTTGACTTTATAATCTTTCAATGATACATTGAAATTATGTTTACATTCGCCGGTATTGTCTTCTAACTTTTGACATAGCGATGGTATCATATCTTCTGAGCCATTACAAAATGACGGATAACTATAAAAAAACAACACCCGACAGGTCAAGTTTAATACTTATACTGGCAAAATCTCATTTATTGTGTGATTAGGACTCACGTAATAAGTACCAACAATTTTATTCGATGAAATTAATTTTTATGAAACAATTGGAAAAATTTCAAGAACTATAAGTACCTACGTATACTAACTTTACCTACGATATATTTACATATATTCAAAAAATGCTGAGAAGATAATATTACCTGTCAAAGTCATCCTTGGACACTGTTCCATGTGAAAATCTTTCAGCAAACGCCACAGAACAGTATTTTAACAAGAGTATCAAGAGAAACATTGAATACTTCGACATTTCAATATGGTATTTCTCAAGCTTAATGTTGTCTAGATATCTTCGCAATGAAACACACGAGCTTAAAATGATTCGGGATTTTTTTTCTTATAGCGAATCGGAAAAATATATTAACACAAAATGGTAAATTATGTATTTGATCAAGTTTTTCTGTCGCAGTTTGGTTCATTTTAACGTGACGTCAAAATCATCGTATTACGATTCCGTACTTGGTATCAAGTACATACATCATCCATCAAACGCCGAAAATCATTAGACACATTTTCGAAAAATTTATACGAAATCATTTTTTTCCTATGAGTATTTTACCGAAGCTTACACACATCAAGAATTTTACGAGACCGTCCTACCCTATTGACAATTTTACTAGCAGAATGCTAGCATTAGTAGCACCCACCTAGCATGAGTAGCAGGAAACTACTAGCATAACATGTTAGCAAAATGCCAGCTTATTACTAGCATGATACAAACTAGCAAGAAGTATGTTAGCAGTGAGCTAGCTACATGCTAGCAACATAACTACCGAATGAAGCTAGCATTTCCCGCTAGCAAAATGCTATCATATATCTAGTATGAGATGAGCTAGCACAATGCATGCTAGCAATATGCTAGTTAAACCCTTGCCTCTCAATTACCAAGTGATGCTAGCAGTTCATGCTAGCATGGTGCTATCATATTGCTAGCATGGGGTGAGCTAGCAAAATGTATGCGAGCAATGTGCTAGTCAAACCCTTGCCTCATAATTACCTAGTAATGCCAGTTGTCCCTGCTAGCATGATGCTATCATATTGCTTTTGGGAATTTTGTACCCAATTAAACAAGTTCCATTTTGGTAAAATAAAAGCCAACACAGACGTGAATTTATAACGTATTTTTAATCACACAATAAAATGTACAACGAGCGAGAGAGATAAAAATGGAATAACGTATGAACGTAATACATCGAGTACTCAGCTATGAAACATTCAGCTAGGCGAGCGGCGCGCGCATTTGGCGCAGATAAACATGCCGCTAGGTTACGGAGCAAAACCGCAACCAAACCGCCACAGTACTCCCCCCTAAGCGAGGGACTCGTGATACAATAAATAGAAAAATACATTGAACAATAAAATGAATAAAATTTGTACATTGAAAAAACACAAAATTGCAAAAAAAATAAAAATTGTAAAAAAAATTGAAAAAAACAAGAGTATGTACAAAAATGACTAGAATTTCACATTTAAAAATTTTTGTGAATACAATTCATCGAGTATAAACGCCTTTAAAACGGACTTTGCGTTTAGGACGACTTTTCTCAGCTTCAGGATGCTGAGTAGGTTCGGATTTGGCTGTATCCTCCATCTGACTCCTTGATTTGACAACGTCCGGCGCAGGTGCTAAATACGCGGGTTTTAAACGGTCAACAGACACCAAGATTGCTCTTCCATTTACCTCGATCTCAATCGCTTTATCCTTTCGGCGAATTACACGATGCGGACCCGTGTATGGTGGAATGAGTGAAGCGCGTTGGGTTTCGACACGTAAGAAAACGTGTGTACACGTGTCTAAAGCTTTTGGCACGAAGATAGGAGTATCTCCGTGTCGTCTGAATGCTTTTCCAACGCTCTTCAACGCTGACTGCAGCTTCTTGACGAACTCAGGAACATTGCTCAGCTCAGGTGTGTCAGCAATAAAATCTCCAGGTAAACGGAGTTCAGCACCAAATGTAAGTTGAGCTGGAGACACCTCAAGTTCGCTGTTGATTGTTGAGCGAAGACCAAGTAGGACTGCTGGTAAAATATCCATCCAGGCAGTAGTCTGATGCGCCATCACCGCAGCCTTGAGTGTTCTATGTCACCTTTCGACCTTTCCATTGGCCTGGGGGTGGTAGGCTGTCATACGTATGCGATTTGAGCCAAGAACAGCGGACATCTTCGTAAATAAGTCCGATTCAAATTGACGGCCTTGATCGGTGGTGATGGTTGCCGGTACTCCAAATCTAGGTACCCACTCGCGTGCTATCGATTCTCCAACTGCCTCAGCGGTGATGTGACTCAGCAGATATGCCTCTGGCTACAGTGAAGTTCTGTCGATCACTGTGAGAAGATACTCCTTACCACGTGAGGGAGGCAAAGGGCCGACGATGTCCACATGAATATGGTTAAAACGAGGCACCTTTTCAAAATCACCAAGTGGAGAACGAGTGTGTCGCGAAACTTTGGCTTTTTGGCAGGGAACGCATTGTTTCGCCCACTGCCGGCAGTCTTTCTGTACACCAGGCCACACAAAACGCGCACTGATGAGTTTCGCTGATGCATTGGCACCAGGATGCGCTAAGTTGTGCACACTGTTGAAAACTGCACGCCGGAATTTCACTGGAATGAGTGGTCTAGGTTTGGCACCGGATGTGTCGCACAGAATCACTGTGTCATGTTCTGGCAGCTTTCTAGGCTGGATCTTCAGCTTTGAATCGCCACTCAGCAGTTGCTCAATCTCAGCATCAGCTCGTTGTTCGCGAGCAAGTTCGCTGTAACTGATTTCAGACTCAACACTAATCGCTTTGATGCGTGAGAGTGCATCCGCAGGGATATTGGCAGCTCCTTCAACGTATCGGATGTCTGTAGAGAACTGAGAAATGTAGTCGAGCTGTCTAGCGCGTCTCGGTGGAGCTTTCTCTGAGTGCTGATCGAATGCAAACACCATGGGCTTATGATCTGTATAGATCGCAAATTCTGTGCCCTCGAGATGACACCTGAAATGGCGCACAGCTGTGTAAATTGCTAACAGCTCACGATCATAGGTGCAGTAACGTGTCTCAGCCGGTGACAGCTTCCGCGAAAAAAATGCTAATGGTTCGAGAACTTCTTCACGTTGCTGCGACAAAACTGCTCCGATAGCTGTGCTGGATGCATCAGTTGGCAGGATGATAGGTAATGAGCCATCTGGATGATGAAGCATTACAGCATCCTTCAAACATTGTTTCAGCTCTTCAAATGCACGCTCAGCGTCCTCAGTCCAAACAAGAGGTGTTTTATCATTCTTCTTGTTGGTACAAATGATAGCTTGCACGCGCCGCTGGATGTCAGCAATGTTTGGTAGACAACGTCGGTAGAAACCCAGCATGCCTATGAAACGTCTGAGGCCGGATACATCACTTGGCTTCGGATACGTCGTAATCGCCTCTACTCGGCTGGGAGAGGGGCGAATTCCAGCTGCATCAACGTCGTATCCAAGAAACTCAATGCTATTCTGCGCATACACACATTTTCCAGCACTGAGTGTGAGGCCAGCTTGAGATAGGCGCTCAAGCACTTGACGTACGTGCTCGCGATGTTCCTCCATGGAATTTGAAGCGATTAAAACGTCGTCAATATAAACGTAGGCGAATGGTAGACCTCTCAGCAATCCGTCCATAAAACGCTGGAAAGTTTGAGCAGCATTTTTTAGGCCAAATGGCATAAATGGAAATTCGAACAATCCGAATGGCGTTATTACAGCAGTTTTTTCAATATCGCCAGGCGCCATCGGAATGTGGTAATAGGCTCGCGTAATATCCAGCTTTGTGAACACTTTAGCTCCATGGAGCGTGACATTGAAATCCTGGATATTTGGAACAGGGTATTTGTCCGCGCGAGTTGCTGCGTTCAGTGCTCTGTAGTCGCCACACATTCGCCACCTCTCTATGCCACGCTTGTTTCCTACGTGGAGAGGGGATGCCCAAGGACTTTTCGATGGACGGGCATCACCAGAGCGCAGCATTTCTTCAAATGCCAGCTTTGCAGCTTTGTACTTCTCCGGCGGCAGGCGACGAGCTCGAGCTGTGACAGGAGGACCTTCAGTTTCGATGAAATGCTGAGTAGAATGTGTTACGCCGCATTCACGCTTTCGATTTGGCCGCGTCAATGCTGGAAACTCAGCTAACACCTTCGCGAACTCAGAGCTGTGATCAACGGTGCTCACTGCCGTGGTGCCAATGTCAATAGACTCAATTATACACCCTACAGACAGCAAGGTTGAACCATCAATCAGCTTGGCATGTCGCATATCAGGCAGCAGGTGAAACTCAGCTAAGAAATCAGCACCGATGATTGGTCTGTCCACATCAGCAACAATGAATGGCCAAACAAAGTCGCGTCGCAATCCGAGTGACAACCGAAGTAGGCGAGTGCCATATGTACGAATAGGTGTGCCGTTTGCCGCATATAGGTTAGTACCAGACCTATGACGACGATCCGTGTGTCTTGCTGAAATTACAGACACTTCAGCGCCGCAATCTACGAGGTACTTCGTGTTTGTACCTTTATCGCGAATAAATAAACGGCGAGATCGCATTGCCAGCGCACCATAGGCCGCATTCTGGAGCGCAGCTACTTGTTTTCCAGCGTTTTAGGCCATTGGCAACTGCCGACACACGTTTTCGCTTTCTCAGCCCAACGATTATGGTACCAGCAGTAGTTGGCGTTTCTTGGCGTCCCAGAACGCTGTCTGGAACGTGACCGGCCATTCTCAGAATCATTTCGCCTACGTGAGCGCAATCTGTGCTGTCTATTTTCGTTGACAAGTGTATTGACAGCTTCTGTCAGTGCTGAGATTTGACCAAGTAACGAACTATGGTCAGGTGCTTCGGAGCTGGATGCACTGGTCGCACCTGACGTCGCTACTGCTGCTACTGTAGGTGGACGAACATACTGAACTGCAGCCATTTTATCCGGGTCAGTAACGCATCCGGCAGCTAAAACAAGTTGAACTGGCTCAGGTAATCTGCGTTTAAACAGGTCGGACAATGTTTTGTTGGTGACGCGACCTTTTGCAAGGACACGCATCTCAGCCAGTAGAATAGATGGTTTTTTATCACCAAGTTGACACCCTTCAAGCAGGCGATTCATTTTCTCAGTATCCGAAGGCTCATACACCTCGAATACGCGATCACGTAATGCCGAGAATGGATTCAGCTCTGGCGGCTCGAATATCATTTCCTGCACGTTGCTGGCTATATCGTGGGGAAGGGAACCGGCGACAGCCTCGAATTTTGTCTGTTCATTCTTGAAAGTGCCCAGACCTAATCTCAGCTCAACCTGATGCCACCATAGACGAATATTTGTGCCATTAAACGGTGGTAATTCTATACGATGAACGGCATTTACGACCTGCTGCTGTGGCGGCGTAGGCTGCTCCTTTTCCGCGTCACTTTTGGAATCGCCAGGTTTGGTCATCTCAGCTTAGAATGGCCAAAAAAAACAGCTTAAAAACGCTAGATAACACTGGTACTTACGTACGTAATTGCTCAGCTGGACTGGAACAAAAATATTCAGCTTGGCTGGAACAGACGAAACCTTTTACCATTCGAATACCTCCGAGACAATGGACTGGAAACAGGCAAAAAACAGCCGAAAAATTGCTCGAAAATACTTCCGGAAACGTCAGAATATGCGTGAAACGTAATAACTGCTCAAAAACGAGCTCAGAAAAATTCAAGGGTCACCACTTTGGGAATTTTGTACCCAATTAAACAAGTTCCATTTTGGTGAAATAAAAGCCAACACAGACGTGAATTTATAACGTATTTTTAATCACACAATAAAATGTACAACGAGCGAGAGAGATAAAAATGGAATAATGTATGAACGTAATACATCGAGTACTCAGCTATGAAACATTCAGCTAGGCGAGCGGCGCGCGCATTTGGCGCAGATAAACATGCCGCTAGGTTACGGAGCAAAACCGCAACCAAACCGCCACATTGCTAATGTGAGATTATCTAGCAAAATGTATGCTAGGGATATGCTAGTTAAAACCCAGCACCTTAATTATCGAGTGATCCCAGCAGCTCCTGCTAGCAAAATTCTACCATAATACTAGCCTGAGATGAGCCAGCACAATGTATGCTAGCAACATGCTAGTTATATCCTAGCATCTGAATTACCGAGCAATGCTGGCAGTTTCTCCTAGCATAAAGCTACCATGTTGCTAGCATGATATGAGCTAGTAAAAAGTACATTAGCCATACACTAGTTAATCCTAGTAGAATAATTATCTTATCAACAATTTTACTAGCAGAATGCTAGCATTAGTAGCAGAATACTAGCACGGTGGTAGCATGGAATCAACTAGGAGATTACCATTTAGAATGGTGTTAGCACTTAGCACTTTGCCAGCAGACATTTTATTGGAAAATTCATCCTAGCGTAGAACTGGTATGATGCTAGCATGCGGTGAACTAGCAAAAGACAGGCCAGCAATTTGCTGGTTACATGCTAGCAGCATAACCACCGAGTAAAGTTAGTAGTCACTACTAGCATATTGCTGGTGTATTGCTAGCACCCTGTAATGGTGCTAGCATGGGGTGAACTAGCAAAAGGCATGCTAGCAATCTGCTAGTTACATGCTAGAAATACAATCACAGGTAAACTTGCACTAGTCTACTGCTAGCGCTATTCTAACCTTGGTAAAGCTAGCAGTGAAAGTACTAGCATGGTGCTGGAATTTTGTTGAAAGACTTCTTATCCAGGTGCTAGCAGTGAAGTGCTAGCATAATGCTAGCAAATTGCTAGCGTTGTTCTTTATCATGATACACTTAACTTCTCTTAGATGAAGTATGTAGTCAAGTCGAATATAAGCTCAATACAGTTTCCTGTTTAAATTAAGAAGAGTGAAGTTGGCAAACTGATAACTCAGTTTATACTAGCACAAGATGCTAGTGCAATGCTAGTTCTAAACTAGCATTGTACAGCAATTGCTCATTTTTGGATATTTTTGGGAAACGTACCATAATTAAAAATACCCCATTCTTTTATAAGGAAATTAATGCACTTCTAGCATTATACATATTATACACATGCTAGCATATGCTAGCAAAAAGCTAGCAAGATCATGCTAGCACCAGTAGCATCATTTTGAACACCTGCACTAGCATATCTGCTAGCAAACTGACGCTAGCATAATGCTAGTCCCCCTGCTAGAATTATGCGAATTGTATGCCAGCATATTCTAGAAATATGCTAGCATGACTATGCTAGCACCAATGGCACCATTTTGAACACCTGTACTAGCATATCTGCTAGCAAACCATCGCTAGCATAATGCTAGAAAAATGCTGCTAGCGTGGCGCTAGTACCATTTTCCTAGCATTGTGCTGGCAACAGTTTGCTAGCAGATATGCTAGGAAAGGTGTTCAAAATGGTGCAACCAGTGCTAGCATGGCCATGCTAGCACTATTGCTAGCATTCTGCCACTTGAAATTGTCAATAGGGATATAGGCGAGGATGTTCAATTCGTCAAGTAAAACAGATACCTATGTATTTTAGTTGACGTCATTAAAATGAGTTGTTAAAGCTAAAAGTTTTAAAATTTTCAGCAAGTAGTTGCGAAAATTTATCCACTCAATTGTGTTAAGTATGGCTAATTAAACATTAAAAAGTATCGAAAAATTCGGTCCAAAAAATTTAAAGGATGGTCAGAATTTTCAAAAACTATTGTTTTTCAATGAGAAAGCTGCAATTTCAAAACTTTAGCACTTTGAATAATTTTAAAAAAGCAAAAAAAATTTGACCAACTTTGAAATTTTTTAAAAACGTTGACCAAAATTTTGGGCTTTTGTACTATATGTATTTCATAAAATTAGATGGTTGAGAGGAGCATTAAAAAATATTTCCCCTGTTATTATTTCAAATCTTCAAACGGCACTGCCTCGAAGTTCAATTTTGAACTTTTCAAATTTTAATTGGATAGTTAATTACTGTGCCTAATTGGTGTAATTCCCTCGAATTATGTAGTCTACTGATCATTTGAATGAATTCGGATAACTCGCGGTATAATTTTTAATCAGTGCATCGTTGCTGTGTATTCACTAAGTATTCACTGTTTTGAAACAGTAAGGTATTTATTTTGTCTAGTAAATAATGCAACACCATATATCGCGAGATTTATTACGTACCTACTACGTAGATACATGTTGGTGTAATACCTTACATATTAAGAAAACAGTGGCGGCATCGTTCATATGCTTATACAATACCTACCTATATTATGTAGATGGAGGTACCTCTACCTACACTACAATCTTAACGTCGAACTTTCAAAACGATAATCAGATTATACGGTTTCACATTCGTTAATCGCATCTTAGCATTGATTCGCACCCGAGTACGTTTCGTCGCGGAAGAACTTTAAAATTTTATGTAAATTCGGCGAAAAGTGTACGTAGATAAGAATGAGGCTGCGTGAGAGTCACCTTATATACATAGCTTTACAGTATGGTAGACGCTATAGATAGGTATAAGAGTTACCTAAGACGTTACAGCTACAGCTACAACAGCTGTACAACATCAACAACAACATCGGCATTTAATTCTATACGCAGACTGTGCCATGGAAATATACGTACAGATAGATAGATAGATTAAGAAGCCGGGTGTAATTAAATATAGAGAGGAGTTAATCTTCTTAATGTATAATGCTATTAACGGCGAGATTTCAAACTGATTCGATATGCCGAACAAATTATCACGCTTCAGAGTCGCGTAAACTATACACTGTATAATATACCTACCAGGATACCGATAAGAGTATTATAGGTAGAGGTACGGATGATATCCTCGATATTGAAGGGGTGGAAGCAGAAAAAATCGTTTTAATGCAATAATATAGCCTAGGAATCTGATATCGAGTGAAAAAAATCACATCTCATCGAGATGATAGGTAAACGAAATGCAATATGCAAAAAGTTTTCGAGGTTACAGTACAGATTTCTTTATGGTAACCTTGGAGGGGGGTGCTACCTGTACATCTATATCTACATTTTAAAGGCGGAAGGGTGGTAAAAAATTGAACTGTACCAAACGCTGCGTAAATACCGCGAATACTCGTAATAAATACGAGTATGTGCTCGAAGGGTAGTAAGTATACGTAAGAGCATTCTTTTGGAAAATCAACCAAAAATTTCCATAAAAAGGAAAATGCCACGTTCATCGTTACGTAAAGCGTAAAACCCTTATAATAACGATATTCCTCTCTTTGCCAGAGGGTACAGCCTTATATGTATCTTATTTCCTTCTGGCATGTAGGTATCTACGAGTATGTTTTTTTTTAAATTTTGTTTTCATTCGACTGCTTATTCCTTTTTAATCAAAACTCCGGAGTCCGGAATGTACCTACCTATTTTTTTTTCGCGTCAAATTTACATTCTTTTTTTCCTTAATTCGATTTTGCAATTATAATTAATTTATTGGTCGCTGTAACGAACATGCTGATGGTAAGGAATAAAGTGCTTGCTTTTCTTTTTTCATTTTTTCATTGTTTTTTCTTTTTTCCTTTCCTTTTTTTTTTGCTCGTCTACTAAAAAGTAAAGTATGGCTCATGCAACGGTAATTTTATTGATGTTGAGAAAAAAAAATCGTCTTTTGCCTTAAATTTTTTCATCGACGAAGAATTTTATTCATTAGTAGGAGGCTTATTCAATAGGTACGTTATTTTAACTCATTTCATCATTTTTTTTTTACGTTTTAGATAAAAAACGGTACGTACCTACTTTTTTTTGCATTGTTCATTCATTAGCTAAATTATCTTAGAAAAAAGCTACCATTTTTTCTAATATTGGAGGCTTAAATAAATTCCCTGGTTACTCCAATTTTTTTCAACTTTTTTGCGAATTTCCTTCGACGCGATGGTCCAGCAGAATGACCTTAATTTCCATTCGATTTTTTCCCCAAAATTAGCGTTTTTTTTGGGGGGGGATGTGAAGTTAGCAACTTCCGACGACCTACGTAACAACAAGCTGATATTGTGTATGTACTTAGATAGATTTCGTCAGCCCTGCCAGTTTTAGAAGGGGAGGAGACCCTTTTGAAAGGATAGATCATCGTTGGGGCAAGTTAGAGTACTCAGTTCGAACGTTAGAGCAGCTCTCACCTCCCCCTGTTTGAAAAAAAACATCGTTGAAGATATCCTTATCTATGCCGCCAAAATCAGCAAAAATTATTTTAAAGGATAGAGCATCGATAGAGCTGCTTAGAGCACTCAGTCCCGATGCTGGAGCACCTTCCTTTCCTCCCTCACTCAGAACAACCTATTTAGCTTCTCAAGATTGTCTGGTACGTACCTACTTTTTTTTGCATTGTTCATTCATTAGCTAAATTATCTTAGAAAAAAGCTACCATTTTTTCTAATATTGGAGGCTTAAATAAATTCCCTGGTTACTCCAATTTTTTTCAACTTTTTTGCGAATTTCCTTCGACGCGATGGTCCAGCAGAATGACCTTAATTTCCATTCGATTTTTTCCCCAAAATTAGCGTTTTTTTTGGGGGGGATGTGAAGTTAGCAACTTCCGACGACCTACGTAACAACAAGCTGATATTGTGTATGTACTTAGATAGATTTCGTCAGCCCTACCAGTTTTAGAAGGGGAGGAGACCCTTTTGAAAGGATAGATCATCGTTGGGGCAAGTTAGAGTACTCAGTTCGAACGTTAAAGCAGCTCTCACCTCCCCCTGTTTGAAAAAAAAACATCGTTGAAGATATCCTTATCTATGCCGCCAAAATCAGCAAAAATTATTTTAAAGGATAGAGCATCGATAGAGCTGCTTAGAGCACTCAGTCCCGATGCTGGAGCACCTTCCTTTCCTCCCTCACTCAGAACAACCTATTTAGCTTCTCAAGATTGTCTATCTACCTGTCTGACTGCTCAAAGTCACCTTACTCATCAGACCACTTAAAAGCAGTGACAGTGACAGACACTGTTTAAAACCATGTGTTTGTGACAGACACTGTTTAAAACCAGTGTTTGTGACAGACACTGTTTAAAACCAGTGTTTGTGACAGACTGTACCGGTACCGCGTAAAATTCAAAATTGCGTAATTACCAAAAATTGTAATTTTTGGTCAACAATTTCGAGATTTTTTGAAAGTATAGAAATATAGACTAATCTATACTAACTTTGCCTGTTCTGGATATCTTTTTAAGCACTGGGTTGTGATCAATTAGTAGCTTGTAAATTATAAGGTGATATCTCTTGCGATCTGTTAACTAGCTCATGGAATCTTCAGGGTCGTGATAGATCGCAGACAGATTTAAAATATTTTTGGTACGACATAAATTAATTATAAGGAGTTGGGCTCGTTTTTATAAGATGAATTTCTATAAGATGTCTTCGATTGGCCGAAATCAGTGAAAACTGATGAGAACAGAGTCGAAAATCGAGACTATTATACTTACGATTCATGATCAATATAAGATGAAAATATTTCAACGATATAATGTTCAAAATAATCATTTTGAACATTTTCTATTATTTACACGAATTATACACTCAAACTAAATACGATCGGAATAAATCAAGAACACACAAATAACTTCGTAACACACGATTTAATTGGTTTGAAACGCATCACAATACCAATTCTTGCTTGCCATTTAAGGGAGGAAATTGAAGGTTATTTGACTATTTTTAAGGAAAATAGATTTTGGAAAACTTAGGTCAATAACACGGAAAACTTATCAGAATAAGCCTAGGACTGGTTTGGACACGAGGTACTTAGATCAATAACACGAGGATGCTTAGGTCAATAAAACTTCGGTCAATAAACTTAGGAAATACACGAGGATGCTTAGGTCAATAAGGAAATAATAAGGAAAAGGAAAATAATAAGACGAACTCCACAATAATATTACGAAGGCGATCTGAGAACGTAAAGAAAACACCAACGACCCCCTAGGGAACACTCACGTATGGAATTTGGATTGCAATTCCTAATTGGGCTGGTCCATTATAAGCTGCGTACTTATAAGATGAGAGGTCGAATGCATCAACTTGATCTGTAAATATTACTAAGTCCAGAAACTAAAACTTAGTAAATATTTCGGCATCGAAAAGAATCGGAACGGAACGGCCTGTTGTGTTGGGAGCAAGTCCCAAGCACAACTCTGGAAACGACAGCATCTAAAACAACACAGGAACCAATTTTACCGACTGCTACTAGCCCATGAGTGTAGGTGTCCGCTCCCCGGGGTCAATAGCTGATCGGGAGTCTGGTGTTAGCTAACCAAAAGGAGAACTAATGATGAGCTGAATTACACAAGAACTGACTGTGTGGGTGTTTTTTAGATCACTTGTTAACAATATATGAGTTTTTAGGAAAAAGTGGGAGTAAGTTGTGCGCACGCCGAATGTTGTAATTGGCTAAAGCGCTACCCCCAGAAATATTAGGAACGAATAGGAAGTCGATTGAATGACGCAATATTCGCATACGATTGCATTATACACGGAAATCTTATGTAATATTTCCGTAGATTGCGTCATCTTTTATTAAGTAGGTAAGTTGACTAGGTACGTAGGCAGGGAGGTCGACGGGGTCAAGATACAATCGAGTGGTCATTAAAATCACGTAATATTTCGATGTCTCAGGGGTCTGTAAAATATTTCTCCGTGTATAGAGGGAGAAAAAAATAATAGTTTTTTCTCCCAAGTATAAGTTGACAGATTTTGACGTAATATTTTCTCCCACGTAGTCGGCATAAAATCCATTTAATTCCATGGTTTTGAGGTCGATATTTTCTCCCAGTGTATGTGGGAGAAAAGCCAATATTTTTCTCCCAGTATAAGATGAAATGTTATATTTTCTCCCAGTATAGGCAGTAGATTTCTAACAGCTTTCTGTCACCATAGATGGGAGAAATTAATTAGTTTTCTCCCAGTATAGGCGACCTAAAGGTGATAATTTTCTCCCATTACAAGACAATGTTTGAATCCAGTGGTAGTGACATACACTGATTACAACCAGTGTTTGTGACAGACACTGCTCAAAACCAGTGTTTGTGACAGACACCCTTTGAAATTAGTGGTAGAGAAAGACACTAAGTAAAACCAGTGGTGGTGACAGACACTGTTTAAAAACAGTGTTTGTGACAGACACCTTTTAAAATCAGTGGTAGTGACAGACACTGATTAAAACCAGTGGTAGTGAAAGACACTGCTCAAAACCAGTGTTTGTAACAGACACAGTTCAAAACCAGCAGTAGTGCCACACGCTGCTTAAAACCAGTGGTAGTGACACACGCTGTTTAAAACCAGTATTTATGACAGACACTGCTCAAAACCAGTGTTTGTGACAGACACCTTTTGAAATCAGTGGTAGAGAAAGACACTGAGTAAAACCAGTGGTAGTGACAGACACAGTTTAAAACCAGTGGTAGTGACACATGCTGTTTAAAACCTGTGGTAGTGACAGACACTGCTCGAAACCAGTGGTAGTGGCAGACACTGCTCAAAACCAGTGTTTGTGACAGACACTGCTCAAAATAAGTGTTTGTGACAGACACAGTTTGAAACCAGTGTTTGTGACATACACTAATTAAAACCAGTGTTTGTGACAGACACTGTTTAAAACCAGTGTTTGTGACAGATACTGTTTAACCCTGCGTTGACCACCGGTGCAAAAAACGGCACCACAATGTTATTTTTATACAGTGGCGTCGCGATAAGTGAAACCTCGATATGTGAAAAAACTCAGTAAGTGAAATAAAAACCTCCTTCCCTTCACCTTGGACCAATTTTACGTGTAAATCAACCTCAATAAGTGAAAAAAGGCTACTTCGTTAACTGAAACTAGGATTTATCCCAAAATTATCGTGTTTACCTCTACAAGTGAAATGTTGTCTGCTTTTTACCTCTATAAGTGAAAATACCTCTTTAACTGAAAGGTACTGACTCGTTCAGCCTCTGTAAGTGAAAGAGAGCCTCGGATTTTTTGCTAAAGTTAAATCGTTTCCAATGGATTATGTGTCAAACAAAAAGGCATGGATGACCTGTGAGCTGTTTAAAGACTGGCGATCAAACTAAATTCAAAAATCATCACTGAAAATCGGAAAATTTTATTGTTCAATTCATGTTTCTCGTTTTTAAATTCGAACTTCGATAAGTGAAAATTGACCAAAAACAGAAACTCTCTAACTGAAACCTTCGTATGTGAAAAACTCGATAAGTGAAACAAAAATTTTCTTCCCTTGAATTTTCACTTATCGCGATGCCACTGTATAAAAAAATCACCAAGTGCCAAAAACGGCACCTACTGTATTTTAAAATGTTCAAAATGTATTGTGGTGCCGTTTTTGGCACCTGGTGTTTTTTCAAATAAAAATAACATTGTGATGCCGTTTTTGGCACCCAGTGGTTTTTTTTTGGTGGTCTATGCAAGGTTAAAACCAGTGGTAGTGAAAGACACTGCTCAAAACCAGTGTTTGTAACAGACACAGTTCAAAAGCAGTGGTAGTGACAGACACTGTTTAAAACCAGTGGTAGTGACACATGCTGTTTAAAACCAGTATTTGTGACAGACACTGTTTAAAACCAGTGGTAGTGACACACGCTGTTTAAAACCAGTGTTTGTGACAGACACTGTTTAAAACCAGTGTTTGTGACAGACACTGTTTAAAACCGGTGTTTGTGACAGACACCGTTTAAAACCAGTGTTTGTGACAGACACTGTTTAAAACCAGTGTTTGTGACAGACACTGTTTAAAACCAGTGTTTGTGACAGACAATGTTTGAATCCAGTGGTAGTGACATACACTGATTATAACCAGTGGTAGTGACAGGCACTGTTTGAAACCAGTGTTTGTGACACACACTGCTAAAAATCAGTGTTTGTGACAGACACAGTTTAAAACCAGTGCTTGTGACAGACACGGGTAATTTTTTTTAAAAAGTATGAGGAGAAGGTACAATATCATGTACCCAGGTATGGTTGGTAGTACACAATTGAAGGGCCTTACTGCATCAATCTGTCCCTATATTTTTAAGATATGCTTTCTAATATTAGATGGACGAGATGTCCATAAATGCTTGTGAATATACTCGTACTATTTCATTAACACCTGTGTATATGTATTGCATAACCCATGTTAATATAATACTTAGCTTTAAAATACGTAACTCTCAAGAGTATAATCTGTACAAACTGTAAATTGTTTCATTAAAATAGGTGTACATAGTCTTCTCAATGTTTTTATTTACACACCTATTTTGATATCTGGTGAATAGTGAAGTATGATATTATTTGGACTTATTCTCTCGAGCTAGCACTCCTAAGGAAAATCTCCTTTCCTTAGGAGTATTTTTCAACCTTACTCCTAGGATAAAATTAAAATAACTATCCTTTCTCCGAATAATTCTAGCCCCCACTATTACAAATTATTGGGAAAAAATACTTCTTCCTAATTGCTGTCAAACGAGCGAAACTTTTGGAAAATTTCACGAAAAAATTGGGCCTTTTTGGAATTTTTGAAAAAAAAGAGCAATCTTCTGCCATTTTTCTAAGAAGTAAGTATAAATTTTTGACAATTTCTGAGAAAGCGAGAATTTTTGGCAATTTTTGGCCAAAAAAGCGAAACTTCGAGACAATTTATGGAAAAAAGTGACATTTTTTTTGAAACATTTTGAAAATGAAAAATTTCAATAATTTTTCTGAAAATCAAAAATTTTTGTCAATTTTTGGACAAGCGAGAATTTTTGACGATTTTCGACACAAGGCCATACTTGACAATTTTAACAAATCGCGGGACTTTTTGGGCAGTGTTGGCAAAATATGTAGTGATAAATTTAGGAACACACTGTGGCAATCGTATTTCGAGCAATTTCGCAACAAAATGAATTTCTAACGAGAACGTTGATCATACCTATCGTATAAGTACTTTTTTCCGCTTCAAATCAAATTGTGTGGAGATTACAGATGGAGCAAAAAAAAAAATGCTGCCTCGAGTAAGTATATCCTTGTTAAATGTAAATTTGCGACTGAAAAAGAGCCAATAAAATTCACGCAAATTGGCCAACATATTTAAACGAAATGTAAAATCTTCTAATCGCTTTCAGCCATAAAATTCCATCCGAGCTCGGTAAAAGATAACAAAATTAAACGTAGTTTTTCCAACGTTCTGCGCTCAAAACAGTAATTTTTATCCGTAAAATGTATTCTCATCTCGCGGTTATTAAACAATTTAGGTAACGAATTTGCGTTGATTTTTTTCTCCGCAGCTTTGGCGTGTTATTTTTTTTTCGCCTGAAAAGAAAGAGAACCCTGAGGATTGAATTTTCTTTAGGAAAAAAAATGAAGATAAGTAGGTAGGTATTTTATACCAGACTGAGAAAGGAACCTTTTTGGTCATTTTTAAAAAAATCTAACTTGAAGCTGCGGGTAATTTGTAGGTATGTAGATGTACTGCAATGTTACTCGAGACTGGAGTTAAATTAAATCAAACAAATTACCTCTTCGATGGTGTTTTAAATTTTTCAATAGCATATCTACATACTTTTACCTATTACCTACCTAGATCTGAGTTCGTGTAATTTTTTCCCCATTTTAAAGAGCAACGGCACGCTTTGTGGTATTTTCAGTAATTAGAACACCTTTTAATACGATATCGGACGCATATATTATTCGTATAAATACACAAGATGCCAGATCAAGTTTTTCCCAGATACAGCTACTCTTTGATATTTTTTTTCCTTCCACAAACAAACTGGATATACTATATTATTAGTAGGAATGGTAGCGTTAAATAGGCTTGTAATGCGTTTGTTTTTGTGTCCGCTTAAAAAATTCTAAGGATAAATTTACGATCAAGAATGTACAAAATAAATGTTGACAGTTTTGTAGAAAAACATTCAATATGCATTAACAATTCTATGTTCGGACTGGTCGTTGGAGGCGAATGGATCTGCTCGGAGATATTAATATACGAACAATAACGATGACTGGTCCGAACTCTGAAGACATTACGAGCCCGAAGACGATGAGAAATCACACCAAAATAGGCACGATATTTATACCAACGCTAAATTAATGAATTTTTACCTAAAAGAATAAAGACGGAATTTGTAAATACCGCCGCCATCGTCATCGTCTCGTTCGAGTGAACAAGCATTCTAATAGCGTTCCAGTTCGATTTAATTGAGTATTTTTACCCACTTTGACCGGTTAATGAATTGGTTTTCAAATGAGAAGGGTAATTTGCTTTCAATTATGTGAGATAGGTAGTCGTCAAAAATGCAGGCTATGTAGGAGTGAAAGTGATGATCGAAGGATATTTTTGTTATGCGAGCAGAAGGCTACAAAAGTTCATGGATATTTACTCAAAGACAAACAAAGATGAATAAATTCAAGTTCAGACTGAGGACTGAGTAAAAAAAACTGGGAAATGGAGACCAAAACCAGCAAAAAAAAAATGGAAAAAGGGATTTAGATCGAGAGAACTTGTCTCGAAACCTCTATAGCCAAACTTTTAAATGATCAAGTTTATTCTTAGATTTTAGGTACCTAAAGATTTGAAAATTTAAAAAGTACCAAAAAAAAGTGTTGTGGTGGTTTGGGAGGTCTTTACTTTGAGGGAGACCTCCGCAAGACCAGCGTGCATATAGTAAGCCCAGGGAACCTAAACTTGCCCGATATCCTTGCGAAAGATATCAAATTGCAGTGATGTTGAGACACCTCATAAATGATCATAAGACCGCTAAATGTTCGTAATATTTTATTCACTTCTCTGGTATAACACACGCGAAGATTTATAATAAAATACACTACACATTATTAAATAAAATACACTTGTAGTATCGACTACAAGCGGAAGCTCTGAACTTGCTACCTTACGCTAGCACCAGTGAAAATATACCTAACGAGCTTTCAAAGCTCGAAGCTCGGAGTGGCGCATCTCGAACTACTTCGACAGAGTGCACTACTCGTAAGCAGTGCTGCCACTCCGACAGGAACACAACTTCCCTCTAGGTGGAAGCTGCGGGCGCATCCCCTACCGGTACATATGCCCCGCTTCCATTGAAACAGCGTGGACATCGGAGATGCTGGTACATTGAAGCCAAAAATTGGCCAATCGGACAACGGACGGTAGGGCCCCTCTGCCCCGCTTCTATGAACCCGCAGCTTCCAAGATGTTGAATAGCTAGGTTCTTCGGCATCCATCCATGACTTCCAACAAGTCGAATTTTCAATTTTTTTAAACATCTCTGCTGTTTTTTCACGGCACTAGCAACTTAAAATTACCTTAGATGCAAACAATTTGTCATATAAATATTAAAACAGGTTACATCTTAGTCGCTAAAGTGCTACAAAATTCACAAACACAAAATATTTACATAAAAAGCAGAGAAATGTACAAATTCAAAATAGATAAAAAATGAATCAAAATCTACAATTGTGCAAAAAACACGCGCTGAGCTGCGTATCAACTGGTTCGATGTAAGGCCAAAACTGCGCCAAAAGCTTTGCCAACACGAGATCGATGAACTCTTCTGCTGGAGCAATTAACAGGTACTTTTTCAATTGATTACGCGTTCCATATCGTACTTCTTGATGTTAAACTAAACAGGGACTTTCTTCTCTTTCTACAGCAACTTTCCCGGATTCAATCAGCATCGAAATAAGCTCACTGGAGCCAAACGGGGATGACTGTTTTCACCAAGGGCAAACGATCCAAAGTTCATTGGTAATTCCAATTGATCAGAGATGCCGGAAAAATACTCCGATAACCGGAAAAGCATCAGAGAAATTACAGGTACGTTGAATCTTGGTTACGATTCATTTTATTTTCTCTAACATGTTGGCGATATTTTTCAACCTCTCTGTTATCAGCAAGCTGACATTTTTCCAAATTGGAAGTTTTCGGAGCTGGAACCGGAATCCTTTTTTATCATCTCTGCTGCAGAAAGTACCCTATTTACACATCTCTATTTACGCGTACAAAGTGATCTTGTTAGCTTTAGATCGCGTCGCGTTTGTTTTCTCTCGTGTTGTGTTGATTCAGTGCCGCGTTATCGTCACAGACAGCTAGTCGCTCGTTGCTATGTCCACACACAGCTGGGAATATTGGGCTATTCCCACGGACAGCTAGGAACATCGCGCTCTATTCACTGACAGCTGGCCAGTTGCAATTTTTCCAAGTTCAAAAATTGCGATTTTCTCTCATTTTTTCGCAATTGAAAACCTTCTTGCGCCTTTCTCGACCTGTGATCGAACCTGGATTTTGAACATCTCTATTTTTTGTGAAAAATTACTCGTTCAAAATTCCCCAACACATGCTCACGCGATTTTTCAACTTCTCTTGGAAAGAAAAAAATTTACAATTATTTACAAAAAATTCTAAACCTATGTGAACTACTAGTTACGATTAGTCAAAATAAATTAAAATAAAACTAGTCATAAATTAAACAAGACTAAATTTTATCCAGAGTGCAACTTGAAAAAAAAAAAATTCTAATAACAAATTGAATAACAACGCCTAAATTAGCACTAATTACCACTATTCCGAAAAATACACATTACTACTTATCTGGGCACATCAAATCACGAATGAAAGCTTTAATATGTGCACCAAAAGTTTGCTATCAATAGGTGAGTTTTTACAAAATGGCAATTCTAATAATAAACTGTAACGTAGCTAAAATTATCTTACTTTTAATCTCATCAAAAATGTTGCACTCGGAGATGAAAATATATTAACGCTACATGTATGCTAAAAGTAGTTGGCCATGAACGTAACAAAAGCTCATTTCTCACTTAGTTTGGCCTTGGATTGATATTTCGTGAAAGCTTTCACAAAATATGCACGTTCGAAACTTTCCAACATCTCTAAGTGAATAAAATTCAAGGTCTTTTTTCGCTTCTTTTTGTTACGAGGATTATCATGGCCGTCCGGTGCATTTTTATCTCGCAAGTTCGAGCTTTCAGCGTTGGTAGGTACCTGCTTCGTTCTCGAACGCGTTTCATATCTCTCCCGCGCCGCTTCCCTCTTCTCTTTGTACTCCTCTTCGTCCGGAAACGTTTGTTTGAGACAATCTTCGAGCTTTTTCTCTAGGAGGGGGGGGGGAGCTTTTTTCGTAATCTCTTTTTTATTTCGCGGAACTCTGCATCGTGTTTTGTAACATCTCTTTTAGGTCTCTCTGCTTCACAATTTTGGCGAATTTTTTCCAGGGTTTTTTCAGGCTGCTTTCGCGAACCTCTTGGTAAATATTCCGGATCTCTGGGCTCATCGACCTCCTCCTCATCAGTATTTTCTTCTTCCATTTCAGCATTTTGACTTGTGGTTTTTTTCTTCGAAAAATCTCTGATTTTTTCCACCAAATCTCTGTTGTCGAATTTTGATCTCTGCTTTAGGTCATTTTTGAGCTCTTCCAACTGGTTTTTATTGAGGTATGACGTCATTTGGCGAGTGTTAACAATCTGCTCGTCGGTAGGGTCAGCTACATTTTTGACCATGTAACAATTGCTACCTACATGCTGTTCAACTGTATATGGACCATAGGGTTTTTGAAATAGCTTTTTTGAAAGTCCTTTTTCATATGATGACAGACGATGAGAAGTTAACATGACCAATTCACCATTTTCAAAAATGGTAGGGGGCCCATGTAATTTATTGAAAGCGACCTCATTATTTATTCTCTGCTGCATTCTTTTTTCGCGAATGAAATTCACTAAAGCCTGCTGCTGGGTCATATTTTCAATATTCTCATCAACCACTTCTTGGGTATATACAGCCTTTCTGGCCAATTTATCAGCTACGAAATTATTATGATCGTGTTTTCTCGCCCTTACATGTCTCAATTCGAACTCCTTGAATTTTTTAGAGAGTTCAATGACCTGCTGGAATGCTGCTTTGTGATGAACTGGTTTTTTGTTGGTATTTTTCCAGTTATTTTCTACCCATCTCTTTGAATTGTGATTTACTGCAGTGACCAAGTAGTTGGAATCCGAAAATACTTTGAGCTTCTCTATCTGGTTATTTAGGGCAATTTCCATCGCTTTTATCAGTGCAATGATTTCTGCCAAATTATTCGAATTTTTATATTCTGGGTGCACAACTCTTTCCGAAACATTGAAGTCTCCACTAGGTGTCCAACTGATTCCGATACCCGCTATTGCTTCATCTGTACCATTTTGGGAACAGGCTCCGTCTACAGCTACCCAGATAAATCCTTTCTTGTCAACAATGAGCTTTTTTGGGTCCATTTTGAGTTTTAGAGCTTCTTCTGATGTTATTGATGGAACATTATTGGCACGTTGCTCTTCTCGTAATTTACTCAATTCGAATTTGGCATTTATTCCAGTATTAGGCACTGGCAAATCTTGAGCCAAGTTATCAGGAATTCCCCAAACTTCATTTGGCTTCACTCCGAACTCTGTAGGTGTATTATTTATTTCATTTTCCACCTGTTTGGCATATTTGTGCCATCCATGATGAGTATAATCGAAGTCCTCAGCTGATTGGTTGATTTTTACTCTCAGCCTGTCGCCAATTATTCTCATTGTTCTTTCCACTAAGCTCGATTGTGGATTGTACTTGGTGGTGTGGCCTATTTTTACACCATAGGATTTGAGCAAATCATTCCAGGTATCACTCACAAACTGAGTGCCATTATCAGTGATTACTTTGCGCACCTTGTGCCCCAGTTTCTTTATCTCTTCGAGTATCTCTTTCATCGCTTTTGAGACCTCTTCTTTGGTTGCCACAATCAGGGTTTTGAGCCACACTTTGGCAGTAAATACACATTTTACTACTAGCATGTATTTTGGGTCCTTGGCTTTGTTGGCGATTTGGCCAATTAAATCAGCTGACAAGACATCTGCTATGCCATAAGACTCAATTTGAGCATACTCTAGCTTCTTTTTCTGCCCAAAGTTCTTATTGTGCTTGCAATCGAGGCATTCGCTTGTGGCCAATTTGGCAGATTTTGGCACATTTGGCGAATAATACATGCGTCGAAATATCGAGTCAATTTTGGCAGCTCCCACATGACCGTACTCTTCATGTAGGTACATTATGGTATCTTTATACAACTCATCAGGCATGCATGGCACTTTTGATCCATCTTCTCTGATTCGATGCAGTATTTTTACACCTTCTTCTTCTTCCAAAATGACATATTTTTTCTCGAGCTGTTTCTTCGCTTTTCTCTGCTTAGAAGTCATGTCAATCTCGTCTGCTTGGAGTCTCCGAATGACTTTTGACCAATTTTCATCTCTGTTTTGGTACAAGTCCAGCCTCTTGAGACAATCAATCAACTGCTCTTTAACCAAATCTTTGTAAACAACGCCAAGTGGCACCATATGAGTCCAATTCGTGCTGTATAGGGTCAATTCAGGTGCTTGTCTATCCCACCATTTTCCAACTCTTTTTGGCAGGTCATAAACAAGGTCGTGGCAGTTAAAATGCGTTATCCACGCCGCTGCTTTGCGATGTATTTGAGCCAATGTGTTAAATCGGTGCACAACTGACATTATGTCCTTTCTGACATGCACAGTATATCCATGAAGCCACATTTCGAGTTTTTTTAATGCATTCGCGAGTGAGTACATCTCTTTCTCTATTATTGTGTACTTCTTTTGGTGCTCTTTAAATGTGTTGCTCACAAACAGCACAACGTGATCTACGCCATCTTTGTCTTTCTGGTATGCCACCGCATTCATGGCGTCTTGGGTGAAACTCGTTTCTAGGTAGAAATCTGCACCATCAATGGGAGTGGCTAATTTGAATTCTTTACGATACTCGTTTTCCAACATCTCTAATGCATTTTGCTGCTCTTCACCCCACTTGAAGTTTTCTTTTCGAGTCACTTCATAAAGTGGCACTGCTAGCTGCTGATAATTTGCGATGAAGCGCTTGTAGAATCCAACAATTCCCAAAAATGCCATAACTTCTTTTTCATTTTTGAGTTTGAATTCGCCTTTCTTGTTGGTGTGCTTCTTTTTGAATTCATCAAGCTTTTGGAGCTTTTTATTTTGCTTCAAAATTGCCCCAGGCTGGAGTTGAAAACCAAGATGGTTGATACTTTTCTTGAAAAACTTTGATTTTCTTGGATTGAGCCTAAGTCCATTGTCTCTGATTATTTTCAGTGTATCAACTAGTAATTCCATCATCTCTTCGAAAGTCATTGCCTTGAGTAGCACATTGTCTACGTACTTCGTTCTGCCTTTTTTTGCTTTCATGATAGTATTTATCATTTTCACAAATAACGCAGATGACACTTTCAATCCATATGGCACCCTTATAAACTGGTGGACTTCTCCATCTACTATGAAAGCACAATACTTCCTATATGCTTCATGTAGTACCATCTGCCAAAATCCTGCCACAAAATCGAGGCAACAGTACATTTTGGCACGTCCGTCTGTTGTTATAATTCTATCAAGCAATGGAGCTTCATTGTAGTCATTTTCGAGTATAGGGTTCAATTCCATAGGATTCAAGCATAATCTCACCTCGCCATTTTTCTTGATATTTGCTACCAGCGCATTGATGTAAGGTGAGGTCGAAGGTTCAACGATCTTTTTGGCTATCATCACTCTAAGAGCTTCTCTCACGAGTGGCATCTGTTTGTTAGATGGAGTATACTTCGGACCATGGAATCTTTTGATATTCTTGGGATCCTTGAATCTCAATTTCATCGGCGGTCCTGTCCATTTTCCCGGATACTTGCTGAACACACAGGCAAATTCTTTGAGTATGTCAAATGCTTTTTTAGCCTGTTTCTTCGTAATGGTTTCTTCATTTACAGCTTGCTCCAAATCCGATCTCAGTGTTTCCAAAAATACTTCTGGACCATCGTCCACATCTTCAGGCTCCATTTCCTGGTACTTATCAGCTGTGTTTGCTCTTTTGGATATGTGATCAATTTGCTCAACGCTCTTTTTCTTTACTCTGATTCGTCTGAGTGTAATCTTCTTTTTGTACTCCTCCTCAGTCATAAAGTTGAGTGTTTCAATCTTCTCTTGGCCTGGAGGGCAGCATGTGGCTCTTTTATTTTCCACATCAGTCTTAATTCCAAGTACCTTCATGGTTTTGGTACCAATTATAAAAGTCTGGTTACACCCTTTCATAATGTAAAATGGAATTTTGAGCTCGCATTCTCCAAATTTGAGTTTTGGCACAATCACATATCTGTATGTCTCTACCTTTGAATCGTCAGCCAAACAGCACACAATAGGTTTTTTCAGCATGATATACTGAACGCTGTCATAGTGATCTCTGAGCAGGATGTTTGCAGTTTCTTCTGATATTACATTAGGGGTTGCCCCGGTATCGAGCTGCGCTGGGTAGGTGGTGCCATCCATCGTAAGTGGCACTACACACGTGTCAAATTTATCTTTTTCTCTGAGGATTTGCTCTCTAACTCGAGCCTCAATTTCCTCTCTGCGTAGTGGTGGTTTAGGTGTAAGAGGTTGCTGGATTGAATTCGTTGAAGTTCCTGCTGTCGGTTGTGCACTCTGAGTTGTGTCTTGAGGCACATGTGTTGAATTTTGAGGTATACATGTTGTGTTGGGGGGCTTAGGCGTTGCCCCAGTCACGTGATTGACTGTTATTTTTAACTTCTCTAATGCCCCAGCGGATTTAACAGGTGTTTGCAACGTCTCTGATAAGTTTCGTTCCTCCTCATGGGGGGAGGGGATTCCTATCTTGTTGAGTAGCTTTTGGAGCGCTTGAGGTTTCATGAACTTTCTTAACTTCTCTATTTTCTTTACAGCATCAGCGACTTCCTTTTCAATGTTTTTAGGAATGTCTGAGTTTTTCTTTTCGATCAGGGTTTTCTTCTTTACTACTTCATATTGCAAGCCATCTTCCTCAGTTATAACTTCTCTACTCTCTTCAGTCTGAGTGCCATGTTGCTCAGTACCATTCTCAGGAGATTTCTTCTGATGCCAATCATAATTGTACATTTTATCCATCTCTTGGAATAACTCTGTTTTGCGTGCAAATCTTGGATAATATCTACCATTTTTTCTGCTTAAATGGAATTTATGCATCACTGGCATCATGTTGTAGTCTTTATCAACTCGAAATTGACGTTTAGACTGATCTTGTGAGTCTCTTTTCAAGTCCAAAAATAAGGCAGCAGGAGACCACCAAAATGACACAACATCACCTTCCAGTGACTCTAGCGCTCTTCTGTATGCAAAGTACTTGTCCATTGATACTGGATTACTTGCAGAAGTTTTTGGCTTTACCAGTGGAAACAGCAAAACAATTTTCTCAAATCCTTTCTGCTTTAAATTCTCCACAATTTGCTTTGCATAATTTTTCACAACACTCGAAGCCATGTCTGAGTAGTTCAGTTCATATTGAGCCAGTGATAGAATGGCTTTTTTCTTCGTAAAGGTGGCTGCTCTGATGGCTGTTTTCAGATCGCTGATGTTGATCTGTTCTTTGAGATAAGGCTGAGTGATTTCAGGCCTTCGTCGTGGTATTATATTTGCTAAAAATACAGCGAGTGAATCTCCAATGAGTTCAAACTCTTCTTGTGGTAGCTCATGGAATTGCTCCACTTGTGCTAATTTGCACGCGTCAGCTACTCGTTTCCCGACGGCAATCCTGCTGAATCAATTGATCCCTCAGGTGAGGTGGGAGGGGTTTGTTGCTCCTCTGAGCTTTCATTCTCCGATGGTGTTTCTTCCTTATTTACTTGATTAACACCATGTGTCTTTTCCTTCGGTTTTTTATACTTAGACTCATCTTTTCTGTCTTTTTGGTAGGTTTTGGTAGTCTCTAATTTGGGTTGACTTTTATTTTTATCGTAACTTGGTTTTTTATACTTGTCAGTTGTGCGCTCACTTTTGTTTTCATTATTCCGAGCTGTATAGGAATTGGAGCGCCTATCGGTACCACCAAAACTGGATCGACGATTCTCTGATCTTTGTTGTGTATTTCGAACCTGAGTAGCAGGCCTTTCTGGTTCAGGAGGTCTCTGAGCAAACTCTTCAACACGAGTCATTCCACTCAGTCTTTTCTCGAAAATATTGATATCTTGCAATTCAATCTCAGTGAATCGTGGTCTGAGACTGGGTGTCATTTTGTAGTATATCATCATAATGATATCCTCGAATGGAGAGTTCGTAGTTTTGAGTACTTTCAGCCATATCATCAATTCTGAACATTGTGTGGTCGAAGATGTTTTGCACACTGGCATATTTCTAAAGTGATTTCTAGCCTCATTTTGTCTCTGAGGACCCCAAGCACAATCGATGAAATCTTTTCTCAGTTGATAATAATCAGTATTGTTTTCTTGTAAATCTTTCCAAGGTGCCATATGAATCAGCTTATCATCAATCAGGACCATTAGGGCATCGCAATACTGGCTTTGGGATACTTGATATGGCTGCATACGCCTTTCAAATCGGTGCAAAAAATTGTAAACTTGGTACTTATTTTCTTCCGAATATTTTACCCCAAATTCGCGCAATCTGTCTGGTCTTATGTTGAAATTCGAGTTCCCAAATCTGATTCTATAGTTTAGTCTGCGTTCTGGGGGGTTGTTTTGCTGCTCATTTTCAGCCTGAATCCATCTAGGATCAATCTGCACTTCTTGTTCGTCGTCGTTTCCGTGTCGATCATTCGCTCGATCATTTCGTCGATCATCTCGGTTGTCGCGATTACTGTTGTTACTGCTGTCGAAACTGTTACGATTGTTGTTGTTATAATCGCTGCTTCGGTCACTATTTCGATCATCTCTATTATCTCGATCATTTCTGCTATCTCGTCGATCATTGTAGCTATCACGTCGATCACGGCTGCCTCGATCGCTGTTTCTATTATCTGTGTTATCTCGATCGTTGTTTCGGTAATCTCTGCTATCTCGATCATTTCGATAGTCTCGATCATTGTTTCTATCATCTCTGTTTGATCGTGATTCTCTTGAAGATGATCTATCGCGATTAGGTCTATTATCAATTGTACGATAGCCATTGTTACTGCTACCGTTGTTGCCACATCTCTCGTTACTGCGGCTGTCATTATCAGTGTTGCCCCTGTAGGGGGCGGGGGACCTTGATCGATCTCTAGATCCTCTCCTTCCTCGGAAAAGATCTGCGCCTTTGCCTGGATTTACACTGCTGCGACTGGCAGTGTTATCGGCATTGATACTGTTTAAGTTGTGCACAACTGTCAGCACAACAGGGGACTGGTAGGGTGGTTCTTCTGGATCATGAAGCTCTGCTACGAAACCGTCAACGTGGTCTTTCCATGATAAATACTCCGCTCTTTCGATCTGCATATTTTCTTGATCTTCCAAATACTGCATTTGGATCTGATGCATCAGGTTACTCATGTACATATTTCTCTCTTTCATTTTATTCATAATGAGCACATGAGAGGTAAGTACATGGTCAGTAGTTTCTTTGTAGGCTCTGAAGGTTGCTCTCATTTCTGATCTTAGATCATTGATCTTTTTCTCGTGATCTTTTTTGAGATCTGATTTCATTCTGGCCATTTGAGCACGTAGCTCGAGATATAGGTGGCCTACATCGTCTCTGGTTTTTGAAATCGCCTTTTCAGAGTCAACTACTCGACTGCTAATGGTGTCTTCATTTTTATCGTGATTATCAGATGCAGCATAGGCCCATTTTCGAAAAATTAACTCGTCCTGAGATAATGGTGCTGGATATTGCTCATCAGGCTTTTTCTCAATTTTCAAATCAATTTTCTTCTCAAAATTCACAGGATCAAAACTGCAAATTTGGGCCATTTTGGATTCAGCAATATTTTTTAAACATCTCTCTGATCGGTTTATTTCATCTTCGAGTTCATATTCCAGTTCATTTTGGTTTATCGATGCATCAGGATTTTCGAATCCTGTCATCAGTGCACTGCTTCCAGCTATAGCTTCGTCGGCACCATTCGCATCTATTTCGTCTAAGTCAGTTTTTAAAAAATCCAAATCACCATCTTCGAGTGCTTCCTGATATTCCTGGGAATCGATCCGAATTTCAGCACTCCGCCATTCCCTTCTCTGATCCAAAATGTTCTCGTGCAAGCTGCGCAATAATTTTCGATCTCTAATTTTAGGTGGCTTCGATTTAGGTGTTTTTTGAATTCCTAATTGTTCTCGGCGTCGAAAATCAGCATCTTTCGGAGCATTTCTGGTCGAACGTCTCAGCTGCTTTTTACCGTTATTCTGATTTTCATTTAAACATCTCTGATTTTCATTTACACATCTCTGATTTACGCCGTCACTGTCATATTCTCTGATTTCAGGTCGCAATTGTGTCACACGTGTATCCAAGTTGATCGATGGAAAACTGGATCGTCGCGAATTGTCAATTCCAGGATTTGGAGAATTATTTTCAGCCGTCATCTCATATAGTCGTCGCATCCGTTCAGGTAATAATTCAAGAAATTCATCCGATAAATATTCCAAATTATTCGTAGCCATTATCGAACTTTGTAACTTCTCTGTTTCAGGTACGTGGTACAAGCTTTTACAACGTTCGGCGCTTGACCTTGAGCTTTCGTGTCAAGCTTGTTCAACTGTGCTCGGTTTTTCCAAACCAAAGCTTGTCGAACTTGGTATGAAAGCTCTATTTATTACGCGA
Source organism: Planococcus citri (assembly GCF_950023065.1). Taxonomy (NCBI): domain Eukaryota; kingdom Metazoa; phylum Arthropoda; class Insecta; order Hemiptera; family Pseudococcidae; genus Planococcus; species Planococcus citri. The sequence goes on along the minus strand of NC_088678.1, from coordinate 15,594,363 downwards.
TTTTCGACACTTTTTCGCGATTTTTTCGAGAATAAAAACTCACGTACCTGTTCTGATGAACGTTGCGGTCGCCAAGTTGACCGTTGGTTGATTGTTGCAGTCGCCTGGTTGACTGGTTGGTCGCCTCGTTGACCAAATTGGACCGAAATTTTTCCGAATAAACGATAAAAAAAATTCGCGATTTCTTCGAATCGTCTCTGTGAGGTGAAACCTCAAATGGAAAACTAGTTTCCAATGCAATAAATTGCAATTTGCGTCTTACGAGCGCAATTGTAGGCTAGGCCTGAGAACACGCGGTGTGCCTCGTTTTCGACTAAAACGTCTCTGCTTGCGCCTAAATATTGCAATAAATGCAATTTTGAAAAAGCCCTGGGTTAGAGAACCACGCTTGGGCGCCAAATATGTTGTGGTTTGGGAGGTCTTTACTTTGAGGGAGACCTCCGCAAGACCAGCGTGCATATAGTAAGCCCAGGGAACCTAAACTTGCCCGATATCCTTGCGAAAGATATCAAATTGCAGTGATGTTGAGACACCTCATAAATGATCATAAGACCGCTAAATGTTCGTAATATTTTATTCACTTCTCTGGTATAACACACGCGAAGATTTATAATAAAATACACTACACATTATTAAATAAAATACACTTGTAGTATCGACTACAAGCGGAAGCTCTGAACTTGCTACCTTACGCTAGCACCAGTGAAAATATACCTAACGAGCTTTCAAAGCTCGAAGCTCGGAGTGGCGCATCTCGAACTACTTCGACAGAGTGCACTACTCGTAAGCAGTGCTGCCACTCCGACAGGAACACAACTTCCCTCTAGGTGGAAGCTGCGGGCGCATCCCCTACCGGTACAGTGTTACTTGAGAAATTTTCAACTCTGCAGACTCCTGAGAAATTTCGGGTGACTTGTCATCAACAAAATTGAGTGAAAATTTCTCGAATATTAGTCGAAAAGTTGATTAACACAATTAAAAAATGGTTAAACTTAGGTAGATGAAATACATACGATCGTAAAACTTGAGCATAATAAAGCAAAAATAACAAAAATTGCCCTAAATTACGAAAAACCAATTGAATTGCGATTATTGGTCAGTATCACAATTACTGCAAAATTTGGATTGAAGTCAAGAGAAATTACTATAAAATTGAGCAAACCTTGCAGTTTGCTCGAAAAATTGTTAGAAATAATACCAAGAAAACAGCTGCAAGGGAATAAAGGTTGATGAAACATTCCAAAAATTGCAAAAAATATTGCAAAAACGCCTAAAATGAGAAAAAATTGCTTCAAACACACGGGTCAATGACCTTATGAACCCAGATAAGGAGTCAAACGACCTTGAAAACTCTGTCAGATGGGTCAATGACCTCAAAAACTCAAACCAACAAAAATGCAAACATGAGAAACTACGCAAGTAAGTAGGCCACTGAACTTAAAAAGTCAGGCGGACAGACGAAATGATCAATGACCTCAAGAGCTGAGACAGATAGGCAGATGACCTTGAAAGACCAGATACACGGACAATGACCTTATGAATCCCGATAAGGAGGCAAACGACCTTAAAAAGCCAGCAAGAAAGGTGAATGACCTCAAAAAGTTAAACCAACAGACATGCAAAGATAACAGGCTACGAAAGTAGGTCACTGACCTTAAAAATACAGACAGACAGATGGATCAATGACCTCAAGAGCCCGGACAGGCAGGCAGACGACCTTGCTCGAGAGATTATACTAAAAGATCAATGACCTCAATAGGCAAGACAGCGGACAGAAGGACAGACAGGCCGACAGACGGCTCTGTGAAGCTAGACTGATAGGTCAATGACCTTAAGATGCTGGACAAACAGGTACACGACATTGGAAGGCCAGACAGGCAGACAGACAACTTTGATATGATATACTAGACTGGTGGACTGTTCACCTTGAGAGGCCTGGGGGATGGGTCAATGACCTTCAGAGGCCAGACAGGGGGAAAATAACTTTGAGAGTGCAACCTACAGATTGACAATCTTGAGAGATTAGACAGATGGGTCAATGTCCTTAAACAGTGTTTGTCACAAACACTGGTCCTAAACAGTGTCTGTCACTACTACTGGTTATAAACAGAGTGTGTCACTACCACTGGGTTTAAACTGTGTCTGTCACTACCACTGATTTTAAAAGGTGTCTGTCACAAACACTGTTTTCAAACAGTGTCTGTCACGTCTGTCACAAACACTGTTTTTAAACAGTATCTGTCACTACCACTGAATTTAAACTGTGTCTGTCACAAACACGGGTTTTAAACAGTGTCTGTCACAAACACTGGTTTCAAACAGTGTCTGTCACTACCACTGGTTATAATCAGTGTATGTCACTATCACTGGATTCAAGCATTGTCTGTCACAAACACTGGTTTAAAACAGTGTCCGTCACAAACACTGGTTTTGAGCAGTGTCTGTCACAAACACTGGTTTCAAACAGTGTCTGTCACTACCACTGGTTATAATCAGTGTATGTCACTATCACTGGATTCAAGCATTGTCTGTCACAAACACTGGTTTTAAACAGTGTCTGTCACAAACACTGGTTTTAAACAGTATGTCTGTCACAAACACAGGTTTTAAACAGTGTCTGTCACAAACACTGGTTTTGAGCAGTGTCTGTCACAAACACTGGTTTTGAGCAGTGTCTGTCACAAACACTGGTTTTGAGCAGTGTCTGTCACAAATACTGGTTTTAACCCTAAAAATCGCAACTTCCCGGAAATGATGGGAAAATTTTTTTTCAATAATTTTCTATCCATTTAGGACCCACTGAACACGAAAATAGCGACAAAAAAATTTTTGGACCCAAAGGGCCCAAGTTATGAGATGTACACTGTAGTGTACGTTGCGAAGATTAGGGCAACTTGCCTGTTGCCGAATGTGTGCACTGTAGTGTACGTTGCGAAGAGTACAGTGACTTGGTGCCGCGATGTTTTATGTAGCATGTTTGTGTAGGTGATGCGTATCCATACCAAATTAAACGCGTGTATAGCTAGGCTACTATTAATTTTTCTCAACTCGAAGATTTAACATTTTATTTCAAAGCACATCGTTAAATATTACGAAAATATAAAATGAAAAAAATGCAAATACGTATGTAATGTTCGCCATAAATGAACTATGTAATTGACAAATGTAAAGTAACAGATAGGTAGGTGCTAACTTTTATCATTAAAATGAATCGATCAAACTGCATTTTTTACTTTATGGTATCTAAAAAAACAATTACTGTCTTTTACTATGCATAATCTAACATTACATTTGCTGCAAGAATATGTAGTTCTTTTTTTAGAACAACACCGGCACCTACCCAAACTTCCTACAATAGGATAATGATCAATATTATCCAATCTGATATCTGGAGTAGGATGTGCAATTTTTGGACTTTGTTTGGTTCGTGTACCATGTTGTTTGCAATGAGCTTCCATTGTGAGTGGGCGTCCAACTTTAGTTTTATTTGAAGAAATAAGAGAGTTTGCAATGCTGTTACGAAATTCTTTCAATTTCATGATTTTTTTTTCATTTTTTGCTTCCATGTTTCGTCTGTATGTAAGCCATGCATTATTCACACATATATCCAACAGCTGAGAAAATATTGAGAAGTACCATCTATGAGTCTTCATATTCATTCTATAAAGTGCAATCAGCATATCCGCCAAATCTACCCCACCCATATGCTGATTATACTCTTTTATGAGTTTTGGACATGCCACAGGCATTTTTGTTCTTTTTTCTTTATTATATCTTTTAACTTCTTCTAAGGGATGAATACCAAGATGTGAACTTATCAAAGTTACACATTTGTTATCATACCATTTCACTACTGTAACTTTTTTTTGGTTGTCAGTTTTAAAATCATAAGCTCCTCGTTTTCTTTTTTCAAAATTTTATCGTTTTGGAGAGGACATTGCCTCAACCTATTCTCCATAATCGTTCCTGTGGAGAAAATACCATAGTTTTCTCGTAAATAATATACCAACTCAACTGAAGAAAACCAGTTATCGAAGTATACTATGGTCAATTCGGGATTCGGAATTGTTTTACATAAAGTTGCGACAACTTTTTGACCAATTCCATAGTACTGATCTTCCCACTCTGTGAAAGCTCTGCCAAAAAAAGTAGTATCTCCACCATAAGGGAAAAAGTCATAGACTATACCACTTACACCAGCTCTGACAAACATTTTAAAGCCCCACTTCTTTGGCTTATTTTTTATATACTGGCGCCTTGAGCCAGCTTTGATACCTTTGTAAGGCACCATCATTTCATCTATTGAAAATGTTGTTTCAGGCTGAACTTTCAAACAATTATTTCTGATCAATTGTAGTATTGGTGTAACTTTATAGAAACGATCTGATTCATACAAGTGAGAATCATCATTGTTCACAAAATGCACAACACTTCGTAGCAATTCATACCTTTTTAAAGGCATTACATCGGCAATTTTCTCAATTCGAAACTTCTCACTCCAGTAGTCTCTGTAGCATGGCATTTTCATTATACCCATCAATAAGTGCAAGCCAAGAAAATTTTTTATTTCATTGGCATCAGTGTTGATACATTTACCATCATTTTTCTGAGTACTGTACAGATTAGTTTGATCTACAATTAAATTTACACAGTTTTCATCAAAAAACATTTGAAAGTATTGCAAAGGTGTAAATTCATCAGAAACAATGTCTGTGTTCAGATTTTCGAGAAGCCTTTCATTTACTTGTCCTTCAAAATTTTCATTTGTCCACTTCATTTTCAATTTCAATTTTTCAGAGGGTTTCACTTTTTTAACAATTGCAGGTACATTTTGAGAGATTTTTGCAACAATCGAAATATTTTTAGTTTTTGAAATTCTAGATGAGCGACGAATTTTTTGAACAGCATTGTCAGTAGATTGTTGTTTTTGAGGTGACTTTTTTTTCATTTTAGTAGGTATTGCTTTGACGTTCTTTTGGGTAGAAATTCTAGATGACTGAAGCTTCTTATTATTGGAGATAGGTACCAATTTCTCATTATTTTTTTCAGAAGGAGTTGATCGACGAGTTTTCATTCTAGGCATGTCTTTTTCCACAAAATTTTCGGAGTGATTTTTCTCACTTTGAGTAATTTTTCTTTTGTTTGCTTTATGAATAACTGATTTGGTCAAGTTGGGCATTTCGTTCTCACATAACTGATTAAAATTGCTTACTCGTTGTGCAATTGTTTGCAGTCCACTGCAGCTTGGTTGTTCTATGGATGGAATAATTTTGGTAGCAATACGAGATGAAGAACACAGGTCATCCGAAATTCCATCTGTGTCGTCAATTTCTTGCAATCTTTTAGTAAATGATGATACCTGTTTCAGTGGTGTAATGACATTCTCCGGAAATCGATTTGGTGTAGTAATTTCATTTGATTTGACTGGAGTTTTTAGGGGTGTAAATTCGACGAAGATAGGTTCTCCTTCTGCCTCCTCATCTATCAAAAAACCCTCAATTTGAAATTTTCTCCAAAAAAATCACGTAAATAGGATAGATACCTATCAATATTTTTACTTTTTAGTGATGAAAAAATTCAATTACCTGAGAAAAAATTAATTTCATCCATCAAATCCCTCATTTCTGAATCTGTCGATGGAGCTTCAGATTCGGAGTCAGAATCACCTATCTCATTTTCAGATTCTGATGATTCTCCAATATCCGAATCACAAGGTGGCAGTAATACAGCAGCATTAACTAATCTTTGACCCCTACTTTTTGGAGCAAAGTAAGGTCGCATGATGTAAAATTTATTCACGATTAAAGCACACTAGACCGAACAACCCATACTTTTCAAAACGAAACACAGAATGAATGATTCTTACAAAATATTGAAATGAAGGAGAACCATCAACATCGACAGCATTCTTAGCAATTCCCAGTAAAATGAAAAAAAAAAATGAAAAAATAAAACAAACAGCAATAAAAAAGGTGTTAGTCATTTTTGTCATTTTGTTTGTAGGCGAGTTTGACACCGCGTTTTATCGCATTTTTATTACCCAATGTTCGCATTGTACACTGTAGTGCACGTACTATTCTCGTGTCTAGTTTCCGGATACTTCGCAATGTACACTACAGTGTCTACAAACTTTCGGGGTTAGTTATGAAAAATATAATCGGCATATAAAAAATGTATGATGAACGAGCGATAGTGTGCACTTTTCCCTATTAATTACCTAAATAACATTTTCTGTTGAAAAAAAAATGAAGACGATAAATTGAATAATATTACACACGTTTCTTATATTCTGCATTTACATTAAACTGCCAAAGTAAAACTTTCCATCAAAAGTTGAAAAATGGATTTTTTTTGATTTTTATTGCACGTGTTTATTGAAAATACATCACACTAATAACCCAGTGTAAAAGAATCGCTCTAATGTTGCTCAAAAAAATTAAAAAAATTCTCAAAGTCTATGTACACTGTAGTGTACGCTGCGACGTTTAGGGTTAAACAGCGTGTGTCACTACCACTGGTTTTAAACAGCGTGTGTCACTGCCGCTGGTTTCGAACTGTGTCTGTTACAAACACTGTTTTTGAGCAGTGTCTTTCACTACCACTGGTTTTAATAAGTGTCTTTCACTACCACTGGTCGTATTCAGTGTCTGTCACTACCACTGGTTTTAAACAGTATCTGTCACAAACACTGGTTTTAAACAGTATCTGTCACTGCCACTGGTTTTAATTAGTGTATGTCACAAACACTGATTTCGAGCAGTGTCTGTCACAAGGTTGAGGAGCCAAGGGGGATATGATATTGGTTGTTGGATGAGTGCTTTAGGATTCATTTGAAGATCATTCAACATTGTGATGAAACTAGAAATGGGTCCTACTATATGATCAAAATGTTGGGGGTTGGGTGGGTTAATTGAGTTTTGGAGTAGATGGGAAGGGTTGGTGGATGCATTTGAGATGAATTTGTTTGTTATGAGAGTTCTTCTAAAATCTGGGGGTAATTCTGCTGCTTCACAATAAAGGCTATCTATTGGAGAGGAATAGAGCGCTCCTGAACAGATCCTTAGGGCTGAATTTGGAATTGTTTTTAGGATATTAGAAGTTTTATTTGAGATATTTGCAAAACATGGGCTTCCATTCTCAATTTTACTGCGAATTAGAGATTTATACAAGTGAAGTAGGAGTTTGTGGGATGGATTATACTTGGTGTTTTTGATTATTTTCAACAGATTTAGGCGTTTCATGATATCTGATTTTACTTTTAGAAAATGAGGAGTCCAATTTAATTTTCTATCAAAAGTTAAGCCATGAAATTTAGTAAGTAGTGGTTTTGAATTCTAAAGAGTGTCCTTTAAAGTTGAGAATGAGATCTGAAGGAATCTTATTTTTTTTGGTGAAAAGTATACAATGGGTTTTTGACTCAGAGAAGGTTAGACCATTAGAATCTGTCCATGTCCATGATTCAATTTTTTCAAGGGTTTCTTGGATTACTTGAAGAGCTAGTTGAATTTGTCAAAGTTTTGCTTTTTCAGAAATGAAAAATTTTTTTGTTTTTCAGCAAAATGGCTAAAATGTTGTTTTTTTTTGGTAAAAAAATTCCAAAAAGTCTCGCACATCTTCAGAAGTTGAAAGAAAATGTTGTTTTTTGGCACATGATTACTTTTCATAAGGTGAGCTGATTATTGCTAAATATTTCAAAGTCTTGCTTTTTGACTCAAATTCTCATTAAGTACATATTTAACAAAATTGCCAATAATTCCCGAAAAATCACTTATTCACGTTTGTGTGTGTGTTTTTTTTAATTACTATTAGTCAACAATTTTTACACTTTAGAAATTAACCAATTTTCTTGAGTTGTATTAAAATGACTATCAAATGTGATTTTTTTTTCGTAAAAATCAAAAAAAAAAGTAAAAAGTTTTGCTTTTTTATCAGAAATTTCAACAGCCTTCTTCCTTCATCGCCTCTGTCCTCCCATTGCATGGCGAGCTTTGTAATTACATATAACAAAAAAAAAAAAAAAAAAAAAAAAAAAAAAAACTTTAAAACACTGGTTGGACAATTTTTCTTGCTGGGTTTCGAAGATGATAGAAAAAAAATTCCAAATAGACAAGGACCCGTTTAAAAAGTTAAAAATTGAATTTTCAAGGAGAAAGCTCAACTTTTAGGGTGTTTCGTCTTTCAGAGAAATGATTGATTCTCTCTTTTCCCAATTTTTTAATCTAATTTTTCCAAATTTTCTGGACCTTTCAACTATCACAAGTCCAATTATGGCGTCGTACCACAAAAAATTTCCGTTCAGTCGACATTCTTCTCATCTTTGTGTAAACATTTGGAGAAAATCGGCCCACACCTTCAAGAGAACATTCCAGCCAAAGAGAATTTTTCAATGTGTACAACCAAAAGTACTTAATCTAAAAAAAAATACAACGTAAGGCAATTCTACATCCGCGTATCACACATCTCTTAAAATAAACCAATCTGCTTTGAAATTTACATTCGTTTTGATTACACAAACTGCACACAAATCCTTTAAAATGTTGAGCAACACTATTCTACGTAGCACAAGCACAACAAAACAGCGATGCGAGTCAGTACCAACAGTACAGCTTCAGGAAACAGAAAACTAGGAACCACGTACGTAATACTTACGCCGAGAGAGAGAGAGAAAAATAAATTGAAATCAAAAAAGAACTGCGAAATGGAAGTTTGAAAATTTAATTCTTTTCCCTTTGGTTTTCGTCGTTGTTTCAAATTTATGTAAAGTACTTGTATAAATAGGCTTTACTAATGGTAGTTAGCGTGTAACTTTTCACAATAAGACCAAGAAGTTATGTAAATCTAACTCGAGTTTTACAACTTAATTAACTTTACTCTTGAATCAATTTAATATTTCTTACTGGAATTTCCTTGTTCGATGTATCCGCCTTGGCTCTTGCCAAGGTAGGTAAAGGGTAGTCGTACTTAAACTTTATGATGTTGTATCAAATACACACGACCTTTTCAGGTTTTAAGTACACTAATCTTTTCGCAAATCGTTGGTTATATTTTCCTCCTCTTTTCATTTTCATTTTTTTTATTCGCGAGTAGCTTAAAAAACGAATAAAATTATCGTTTTTAAAGTAGGTACCTAGATTTTCAAGATAAACTGTACAATTACAATTATAAAATTGAAATAATTTCAAAATTTTACTATCCTGCTTATTTCCTTTATTTTTGATTAACTAAATTATTCGCATATAATACCTTTGCACAACAATAATACCAGAAAACGAACCGTACTCGGAGGGGGGGGGGGACTTCAGCCATGGTTTTTATCGAAACGTTAACTCGGTAATTAAAATTTTTATGCGATAAATTATGAAAAAAATAATTTAAAATTGTTTTACACCGTAGCAGTTCGTTAATCTGGGAAATTTATCGTTTCCATATTAAAAAAAAAAAAATAGCTCGTGTTTTTTTTTCAAGAGCAGGGCAAAGCGTAGTAATTTTAAGAGAGAAACGCGTGTGGCAAAATCGTTTGGTGGTGGGATATTGTTAAATTCGTTGTAATTATTTTTTTCTCCATATAGCGTACTTTTGCCAAGTACAAAAGCACCGGATTTGATAGCCATGGGGCTTATGAGAATAAAAAAAAAGAGAACGTAGTATTTTTTTCTGCGGCCTGTTTTCTATTCAAAATGCTGTTGTGGTGTTTCTGTGTATGGACGTTATTTACGCACTAAAGTTGGTATATTTTCGAGTCAGATTTATTTTTCCCCCGATTGCCACACGTTGTCTGGAGTATCTGTAGTCAGGGTTACACGTGTGCATTGAAACAAATGTGGTGTGGACTTTTATGTCTACTGGGTAGTTTTTGTGAAATTTTAACCTCAAGGTTGACTAAATTTCAAACGTAGGAAAATTTATTCTGCCACGATCTACATGTGGCAATCGCCAACTTTGCAGCATTCTGGCCCATTGGCCCACCAATAGGTATTGCAATAATTTTGCATCTTCTCCCCCCCCCCCCTTATTTAAAAAATTATTTTCACGTATTAATTTCCAAGAACACACAAATCATGTTTCTCAATAATTATTTCTTCTTCACCCAAAGTTTTAGTATAAACATTCATTCGTTTACTTTACACCTCACCCTCCACCTTTTGCTCTCTCTGTACCTATCCTAAAAATCGAGAACGGATGGCTAAATTAATTTAAATTTTGACACATCTCACGAATCCATACCAGTGAAAAAAACTGACAAGCTGGAAACCAGATTGCGGCCTAGCAGGCGTATTTAACATCCAATGAACTACTTTTATCATCATGCTGGTTGAGATGCGGTCGGTCGGTCTCGATGTAGCGCGGTAAAAATAAGATTATTTGCTCAAACTATTATTCTATTTGGCGTTTTACAGTCTGTCGGATTTAATTTCGATTCGAGGCGCACATGCTTAGGTTATTTTTTTTTTTTCACATAATTCGATAAATGCATCTACGAGCAGGATATGATATACCATACGCGGACGATTTTTTCCCTAATAAAAAGCCATTTTTAAACACAGTTTCGTTTCTATTAGAAAACATCTGGTATTTTATTATATTAGTAGGTATTTCATACTCTTCATCAAATATTTACAATTTTGGTTTTCAACGCAGATATCTTTTTTTTTTTTTTTTTTGGAGGGGCTTTGTTTAACGCAGGTCAAAGCCCATCGAATCATTCACAATAGGTGTTTTTTTTCCATGGGTAGATAGGCAGCACCCTGCTCAAACAATCTACAACCATCGATAACAATCATACATAATATTATGTGTAATAAATGTACTTACTATACATACTAGGAAGGACCTCTGAAAATAAGTACCTATTACGGATTTGGACCAAATTCACAGGGTTGGTACTTTTTTAGTTGGAAAGCCGTCAGAAAAAATTTGTATCCTCAAGATCAAAGGAGGTGGAGCCAGGGGGTCTAAAAGTTGGTTCGTTTTCGAAAAAAAACTCCCCCCCCCCTGAACACTCCCCAAGCATGAAGTCAATATTCGAAAACAGCACCCAAAAGGTGTTTCGAGTTTTCACTTCAACCTGAGCCATTGCGATGTCGACTCGATTCGAGGGTACTTTTAGTCCCGAAAAGAGCGTTCAAAAGTTGGAAAATTGAGAAATTTGAGATTTCTCATTTTTGTTGGTACCTTCGTAAATTCTACTAAAAAAATTATCAAAAATGTTCCATAGAAATTCTGCCAAATGCCAACATTTGTGAAAATTTCTATGAAAAACTGGTTTTACAATTCAAAAATTGTAAGAATTTACATGTAGTCAAATATCAACTTCAGCAGCTGAAAATTTCACCGTAGGCTAGTCTTATCATATCGCACCTCGGGAGTAATAAGATCACATCTCAAAAAAAATTGATTTTGATGTTTTTGCATTTTTGGGGTTTATACGACCCCCCTCACCCAAAAATTACACTTTGAGTTGGGTACATTAAGTGGATCTTGTAAAAAACGCAAATGGCTCAACTCAAAATCTCAACAACGTTGCAAGTTGTTTCGAGTTATAAGGGTACATCTCAAAAAACTCCACCATTTTTGAGCAAATTTTGTACATACAAAGTGTTAACAAAATATAGTTTTGATTGTTTTGAATGTTTGTCAGTTGGAAATAGTCACAAGGAGTGCATTTTTTATTGGTTTGTACCAAATGGAAAAATTTTTTTAAATTGATCACTTTTCAGAAAAATGAATTTGCACATATCATGAAATTTTAGTTTTTTTAGAAAAACTCAAAAACTAAGCACTCTAGAAAAAAACTAACGACATTATGTCGATTGGAAATTTAATTCTCTACAACTTTATTATCATGAAATTTTTTTTGGACGCTTCCTTTCGCCTCCACATCAACTTTAATGAAAGGTTATGACTCAAAATGTTTTCCAAACACTGAAATATTTCCTCTTTAAGATTTTATTTTTCAATGTGTTCTTATGCTAAATGAAGGTAGGATACCAGATCTTTAAGATGAGGTGCTATTCATTCCTCACAATTAATTATAAGATGATAAAAATAATGAATAAAATTTTCAAAAAAAAGAAAATCACTCTCCTGTAAAATTTCACTTTTTTGAGATGTGACCTAATTACTCCCGAGGTGCGAAGTGATCAGATATGTTGTACGGGTGAGTTTGGGAAAATTCAGGGGTGTGAATGCGTGTTCAGATATGTTCGGGTGTGTTTGGGAAAATTCAGGGGTGTGAATGCGTGCTCAGAGATTTTCGGGTGTGTTTGGGAAAATTAAGGGATGTGAATGCGTGCTCAGAGATGTTCGGGTGTGTTTGGGAAAATTCAGGGGTGTGAATGCGTGTTCAGATATGTTCGGGTGTGTTTGGGAAAATTCAGGGGTGTGAATGCGTGCTCAGATATGTTCGGGTGTGTTTGGGAAAATTCAGGGGTGTGAATGCGTGCTCAGATATGTTCGGGTGTGTTTGGGAAAATTCAGGGGTGTGAATGCGTGCTCAGATATGTTCGAGTGTGTTTGGGAAAATTCAGGGGTGTGAATGCGTGCTCAGAGATGTTCGGGAGTGTTTGGGAAAATTCAGGGGTGTGAATGAGTGCTCAGAGATTTTCGGGTGTGTTTTGGAAAATTCAGGGCTGTGAATGCATGCTCAGAGATGTTCGGGTGTGTTTGGGAAAATTCAGGGGTGTGAATGCGTGCTCAGAGATGTTTCGGTATGCGACCTCCGCCGACCATTTTTGGTCAATTTTTCAAAATCGCCCCGGAAGGGTCAAATATCAATTTCAGCAGCTGAAAATTTCACTGTGGGCTAGTCTCATCATATGTATTGAAATGCCCAAATAATATTGAAGGTTTCGGTATGCAACCTCTGCCGACTATTTTTGGCCAATTTTTCGAAATTGCAATGTGAAGATCAAAAAATCACCCTGGAGGGCTCAAATATCAACTTCAGCAGCTGAAAATTTCACCGTGGACTAGTCTCATCATATGTATTGATATTCCCAAATAATATTGAAGGTTTCGGTATGCCACCTCCGCCGACTATTTTTGCTCAATATTTTTCAAAATTGCAATGTGAAAATCAAAAAATCGCCCTGGCGGGCTAAAATACAGGGTGGGCCAAAAGAAACTCACTAATTTCAAACGCGTCGCAAAGATAAACTATACGGTTTTCAGAGTTGGCTACACTGCGAGGTGATTCTCTAGACTTGGCCATTTAAGATGAACTCTTATTTTTTGACTAAACACAACTTGAATGCCCTCCACGCCGGAATTTACATTGTACCTGCCGATTTCAAAAATTTGTAAGTGGGAAAATTTCTTGAAAATTGTTAATCACTTTAGTTTTCCGCATTTACCGGACGAACCGTACGTCCTAGCGAAAATCTGATGACATTGATCTGAAAGAGAATTAAATTCTCTACAATTTCGTTAGCAGAAAATTTTCTTAGGACGCTTAGTTACGAAACTGGACGTCTTTGAAGTTAGAGTACCAAAAAAGTTTTACTCTAACTTCAAAGACGTCCAGTTTCGAAACTAAGCGTCCTATGAAAATTTCTTGTTAACGAAATTGTAGAGAATTTAATTCTCTTTCAGATTAATGTCATCAGATTTTCGCTAGGACGTACGGTTCGTCCGATAAATGCGGAAAACTAAAGAGACTAAAAATTTTCACAAATTTTCCAGTTGTCAATAATTATCCCTTGTTTTGCGTTGCACACTTTTCTCATTTTCTCCGCTTCTCGGAACCGTAGAAGGTCAAACTAACGCTCATTTTGTAGAGGAAGAATAGGAGTACAATTCTGTCTACTTACTTTTATTCATACAACCCAATCATTTCCCTTTTTCACGCGTTTGCGTTGGAAATTCCATAAAAGTGGTAAAATAATTACCAGAAAATACGCTTAATCAGCAAACTCACGATGTTTTGCGTACCAACAAACCAAGGTAATTAACCAACTATATCCGACAAAATGGCCAAGTCTGGAGAATCACCTCGCAGTGTAGCCAACTCTGAAAACCTTATAGTTTGTCTTTGCGACGCGTTTGAAATTAGTGAGTTTCTTTTGGCCCACCCTGTATTAACTTCAGCAGCTGAAAATTACACCGTGGGCTAATCTCATCATATGTATTGAAATGCCTAGAGAATATTGAAGGTTTGGGTATGGGACCTGCGCCGACGATATTTGGCCAATTTTTCAAAATTGCTATGCGAAAATCGTAAAATTGCTCTGAAAAATCGGAATATCAACTTCAGCAGCTGAAAATTTTGTGGTAGACTATGTTCGATGTCCTCTATCCAATGGTGCAAGAATCATTCAAATCGGTGCATGTCACCTGGGGCACCTCCCTTGTAAGTTACTAGTAACTTATAAAAAAAAAAAATCAATAATTCAATTTTTGCATAGGAAAAAAATGATAATAATATCAGTACCTAAGTGAACAATTGGCGAAAGTACCGACCTACTTACTTTATACACTTTTGTATTGTTTTTCAACTGGCTATTATACGAAATAGACAAAGTCTAAAAATAAAAAAAGTATCTAAAAATCTCACCTTTTGTCAAAATTTACAAACAGTCTCGTTTCACGCGAAAAATTGTCTTTTTTTTTTGCAAAAAAATACTCAAGAAGTACCCATTCCCATCCCTAAAAATTAGCTAAAAATCCCCCCCCCCCCCCGACTGTACAAGATGAAAATCTGTCCTTTTGCTACTTTTTTATGAGCTTGCAGCCAGCAAGTGCAACAATGAATCAGCTGCTTAACAATAATAACATAAACTGAATGAAAATTTCAAGGGATCTTTTTTCAGTTGGTAGATTTTAAAAGTTTTATAACACCTTGTAGCTTATCATCAGGCTGTTACATAGACTGTAATTGAACTGACAATTAACGGAATAAAGCAGGTTACTGTGTATAGTTTTTATTGAACTTGTCGTAAAGGCGACGAGAGATGAGCAACTCGTACCTACACAGCTTCACTTTGTTAGTAATACGAGAGAGTACCTACCTACAGAGTACGTATAATTTTCAAAGGATACCTAAGCTTATAGTATCATGAGAGTCGAGGACGGTGAGGTGCGGAGGAGAGGGTTAATTGTGAAAACTATATTCGCAAAAGTACGAACTACGAACTCATTTTTTTCTACATACTCGCCCTTGTTGAGTTGTTGCGACGGATTTTAACGCCATTTTATGACAATTAATGTGTTGCTAGTTTTTTTTTTTATTTCACAAACATTGTTTTGTACCAGTAGGTAATACTTTTTTTTCATTCGTCGGTTCGTTGCAGTGAAATATCATTAGAGAAAATTGTGTAGACGTGGAGGATTATTTATGCATTCGAGAGGGCATAGAGAAAGTAATGAAATTTACATGTTGATTGAAAGCTCGCATGTAGTTCGGTTCAGGTTTTTTGCAGTTTAACTTTAGTACCAACATAGCACAATATACTAGGAAGTTAACAATGCGCTTTGTGGTTGAAAACTCCACGAGGAGGGCTGCGAAACGAGCAGGCGGAAACCGAGGCAATTTTTTTCACAATGTAGGTGACTATAGACGAACCGGTAGTGGTGGTCGTTTAAAAATGAATTATTTAAATTTACTACGAGTATAAGAGTAGGTAAATGTTAGCCCAGTAGAGAGTCTTACGATGCAAGGCAGCAGGCGCAGCGTATAAATCGAAAAGTAGGTATACCGGAGGAGGCCCTGGCTGCGCCGGGTACACGAGTACTAAATCCAACGTCTTCATTTTAATTTGTAATTTTTGCTCGGGACCTAACAATATTGTAAACAAAGTTGAAAATTTATTTCGCATCGAAACAATTCATAAATTTCGTAATGGAAAACCGAGAGCAGAAGATACACCCTAAATTTAAAACTTTCTTGTTTTTACTTAGTTAAAAGCTTTTAGCTTTCAATTTGCTTTACTTATTCGTGCTTTTGTCGACCGAGTCGTACATATTTAATGCGACTTCTTACGCTGCGCTGCTGCCAGCAGCGTTGGATGGTTGCTCCTCTTCTACGTCTTCGTCTTCTTATAGGAAATTTTTTTCTCGCCGGGTCCGGAATTTCCGCCTTCTATAAATATTATACGCGGGATTAAATTAATTCTTTCTGCCTTTTCTTCGGCGGGAAATTACTTCGATAAAAATGAAAATGTTGATTAAATTTAATTTAACATGAAATTATTATTTGCGAGAAGAAGAAAAGAAGACGAAAAAAAAACGAAGAAGAAAAGAAAACACCGCCTTCGACGGTGAATTTTCAATGAAAATATTGATGTTGGAGAAAACATACGCCTCTTTTGAACGCAACTTGGGGCTTTTTCGCATGAATAATTTTTAATAAATTTTCAGTTTCCGGTTTGACAGCGCGCCGTGCAAAGGCCAATCTTGGACGTTTTCTTTTCTTTGTAAGTTTTGTTTTTTTTTTCGACAGTATTTGAGATTGAAGAATTAGCTGTGCTTAGAGGAGTACATATTTTGATGAAAACAGATCTTTAGTTGAAATATGGCATACCTGTTTGCCTTTTGAAAGGGTGAATGTTTCGATGTTTGTGTGGGGTGTTGTTTTTATACCTTTTTATCGTGCTAATTCAAATTTTTGAGGTGATTTTGCTGACTGTAGGTAGGTGTCTTTGATTTGTTTTTTTTTTCATACATGTAACAAGATTTTCTTTCAGAAATTTGAACCCGAAATTTTCAACAGAGAAGTACCTATCTCATCAGGAGGAAATTTTTTAAATCGAACAAAGCTGAACCAAAAGAGCGTGTAAAAATACACCACCAGCCAGACCTAAATCATAAGAGGGCAAATGAATTTTTCAATTCTTGGGAAATTATTTAAAATCAAAGGACAAAAAATGAAAAAAAAAATCAAAATTTGAACCACAAAAATGGAATTCTCAAAACATGTTGGCAGTCAGGATGACTTGAATTGAAAAAAAAAATTCAAGTTGTGGCCGCCAAATTCAACTTTTTGAAACACTGTTTTAAAATTTTTAAAAAATCGTAAAGTACATTTTCTCTTACTTGTGTTGAAAAATGGATCTCAAAAATTGAATATGATTCCCAGAAATATATTCCAACAATGGTGGCCTCTAAATCACACATTCTAAAATTTTTAAATAGGTATTTTTTGAAAAAAAAAAAAAAAAGGTTCAGTTTTTTATTATGCGAAAATTTGATATAGTGAGGGTAGGAATTATCATTAAGTATAAGCGGGAATGAACTTTATTATTACCACTGGATCTGGACAATTCCCTAAGAAGGGAATAATTAATTACCTCTTACCTGGATAGTAGTATCCTAACAATAATAAAACACACTTGTAGAGACTACTAAAATGTTTTTATTAAATATTAGTTACATTTAAGAAGGTAAGTAAGGTGCATAACAAATTACACAATTGTGATCTGTCACGAGAAAACCAACTTAGTGTCCGAAAAATCGATATCTTTATCTTTTTTATGGTGGATGTTAGTAGTATGTAGTTAAGGTGCTGAATCCGACTGTGGGGGTTGAAACGTTCGCGAACGATTCTCTTCACCCTAAATCTGAGGTCAAAAAAATAGAGTAACTACAGTAAAAATTGAAAAAAATTTTTTTTTGATTTTCTTGAAAGGTATGTTCTGGGGAGTCGAAATGCAAATTTTTGCAACAATCGGCCCACATTTGGAGGATTTGTGTCATATTTTGAAATTTGAGTAAGGCTTGAGTTGGAAAAATAAACTCTTTTCACCATGAACAAATTTGTTAAGAAACGTAATAAATTTAATAATAATAACTTATTCTTCATTAATAATTCATACTCGGGTAGTTTTTGCAACATTTTTGGCAAAAAATTCAAAAAAATCGAAAAAATTGATTTTGGGATATTTTGATTATTGGACTTGGCAACCTTGAATCTGATGATTCTGAAAAAAATATCGGGTTATGTTGGCATTCATGGGGGCCAAAAGTGGTGCAAGTTTCATGGACCAACAAATTTAAGATCGCCTGATACATAAGACTCAAAACTTTAAATGCCCTTCCTGTAAAATTTACGTTTTGGACACTAGGTTGGTTTTCTCGTGACAGATCACAATTGATCATTATTCAAATGGTCAGGCGAATTACCTGCCACTTACAACCTAGATAATAATAATAATTCAGACCAATTACGCGCTAAGTGACTA
Source organism: Planococcus citri (assembly GCF_950023065.1). Lineage (NCBI taxonomy): Eukaryota > Metazoa > Arthropoda > Insecta > Hemiptera > Pseudococcidae > Planococcus > Planococcus citri. Next base: position 15,576,190 of record NC_088678.1, on the reverse strand, counting down.
CTTAGCACATAATTGAATTGAATGACACCAATAATTGAGATGTGATTACAATTATTACAAATTAACTTGGTAGGTATCATCGATGTATTATCCTACTCTGGCTAACTCCATTAATTAAACTAAAACTATGATTAATTGAGAGGACCACTAGGCCCAAATAAGTATTTCTCAATACACCAAAGACACTGTACACTTTACCTATCCAGCCTATTGTACACACTCAAACCAGGTATGATAATAGGAACATAATACACAAAGTCCATTGTATTTGCGAGAATTGCTTTTGATGCCCGGGTTGATCAAAACCCTATTGACAAAATTATGCTTAAGGGCCGATTCCGCATACTTTTTTGCATAAGCAGCAGGCGCTAAAATTCACACGTTGCAAGTTTACTTAATTCAAGTACATTTACTTTCAAGTACTTGATCATGTCTGATCAAATAAATTTACTTGTATTTATTATTTTTCATCGTGAAATGGAATGGATAATCCGCCAATTAATTGAAAAGTCAAGTTACTTGCGGTTGTTTGAATTGAATAAACTAGCCACGTGTAAACTCCAGTTGTCACCTTGCATCTTCAGATCTGGAGATCTACTGAACAGAATTGAATGAAATTTAAAATATATATACTTTGAAACAATTAAAAGAAAATGTCGGATGGGATTTTCATTTGATTGAATATTTTTCGTAGAATTTGAAATTGAAAATCAACGAAATTTGAACACTTTTCAATCGTTGTTCATTCCAAAACTATTCAAGTAATTAAAAATCCCCTCCGACATTTTTTTCTAATTGCTTCATAGTATCTATATTTCAAATTTCATCAATTTTCGTCCGATAGATCTCGAGATCTCAACACTCGAAAATCAGGCGGATCGGGTATGCAATCGTGTATGCGGAATCGGCCCTTAAAACCATGCACAACCCCAGTTGGGTGAAAATCTGCTCTTACGCGACATAAAAACGCAGGCAGGAGATTTAAAACTTTACGCCAATGCTTTTTCTGCCCATTAATCGGTGCGTATTTTATTTACGCGTAAAAATCTGCCATTAAAATTTTTTGGCACCAGCGGGGATCAAACTCGAGTCCCCGGATCTGTGAGCGGAATCCTTGCTACCTATGCCACCAGAGCACTTGGTAGAGGTGACTAAAGATTTATATACTAAGCTGAAACACACGCGCAAAATACCACATTTACGCGCATTTTTCAGCAAATATGCGAATAAATATGCTACGAAATATTTGCGTAGCGTATTTTTGTGGCTGGTTTTTTCAACGTGCAAAAATACGCCACATAATTAGAAGGGTAGTGGCTTTACGCGAGAAAAATACGCCACAAAATATTCTTGTGGGGATGGCGTGTTTATCAGCAGAGATTTTTTTCTGCTGTGCAGAAAATGTGACAACCTAAAAAGTCGCTTCAAATTACGCCCATGAATTGAAGCGTGGTTTTGAAAACTGTAAAATCTGCTGCATGGCAGCAGTTTGAAGTCGCATTAAAGTATAAAACGCCAATTAAACTACTCTTTACCGCGTATTTATTGGCAGAAGGGCAGATTTTCACCCAACTGGGACAATGTGTGATTTTGGACTGATCCCCGCACGCGCCGGAAATTTTTTAATTTTCTTTTTAAATTTTTTGAAAGAATTATCTGTTGGAATGTCTTAAAATTCATAATTCATCAGTAGATACCTATTATTGCCTGTGAGTTATGAGCAATTTTTCTGCTAAAATTTCCGCACTTTTTGTACATACTTTTAGTTTACTTTTAAGCATGCTATTCACTGGCTGAATATGCATGCGATTTTTTTGAAAAAGTCCAAATTCACGCATTCAGCATGTTGTATGCACAATTTTTGTCAATAGGGAATGCATCCAAACGAACCATGATAATTAAGCAGAATTAATTATCATGTTTGACGTATAGGTAGGCATTTGCCTAGTACTATGTGATTAGATAACTGGTACATCATCTCAGCTCTAGACTGGGGGATGTTGAAAGTCGTGAGAGTGGGAAAAAAGATTGCATCGGATGTTTAGGTAGGAACCTACCTAAACTAGTTATTATGTTATGAATATTCGAATAGATTAGAACGTTCGTTTCCGCGTTCGCGCATTCGATTAATTTTTTACAAGTTTTGTAATGTATTTTATTGTGATATTCAAACGGATTATAATGAGTTAATTTGAATTGAATTTTCGACTTATTCATTTCGCGAATTATGAATTATCAATATTAATATTCGAATATGAGTTATAAAATGGAGTAAATAGTTGGAGAGTCTGGTGTGCCTGCCCAGAGATGACATGTTCATCTTCTGTGGCATAATGGTGTGAATTTCTTTTCATCTATAAAGAGTTTGGGTCTATAACATAGTCAAGGTAAATGGCTGAAGTCTCAAATATTTCTTTAGATAGGTCAAGGTAAAGATCTTAAAGAATAATTAATATAATTCATGTATGAATTTTCCAATTAGAATTTTAATAATCAAAGTGATCAATGGATTGATCGAATGGTTTAGAATATTTAATTTTCCACCTTAATTTTATAATTAGTGTTTCTATTTGTATCAATTAGAATTTCGTTACTTTACAAAAAGGGATATTATCCCAAACCTTTGCTTTTTCGATTAGATAGGATGATACCTATCTCTGTATATATTCGCCATACTTTCGGTTATGAGAAGCGAGTTCTTTTTGGTATTAATATTCATGTGGTTAGGCAGGTTCCTTTTTCAATTCCTGTAACGATCCTACTTCCCTGAAATTCTCATGAGCTTCCTATTTTATTTACCTATCTGATTCCTACACGTCAAATCTCATTAAAAATCCCCTTCTCTGATTCCCACAATCAAAACCTATACCACATAAATATTAATATGGCACCCGCAACGTGGGGCTGAGATTTGTGTAATGTTCGAATAGGTATTTACCTACTTACTAAAATTGAAATTTTGGATTTTGTTGTGTCAAAATTATTTCATTTGTTGTTTCAAAATTTATTCAAATATCAAAACGAATTCGTTCCTCATTTGTCCAAGGCCATAGATAGTTTTTAATTGTGCATCTCCAGTTTCCATTCTAAATGGATAGGAATGATCGGTCAGTGTGTGAATCTACACTGATTAGGTAGGTGTAGTTTTCACTTAGGGAAAAGATTGTAACGGAGATTTTTATGGTAAAAACGTGCAAGAGTAATTGTTAGATTATTCAGTTTCATACATGATATTTTAACTAGTATATTGGTAATTCGTTATCTTTGTATGTTCATGTAGTTACAACCTTCTGAGTACTTGCATTTAGTCCGTTATCTTTTCGATCATATTAAGTACGTTATGGTAGTGTACTGTTGGAAATATTTGTACTTTTAGCTAAGTGGTTCCTAAAGGCCTTCAAAATTATTTCCCCAACGTTTCCGATCACCTACGAGTGTTCGTTTACAAAATTAGTATTTAAGTTTATAATAGGGACTATGTTCTTATTGAAAAAAAAAAAAAAAAAGGAAAAAATGAAAAAAAAAAATAGTAAAAGATAAAATTCTGAGAAGTATTGAACCAAGTATTACGATGAAGCATTTGGTGCTTATGAATGAACGTATTTATGCAAGCTGTTATCAGTACCAAGCTGGTGTTTATGTTGATATTTAGTATGCTGATTATTGATTATTGTTTACCTGGATAATTATCTGATTCTTGTGCTAATTAGTATTCGAGAATATTGATCTACAAATTCCAGATATTTCACTAATCCATCTACAGTGAAATGAAAAGTAAAACAGTTCGAATTTACCAGCATTATTTTTCATCTGTGTCCTGCTAAATGCGTGATATTTTGAGCTGCTGTTTAGCTGTCCAATTCGAGATTGATTTGCAGTCCAAGTATATTCGATTATTGACCAATATGGATTCGTTGGTGATTTTGGTGCATATTTCTCAGTGCAAAAAATAATTCCATGTTATGTTGGTGATTTTGAAGATTAGTTACACTTGCCAAAATTTCCTAATCTGTTTTAGGATGGCGCCCAACGTCTAGTACGGACTTTTTAGACCTCATTTAGTTGTAATTCATCTTCGATCATTAGAGTAGTTTTAGTTTTTAGTGTTAGTGTTCTTTTACCTTGACCTTAGGGATGTTTAGGGTAATTAGTTTTCACACCAATGGCACACTAGGTTTTTGTTAATGAAAATTGTATCGTTTATCAAATCATTCGCGTTTTTGAGTGATTATTAAAGAGCTTCAATCAAGAAACCTCCAAGAAAGTTTCCAGCTTCGAATTCGAGTCGATTGGAAGTTTTATTATTCGAATTTTCATCATCAGAATCGATCTATTTTCCTCCGAGAAAAACATCTAAACAATCAACAAAAAGCTCATCAAATTCGATCATCTTTTTCATCTCATCGTTTCGATCATCGATTAAAGAAGAAAATTCATCATGGCATATACACAAGCTGATTTCGAGAAATTATTAGCTGAAAAAGTAGCAGCTGAAAACAAAGTAGCTGAATTAGAACGAAAAATTCAGCTAGAAAATGAATCAAATGAGAAAATTATCAATGTACCTGGTATTTCTGCCGACCAGCTCAATTCTATTCTCTGTTCAAGTAATGAAACGATGATAAAGGCATTTTGTGAATACATGCCAAAACTGTGGAATATTGACCCAATACCAACTGGGTCATGTTTGAAGATTCCTCATCGTAATTTCAATCTGAATGCGCCTACTGAGCATTTGAAATATGGTATTCCAGATACGAAATCGCTAATTGAGATTAAACCAGTTGTTTTTGAAAATCATAATGGCAGTTCCGATTGTTACGATGATCTCAAAAATTTCCTTGATCAATCTGCTCTCAATAATATCCGTTTTCAAAAATGGACGGGATCCGAAGATATGCGAGTAGCTGAAGAGTTTCTTATGGAGTTTGAAATCGAGATCCGACAGATGGTTTACAATAATAAATGTTACAATTTAGCTTTCCTTGCTATGCTCGATGGTTTGGAGCTATTGAATTTTAAAAAAAGAATGAATTGTGACAAGCCATGGCATGAGAATGCGATCATGTTCATAAAGCAGTTTTCCAACGAAAATGTTTATTTAAGAGACCTAATATCGTTTATCAAGGATGAGAAACACGAGAAACAAAGCACCACAGACTTTGTTACATTTTGGTTAAGAAGACTTCGATGGAATTCGCTTATATCTGCTCAATGGATTTCCGAAACGCTGGTGTCAAAAATTGATTGTTGTTTTCGCGAAATTTTCAAAGAAATATCACCCAAAGACAGTCTCGAAGATATCATCAGTCGAGTTTGGAAAATGGAAAACTCAGGTCTTCAAAGCATCGGAAAATCAATTGATGCTACAGCTTACTATGAACAAGTTACCAAGCCAATGATGGATAAATTAAACCCTTCCAAAACATCATGTTCGACGAATACCTCATCACCAAATTTGAATTCAGCTCACCAAAGTTCATCAAGTGACAGTTCGAATGTTATTCCTGAAAGTTTGCAGAATGTCGAAATCGAAATCGTCTCCTCCTCCGATGAAGAATATGATGTGTCTGTTGATATCAATGATCTAAAAAATATTTCGAAAAAACCAACCTCTGAGATTCCACCATCAGAGAAATCACCTTCCATAAAGATGGTATCGAAAGAACCACCTATAACTCGATCTGTTCCAGTCAATAGAGAAAAATTTTATATTTTTCAAGACAGAATCGCCTATATTGGGAACAAAATAACATTGAAGTTCCTGAAACATTTCGAATGTGATAATTCGAATAAAGAATATTTATTATGCCGAAATAATATTACTGTCAACGAAGTCAATAAAATATTCGAAGAAAAATCGTTCGAGGTACCTGAGAATGTCGACACTGTTATTTTATCCCTTGGTTTGCAAGAATCTGTGCTCAAGAAATTCGACAGTGCAAGTTTCCAACAGCAACTGACTAAATTGGTGCAAACGTTACGTGACAGTTATCAATTTCACAAAATTATATTGATGCTGATTCCACCAATTTTAAATCGTGATACTGACATTGAATATTGGGATACACTCGAAGAAGTCAATAAAATGATCTACTTCGTTGCAAGAAAAAACCCTGGATTTTGCAGATTTTGGAATATCTTTTCTTTGTTTGTCAAACGAAAACCAATTTGGCCAAATGAAGTAAAATGGTTCAAGTACAATAATCAAAACGACATATTGTACGATCTGAATATGTCCTATTATCAGAAAATCAACTCTAATGATAATTCGCCGAATCAAGTTGATTGGAGTCATGAAGCTAAGCAAAAGTTAAAATGGCTCATGGTGAAATTCTTCCAGAAACAGTGTCAAATCAAATTGAAACCGAAATCATCTCCTGCTTACCAACCCTTGAAAGAAGAAAAAATGGATCGAGTTAAAGGTCGAGATGATGGTCCAGTTGTTTTCAATTTGAACCAGAGTATTATCGAAGTTATCAGTCCAGTCGACATAAAATACCAACAGAAAGACGTTTCGCCTGAAATTATGCTCGAATTTGGCAAAATCAAGGTCAATGCTCTAGTAGATAGCGGTTGTTCTCATGTGCTTATGAACGAGAACATCTACGAGCAAATACTATTCGAATATCCAGAACTCAAGAAATCTGAATTGAGAGCTGATGGTATGGGAAAACAGTTCGAACTTGCAGTTGGTGAAAGTCATCCAAATATCACCAAAACAGCTTACTTACCATTCAGTTTTCCTGACCAATTCCCTCGAAAAGGAGTATTCAATATGCAACTGCTCATTGTCAAAGATCTGAATTGGGATCTGATTATTGGTCGTAATTTTCATCGAGAATTTAAACTCATCAACCATTCAGCTGAAAATTACATCGAAGTTACTGATCCTGTTATTAATCAGAAATTCAAGATCGAGTATAAAGACCAGAAAAAATGCAACGTTAATTTCGAATTGAACGAGACCTCGAAGAATAAAATAGCTGATACTCTTTTCGTTACAATGGTGAAGCCTACCGAGGTATTTTCGATTTCTGAAAACCAAGATGTGATTGTCGATGCTGAAATGGAAGCAAAAATTCAAGAAATTTTAGCCAATACCGATATTCCTGATCTCGAAAAAGAAGAGCTGAAACGTCACATCTACAACAATTGTGAAATTTTTGAAGACCGCATCGGACTGTGTAATTGTTACACACACAGTTTTGTTTTCAAAGATGGTGTAATGCCTCCACCTCAAAAAGTATGGTGCAAAACAAGACCAATTCCGCACCGGTTCGAAGACGGAGTGTTTAAAATAATCAGAAGCTGGATTGCTCAGAAAAAAGTCGAAGTTCGCCAGTCTCCTTACAAACTTGGTTTGGTTTATGTTGACAAAGGAGGCGGAAAAGTTCGAATTTGTTTGGATGGCCGCCCGCTCAACGAATACATCCTCAGACATTCAACCGAAGTACCAAACATTGCGAATATGCGTCTCAAGTTCAATGGAATGCGATATTTTTCGATTTTCGATTTCAACAATGGTTTTCTCCAAATCGGCCTCGATGAAAATCAACAGTGTGTACTCAGTTTTGTAATCGATGGAGTACCTTTCGTCATGACTGTTGTTGGCTTTGGAACTGAGGATTCATTGGCCGCCTTCGTTTATGCGTTATTACTGGTACTGAAAGGCTGCGAAGAATTTGCTGGCGTCTATGTCGATGATGTGATTATTTATTCTCGAACACTTCGTGAGCACCTCGAACATATACGTATATTTCTCGAAAAAGTCAGAAAAGCAGGCATGACACTCAATTTGCGGAAATCCCAGTGGTGCAAAACTCGAATTAAATACCTTGGGATGATTTTCTCAGAAGAAGGTGTCCAGGTGGACCCTGAGAAGATCGCACCTGTGCTCAATTTCAAAAAACCTCAAGATGTTCATGCTTTACAGTCGTTTTTGGGCATGTTTCAATATTACAGAGCCTTTATGTCTAAAATCAGCGAATTGTGTGCTTCATTGTACGAGATGACCTCTTCGAAAAAAGCATTCTTCTGGACTAAGGAACGAGAACAGTGTTTCGAAGATCTCAAGCAAGAACTTGCTCGTGAAACGATGCTTACCTACCCTGATTTCTCAAAACCATTCTTCGTTTATACTGACGCGTCAATGAAAGCCATAGCCGGAGTAGTGATGCAAGAGCAAGAGAAAAATAACCAGAAATTCATGATGCCTATCGCTTTTTCCTCTCGAGTGCTCAAAGGCTATGAAAAATCATATTCGATTATGGAGCTGGAATTGTTAGCCATTGTACACCTGTTGGCGAAAAATTACTACTTATTGGCTGGCTACCAAATCAATTTGTTCACCGATAACATCGCAGTTACCTATCTGAAGAAGAACGATCTCCTGCCAAATCGAATCATAAAATGGTTACTTTACCTCGACAATTTTTGAATCAATATTCGCCATATTGCTGGATGTGACAATACTATAGCCGATTTCTTGTCACGTTACTCTTTTCAAGTGACTGAAAATGACAAAAATTTTACCATTTTCCTGTTCGATTATATACCACCTAAGTGCCTTTACACTGAGTTTCGAAAATTACGTCAACATCAAGATCAAGATTCTCAATTGCAGACATGGTTTGCTCAACAACCAGATCGAGTGAAATTCGATGAAGAACTCAAATTATTTACGTTCCAAAATAAAAATGATAAAATTTCGAGAATCTACATCCCAAAGAATCTTCAGAAAGACATCATTCACCATTACCATTTCGAATACGGTCATGTTGGAATGAGTAAACTCATCAAGATTATCCGACGTCACTTTGACTGGCCAGGAATGACATTGCAAGTTCATTCTTTTGTGGCTGAATGTATTTCCTGTCAAGTTTCTTCTAGAAGTTCGACTAGATTATATGGACCTACTCAACCTCTGCAATCTGAGCATTTCAATCATATGCTCTGCATTGACAATTTTGGTCCAATTCCTGCTAGTACTGCCGGTTGCGATACAATATTTGTTATCGAAGATCACTTTACGAAATATGTGAAGCTGTTTGCCCTGAAAGTTGTGACTTCGAAAAATATCATCAGCAGAATGGAGCAGTGGATCAACGAATTTGGTTGCCCGAAAATTGTGCTTAGCGATAACGGTCCTCAGTTCAGTTCGAGATACTGGCGCAATTTTTGGAAGGAGAAAAACGTAATTGTTCGATATACTTCGAGATATACTCCAAACTCGAATCCTGCTGAAAGGATCATGTCAACAATTGGTTCCAGTATTCGAAAGTATGCTAGTAACAAGCAGAAGTCCTGGTTTCGAATTCTACCAGACATTGAGAAGAAGCTTAATTTTACTGAGAGCATAGTGACTGGCTGCATACCCTACGAAGTTGTTCGAAAAAAATTGGTTCCTGATAGTTTGGTCGATATTGTGAAAAAACGAAAACTTCCTGGTAATCTAGACCAAATCATCTCCGAAAATCATCAAAAAGACCGAGCTCGAAAAATAAAATACTTCAGCAGATTTCATAAACCAGTTCGATTAAAGAAAGGTGACCTTGTCTTCGTTAAGAATCACATAAGATCGAGTAAGGAGAAAGGAATCTCCGCTAAATTGAGTAATCAATGGAAAGGTCCATATAAGATCGTCACCGAGAAGTTCGTGAACGTTTACGAGCTCGAAGATATCAACAGACCTGGCTACATAATCCAAGAAAACATCCGACACCTGAAGAAATACGATAAAAGCACAGATGATCAAAAACCTCCTGATCAGTCTTCAGCTACATCAACGAAAACCTAATCCATTTTACTGGTAATTACGTTATGTGCCAGTGGTAGCTTCAAAACTTTGAAAATCCATATTCAAAGTCAATATTAGCTATGTTTGGTCCTTCTTCAAGATGGTTGTTTTCTGAGTATTCCAGTAATGAAATCCAAGTTCAGATGGATGATATTTCGAATAATTAGTCGTTTTCGCTCGAGCTACAATCCTGTTGATTTGTAAAGATTCACTTTTGACTCTACCTACCTGTTTTGTCCTATCTATGTTTATGTTACTCGCGATCTATTTTGATCTAATTTTTACCTGGATAGTTGTTATGTTTTTTATTTTGCATTATTTTGTTTTTCTCTATTTTTGTTTAGTTTTTACTTTATGCAGGTGTTTTTGCATTTAGCATTATTTTCGAACTATGTTTTATGCATTGTATTTTTCACGTATACTTTTTCCTACTTGTTTATGTTTTTAGATATGTTTTCCAGTGGTCTTTTTTCTCACCCTCACGACTTCAAAGTCTGCCGGGGGAGATTTTATGACGTATAGGTAGGCATTTGCCTAGTACTATGTGATTAGATAACTGGTACATCATCTCAGCTCTAGACTGGGGGATGTTGAAAGTCGTGAGAGTGGGAAAAAAGATTGCATCGGATGTTTAGGTAGGAACCTACCTAAACTAGTTATTATGTTATGAATATTCGAATAGATTAGAACGTTCGTTTCCGCGTTCGCGCATTCGATTAATTTTTTACAAGTTTTGTAATGTATTTTATTGTGATATTCAAACGGATTATAATGAGTTAATTTGAATTGAATTTTCGACTTATTCATTTCGCGAATTATGAATTATCAATATTAATATTCGAATATGAGTTATAAAATGGAGTAAATAGTTGGAGAGTCTGGTGTGCCTGCCCAGAGATGACATGTTCATCTTCTGTGGCATAATGGTGTGAATTTCTTTTCATCTATAAAGAGTTTGGGTCTATAACATAGTCAAGGTAAATGGCTGAAGTCTCAAATATTTCTTTAGATAGGTCAAGGTAAAGATCTTAAAGAATAATTAATATAATTCATGTATGAATTTTCCAATTAGAATTTTAATAATCAAAGTGATCAATGGATTGATCGAATGGTTTAGAATATTTAATTTTCTACCTTAATTTTATAATTAGTGTTTCTATTTGTATCAATTAGAATTTCGTTACTTTACAAAAAGGGATATTATCCCAAACCTTTGCTTTTTCGATTAGATAGGATGATACCTATCTCTGTATATATTCCCCATACTTTCGGTTATGAGAAGCGAGTTCTTTTTGGTATTAATATTCATGTGGTTAGGCAGGTTCCTTTTTCAATTCCTGTAACGATCCTACTTCCCTGAAATTCTCATGAGCTTCCTATTTTATTTACCTATCTGATTCCTACACGTCAAATCTCATTAAAAATCCCCTTCTCTGATTCCCACAATCAAAACCTATACCACATGTTGATGGAAACACTCATTACCACGCTAAAAGTGGGTAGAACATGAAAAGAAGAACACTGACTTAAGGCCAATGCGCTTATACATTTTCTTTGGGCTGAAACAGTTAACACATCTACATACATTTCAACTTGGCTCCAGAGAGCTCGAGATTCTGATGCTAAGTGAAGAGCTTAGCCGGTGGTTGTACGGCCGACGCCTTTAGATCCACCATCAAGCAGAGAATCCCCCACGTTACCATACTTTCAGTAGAAGGAGACAGAGCGATGAACTTTAAAAAGAGCAAGTAACGAAACTTCTCTCTAAGAATAGATCGATGAATATTTCATATAAGGGGAGCTACAATAATAACCGCTAGGCGGTTAAGGCCATCTTGCTACTCACAAATTAGCTTTCAGAACGCGTTGGTAGTTGGAATATGACTTGAAAAAAAGGGCCTAAGATCCATTCTTTTAAGACTCATGTTGAAAAAAGACTTTGAAATTGGTAGTGAAAGCATGATCTCAAAAAAATATTCCCATAGTTGTGACACTCAAGACAGCTAAATCCAACATTTAAAAATTTTTAGAATTTTTCTAACAGGTCAATTATAGGTCAGTAAAAGAAAAGAGACTTCTTATTTGAATTTAAAAAAATGGTTAAATTTTTTTTACTTGTGTAAAAAGTGGTTCTCAAACTACGTTGGCAGTGAGAATATCACCTAAAAAAAGATACAAAAAAATTGTAACCTCTCAATTCAACATTTGGAAATTTTTGGGTGAGTTTTTTTTTTGGGGGGGGGGGGGAATGACCAAAAATACATTTTTTTTACTCACGTTGAAAGTGAACCTTAAAATTGGTAGATAGTAAAAACATAACCCCAAAAAAGTATTCTTCGAAATTTCTGTTGTTTTTTTTTTTTAGGAGGGTCTTTTATGTGAGGACGAGAAGTTTATTGCTTGGCTTTTAAAATTTAAGAATTTGAATGATGTTTTTTTGAAGGAAGTTGATTTTGAAAAACAGAACAGAACCAAGCAAAAGCTCTTGAAAATGAGTATTTCGAGAAGCATTGAAAAAAAATGTTTTTTTTTGGCTTTAAAACTTCATTTTTTTGGATATTTTAATCTTAATCTTAAAAAGAAAAACTTTTGAAAATTTGTCTTTCCAGAAGTAAAACATAATGTTTTTTTGTTTTTTTTTTCATCACAGGTCTTTATTTTGACGAGCCATTAAGACAGCGCGGGCCTAGGGCAAACTGTCTCCTTACCCCCTCCCCTTCTTGACGACCCCGGTCCCCAAAACACATCGGTCTTCGGTAGTGAGAATAGGACCATTCACATCGGAATTAGTTTTGAAAACGCGTTGATAATTCACATATGATCTAGAAAGAATATCTACCTATTCTAAGGGTCTGTCTATAAAGCAGCCTGCTTGAAGGTTTCGGAATTTGAAGCATTTAAAAAAACCAATGCTCCCTCCCTCGGTGTACCCTTATTTCATTTTTTTTTTTCTGTAAAAATTAGGACTCCAAACGTTAAGATTCATGAATGAAGTTTTCTCTGATAGTAACTAGTCATCCATTGTTTTCATCGATTTATGCAATTTTTGGACTATTCTGAAAAATTTTTAAAACCCTGGCCAGTGGCCCTACCACCCACAATTTTTTGTTCAGGGAGCTGAAAAAAAATCGCAAAATCAATAAAAGTGGTTGACCGAGAAGTTTCCTGGTATACAGATAGTACACAAATGCAAGAAAATCACGCAGCATCATCATACAACACAACATCTCGAATCAACTGTGTAGATTGCTCATCTTGGATATAGAAATAAGAGGCCCCAGGGTAAGAAAAGAGCGTTAGGTTGAACGCTACGCTGAATTAAAATTTCGCAAATCTGTCTGGGCTTTTGTATCGGAAGAGAGATCATAACGGCTCCCGGAGTCTGAGCCCGTGAGCCGACGTCGTCGTCGGTCGTCTCTTAAGCCAAATGTCAAATAACTCTACATGGGTGGGGGGGAACTACATATCTCTTCCCCTGCATATAGCATATAGCACAACGTACACTTTACACAGATGAGTAACGAAGAAAAAGAAATTTTCGCGCACGAATGGCAATAATAATTTCGAAGGGTGTGGAGTTACGACCACGACAGAAGAAAGCAACATATACGCAGTTTAGAGGAAACCGAAACAGAAAAATGCATTTGTAACATTTCGCAAGCATTATGATTGTACTGGTACCATAGTAGATGGTCTCGTATTCGTATAGTTTGACATGTGTATGATATTTAGGCGGTGCGTGTGTGTGAGGGTTACCCCATGGGAAATACACTTGTCTACGTTGATATTTCCGTTCCTGTGTAGTGCTTTTTTATGCTGTTTGAGGCGAAAAAAAAAGCAAAGAAAAGAAAAGAAAAAGATACATTTATATTGTGGATTGTTATGTGGAAGTTTGGAAAGGCCACCTGTTTATATAAAATCATATCACCGTGTGTTGTATCGTGTTTACCGTGAAAAAATAAAGATGGGTCGGCTGTCAATGTATAAAAACGGACGTAGACGCGGACTTATTGCTATATTAGATAACGTTACATTTTTAATATATAATCCTGCTTTATGATTTGATAGGCGTGATGGTAAAGTACCTACGGCCGGAGTAGGCTACCCTACAGCACGGATATAAGTGTACTTTTTACCTTAGTGATGGAGATATACAACGCACGATATAAGAGTATCGTAATGCAGGTGTTGTTATCTGTATATGTATCTTATGTGTTTATTTGTTAACCTATTCGAGGATATTGGACTTGGAGGGATAAGTAGGTGTGCTGTTCTATTATTCGTAAATACAGGGGTATAGGCTAATTTAGTTTACTTATTTTACGAAGCAATAAATGCTTATTTTGGATCAAGAAATCCACTCGAGATGCATAAAAAAAATTAAATAATGTAAGTACTCGATATCCGTTTCAAAAAAAGAATAGGAGCGGGCTGTGCTTTCAAGAATTTTTTTTAACTCCAGAGACTGGAACACACAAAAATGACCAACAAAGAGAAGGGGTTCAATATTCTAAAAATCAAAAAAGCCTTAGACAAATACATTTTCAAACGTGGCACTCAATTTTTTTCAAAAAATTTTTAAGTTTTCAATTTTAATTTCAAAGATTTCAGTTGTACTTATACTTTTATTTTTTGATTCAATTTTCAATCTAATTTTAAGAATTTTAAATTCCGTTTTCAATTTTTGATTTTACTTTCAGAGACTCTCGTTCACTTCACTTTCAGAGTTTTACGTTCGGATAGTTTTCAATTTTTCATTAAATTTTAGAAAGTTTCGGTTTATTTTTTATTTTTTTTGGTCGCGTTTTCAGTTTTCAATTTTATTTTCAATTTTTGATCTTGTTCTTTTGGACTACCTACCTATTTACATTTGTTTCATGTTTTTGATTTAATATTCATTTCTTAGAACACTCGAATTTAATGTTGAGATTAAAGTATAATTATTTCATTTTCAGTGTATTTTCAGTTTTATTTCAAGTTTTGAAATCATATTTAGGGTTTCAAATTTTTTTCTGATGTTTTTGATTTTATATTCCTAATTTTTTGTTTCATTTTCAGTTCTTTGAATTTAAGTAAGGTGTATTTAGTTTTTTTTTGGGGGGGGGGGGTATTTTCAAGATTTTCAACGTGATCTCAATTTTAATTCAATTTTCACTTTGTCTTTTCAGTTCTATTTTCAGAATTTCAAGTTTCATTTTACATCAGGTTATTACTTTGGTTCTTATTTTTCAGTCTTATATTTACAATTTTCATTTTCAGTACCTAATCAATTTTATTTTTCAGTTTTATTTTCAGAATTTTCTATTACATTTTCAGTTTTCAATTTTATTTTTAGATATTTTAAATTTGTTTCATGTTTTTTATCTAATATTCATGGATTCATATTTTCGTTTTCACTTTTATTTTTTACCTATTTTCTGATTGCATTTTCAAAACTTTCAATTCAATTTTCAGAATTTTCAATTTTCGATTTCATTTTTAAGTTTTAAAATTTATCTTCATGGTTGGTTATCAAGTTATTTTCGTGTTCTCGATTTTGTGTTCAGAATTGCCTATTTAATTTTCAGTTTTTGATTCCAATTTCAGAATTTTCATTGTGATTTTTCAGTTTTTAATCTAATTTTCACGTTCTACTTTTCAGTTCTATTTTCAGAATTTTGAATTCTATTTTCAGTTTTAAACTCCGTTTTCGAAGATTTTCAATTTTATTTTGTGTTTTTGATTTATATCTATTCAGAATTTCCAATTTCACTTTCACTATTCAGTTGGCTCTTTTATTTTTAAAACTTTTTTCATTTTCACTTATCAGTTTTATTTTCAGAATTTATTTTTCTTTTACATTTTCAGGTCATTTTCAGTTTTTGGGTTGATTTTCTGAATGTTCAATGTGATTTTCAGTTTTCAATTTCATTTTTTACTTTTCACTTATATTTTTAGAATTTTTATTTTCAGTTATTAATTTAATTACATGTTTCCAGTTATATTCAGAATTTTCAGTTTCTCAATTCCTTTTTCAGAGATTTTTAATTTTATTACCTACATGTTTTAGATTGAATATTTAGAATTTCCAATTTTTGATTTCATTTTTAGAATTTTCAGGTTTATGTTCAGAATTTTTCATTTCATTTTCAATTTAATTCATTTTAAGTGATTTTGAATTTTATTTCATGTTTTCGATTCAATATTCAGACTTTCTCATTTCATTTTCGAAAACTTTACCAATCTTATTTTCAAATTCTGATTCCATTTTCAAAATTTTCAAATTTCGATTTCATTATTCAAGTTTTCAATTATTAAATGCTCAGAACTTCCTATTTCATTTCCGGGTTTTCAAATTTATTGTCAGTTTTCAGGTTTTATTTTCAGAACTTTGTGCTTATTTCGTTTTCAGTGTTTGATTCCATTTTATGCATCTGAGAAATGTTCAATTATTTCATGTTTTTGATTCAATGTTTAGAATTTTCAATTTTATGTTCAGGGGTTGATTTGATTTTGAAATTTCGATATAATTTCGAGATTTTCAATTTCGCATTCAATTTTGGATTCACTTTTCAAAGTTGGTTTTCAAATTTGTGTTCACTATTTCCAATTTCATTTTCAGTTTTAGAATCAATTTTGAGAATTTCCAATGTAATTTACCTACAGCTTTTGATTCCATTTTTATAGATGTTGAATTTTATTTCATATTTTTGATTCGATATCAAAAATTTTCAATTTCATTTTCAGTGTTCAATTCCATTTTTAAAGATTTTCAATTTTATTTGAAGTCTGTATTTGATTTGAGGTGCTCAGAATTTTCAAATTTTATTTTCAATTTTTAGTTAAATTTTTGAATGAAATTTCGTTTTTGTTTTCAAAATTTCTCTAATTATTTAAGAAAAGGTTCACCTTCTTGGCTCCCTTGATGCTGACCCCGCTCCTGGAAATTGTGTCGAGAGACCACTAGTGAAAAACCTGCCACCTCCCCCTCCTTCCACCTAAAAAAGCTATTTACACAGAATCACGACCTTCTCGAAATCAATTCTCAAATTTTTCTCGAGTCTAATTTCAATTTTTGTGCAATTTGTGTGAGTCATAATCATCCATTTATGATGTTTCTATACATACTCGTATGAAAGAATGTAGATATTTTTAATGTAGAGTACTCTTACCTTATTCAGAATTACAACAACATAAATCTCGCGGGAGGAGGACGAATTCTTCGGATGTTTCCTTAATTTGAACTCCATCTGGAATCAAAATTTCCGGACCATTAATAAAATGCTGAAAAATGAAATTGTATTTGTAATTCGCATAGTTCATGACATGATAAGTTCTCGTTGAGTTATTTCACGAATTCGAAACTTATTCGAATTCAAAGTCTCTTTAGCGCCCATTTTGAGGGGGGGGGGAGCACAGTGGGCTGTGAGAACCCTCAAAACAGGCGTAATTCAAAAACTCACAATGAACTCTAAAACAATGGTACAATGATATCCTTCTTATGTTTTTGGGATCGCAGAATACGAATTTGACGATAGATATTTTTTTGTAGGAGTGGGGGGGGTGAGGGGGCGAAAAATTCAAAATTCGACTATAATGATGTGTGATGGGTCGAAATGTACTAAATATGAATAATTCAACTAAAAGTGAGTAATTTTCATCAATTTACTCGATTTTAGTTGTTATAAAGTAATTATAAAGGTATAATTTACGTTGAAACTCCGTTTTTTAGCTACTCTGCTGCATAAGTAGGAATAGAACAAATTTTTGCACGTAGATGCACGGGAAATTCCAGCGGCTAGTAATACTTAAGATAGTGTATTTCAAGATATCAATTGCCATTTTTGCCCCCAAATGCCCCAGCGACCACAACAGTCAATTATAGTGAAAAATCATGGTGAATTTTGTTTAATATGTGACAAATTTTTTCTTCCAGGGACTTTGACGGCTCCCCAATAGAAAATTCTTCATCCCCCAACCTTCACCCCTTCTACACCCTCGAAAACGTACATTTAGACATATCACACGTCATTATGTTCAAATTTTGAATTTTTCACAGTTTTCACCCCCTTCATCCCCCAAAATTCACCCCACGAAAAAAAATATTGTCAACTTCGTGATCTACACCCTCAAAAACATACAATTTGATATATGACACATCATTATGGTCAAATTTTGAATTTTTCAACCCCTTCATCCCCAACCATTCACCCCTACGAAAAAAATATTGTCAAATTCGTGATCTTACAACCTCGGAAACATACATTTCGACATATCACACATCATTATAGTCAAATTTCGAATTTTTAAGCATTCCCCCCCCCCCTCGGCCCCCTCCATTGACCCCCTACGAAAAAAATATTGTCAGATTCGTGATCTACACCCTCAAAAACATACATTTCGACATATCACGCATCATTATAGTCAAATTTTGAATTTTCGCCCCCTCACCCCCTCACCCCCCACTCCTACAAATAAATATTGTCAAATTCGTATTCTGCGACCCCAAAAACATAAGGGAGGATATCATTATACCATTGTTTTAGGGTTCGTTGTAAGTTTTTGAATTACGTCCGTTTTGAGGGTGCTCACAGGCCACTGTGGGCGGGGGGGGGGGGGGTATTGAAAAATCGGAATTGAAAACACACGCAAAGAAATTCGAATTCGTTGTCAATATTTCTCAAAATTCGTGCATAGATTTCAATAAATTGATTATTTTATTTTTAAAAAATTTAAAACACAAATTATGAGTGCAGAGCTCATCTTGAGGTGCTGATCAAAATTCAATTTGGAGTCATCTTTGCTCTTGAAACTCTTCAAAAAATCTGCCAAAAAACGTGAAATCTTGCTTTCTAATTTTAAACGAAAAATTTCAAAGATAAGCAAGCAATATTCAAAGGAACCCCCCCCCCCCCCGAACCTGCATCTAAAATATAGTTTCTTGATTCCTACTGCATTTTTTCGATTTTTTTTTTTTTAAATAAATGATCAATTTTGAATTTTTTTTACAATCTAAAATTACTTTTGCCTTATCTAAGGTTTAGTTCGCCTATGGCAATTATTATCCTACAGCTCGCTGACAACACATGTGACAATTTTTTTCCACGTAAACGCGAACGTTCTGGAACCTTTGTCGTTACACGTGTCGCAGTTCCATTTTTGTCGTCGTGAAAGCTGCCTTACTCGGCAAGAAAAAGGTATCGGAGCGCGAAAATTGAGTTTTAATGTATTCCTTTTAAGATTCAGCGATACACTTACTACTCGTACTATACCTACGACGAATATTTAAATTTCATTCGAGCTCTCTCTCTCCTTCTCTCTCTCTCTCTGTTCTTGCTTCTTGTGCTTCGGCCCGAAAGGTTTTTACAACTCCTTCGATATATGGTAATTAGACTCAGCTCAGTGTGTATACGTAGGGCGGCGAGGGACTTGGTAAATGACGGCAAAGGATTGAGATATACGAGAGCGTGCGAGGGAGGTGAATAGACGACGTAAATTGAACGCATTTCGTGCCGCGTAATTATCGCCACAGAGTATATGTGTATGCAAGTGTAGTATATTCGTGCGTACGTCAAGGCAAGCAGAAGAAATTTCGTGTAGCTGTATAGCATAATATTAAGAAAGTAGCAGAAGAAAATGACGAATGTCGACAGAAGCCGAAGCCAAAGCTGCAGCCGCTATAGCCGCATTTCCTTCGATATAAGACGTATACCTACTTACTTGTAGTGTGTATAATGGCTACATTAAAAAGTCAATTCGAATAATTGATTTGTTATCGTCGTATCGATCGCGCCTTTTAGAACCAGTTCGCCTGCCTCGGACTACTGTTGGTGCTGCTGTACTCGTATATGTGGCTATGGCACTGGATCTTCGGTGAGATGGCGTTATCGTGCCGGTCAAATTAACCAAACACTATGTTAGGGCGCGCGTAATTACGTAGTGGAAATGTCCAACTTGAGAATAGGCGTTTATAAAGCCTGCTTTTTAAACATGGGTGGTTGAAATTATAAATAAGCGTCGTTAGCGGTAAGATTAGGGCGGCTACTGACATTTAATAATGTGCCAAGAGGTATTTCGAAAAGACAAAGAGGCGCAGACGACGGCCGTAGGCGTACGGCGCAGTGCGGGGTTCTGTTCTGTGTGAAGCGTTTACTCGTTTGCTTGGCCTTTTTTTTTTTTTTTACTACAACTACAAATGATCGCCTTGCGCTGTGATTTCATTTCATTATAGTTTGGTTTGATCATTATACGAGTACGAGACGACGAACTTAACCCGAAACCACGCTAACTTGCCTGGTTCATGACTCTGGGTATGGATTGTATCAGATCTTGCTCTTAGAGAGGTATCATTGATGTTGTGAATTTAATTCGAACCTCGTCGAGTGCATTGCTCGCTATCTGCTGGGTCTGTAATTAGATGGAATTTTCAAATGAGGTTTGTTTTACATTGTTGGAAATTAGTATTTTCATTTGATTCGTGCGATGGCGGAGTGGAGTGGAATGGAATAAGAGTATAGAGAGAGAAAGGGGCTATCTACTCGTAGAAGTGCTTTCAGGCTATTTTAATTACACAACGGCCTGTTTTGTGCATCCATATGCCTCTTGAAATTTAATATTTTGGTCCAGAAATAAAGTTGACTGTGAATATTTTTTCATCAAGTGCAGCTCCTGATTGGGTAGGTACTGAATCGATTTTTTTTTCAAAATTAGCTTAAGAATTTAAGAATATTCATTGGATTATGGATTAAATTAAAATCAGTCAACAACAATATGTAAAAGTATAAGAAAAAAGCAGAAAAAAGCGCTATCAAATCCTACCGTGTTTCATAGATATCAAAATGAAAGTCTTTTCTAACCCAGTATGATACTCCGTTGAATATAATGCATAACTTGAACCAAAATGAATTAAGAAAAGAAAATATACAAAACAAAAAAGAAAAAAAGAAAAAAACCTGAAAACTTGAAAAATTGAAAATTGAAAAATGAAAACTCAAAATTTTCACTTTTTGATTTTTTTTAGCCCGGTTTTTTTGATTTTTTTTTTTCAAAAATGTGCAAAACGTAGATGAATTTTTGTATTTTTAGAATTACCTAATTTCTACAATCTTACCGATTTTTCATCCCAAAAAAACGCTAACACGATGGGAAAAAGCACAAAATAAGCAAAATTTTAGACTTTATGGGCAGAAATTGGAATTTTAAAACATTTACACCCCCTCCCCCCTCAAAAAAAGCACTATAAACTTTCATCATTTGTCTGAGGATGGAATGAATCGCAAGGAGAATGTATTTGACAATTTGTCCTCCTCAAATTTTTGCATTAATCTAGTCAAAACATCAGAAGATATCACATATTTCTGAAATCAGAGAAATATTTTGGGATACAGTGGTTGATAAATAATATAATGGTCTAAATACTTAGTCGTAAGTGAGATAGATTGAGTATTCAGACTGTGTGATGCTAGCTAGCCACACTAAGTATACAGAAATTGGGATTAGCACAGAGAGCTACCCGGGAAAAAATGGGACAGATCTAATTGTATCTGATCATATCTAATGTGATCAAATTAGTTAGATCTAAAAATTGATCAACATAGATCAGATTTGATAAAATTATATCGGAATGTTGAACATCTTAGATATAAATTTGTCCCATTATATCTGGTCAGATCTATGAAGATCCAGTTGGATCTAAAATGTTTGAATAGTATTTCTTACAAACATATCTATTCAGATCAGAGTTGATCAAATTATATCTGAATTGATCTCATTATATCTGGTCAGATCTATGAAGATTCAGTTGGATCTAAAATGTTTGAATCATATTTCTTGTGGACATATCTATTCAGATCAGATTTGATCAAATTATGTCTGAATAGATCTCATTATATCTGGTTAGATCTAATGAAGACCCAGTTGGATCTAAAATGTTTGAAACAAATTTCTTGCAAACATGTCTGTTCAGATCAAATTTGATAAAATTATATCTGAATGGATCTCATTATTTATCTGGTTAGATCTATGAAGATCAAGTTTGATCTAAAATGCTCGAAAAGTGTGTCGTTTTGGCTACTTGCAGATAAAGTCTTGAGCAGAATCCTATATAGGGTTCAAGGCTCGAACTTCCTAATTAACTTTTCATGGTTCAAGTAAAATTGATTGAGTAAAACAATTCTGTTGAAAATTATAATTTTCATCATTATTATTCGATCTACCCATTTTTTGGAGACAAACTACATATTAGAGGGCGAGGATCCAAATTGGACAAAAACACTTCTATGTAAATGAATAAAACTGAAAATTGACCAATAACATGGTTAGATCTAACTAGATATAGAAAATGTCTCTATCTAGATAGATCTAACTGGATATAATTAGATCAAATTATATACAGTTAGATCTATCTAGATAGAGACATTTTCTTTATCTAGTTAGATCTAACCCTTTCATATATAATTAGATCTAATCCATTTTTTCCCGGGATATGTACTTAATGGGTTCCCTTACTCGAACTTGTATTACACAAATAAATACAATTGCAATCACGAGTATTACAAAAGGAAAAAGACTTAACACAACTAAAAACTTAATCGAAGTAAAGACTTAACTAATACACAAAAACCATTTAATAACAGAGGGCCTGAGCTCTCCAATTTTTATGGATACTTTTAACTTGTCAATTCGTGACTCTTGTCGTTGTAGAACTGCGACGAGTTTAGGTAGCTAATTTGGCTAGATAGCCAAATTAGCACCTTGACCACACCTATTGTTACCAGACTGGTAAAGGGTTGACATACGCGAATATAGGTATTGGCAAATATATTGGTAGTGGCTTCAAGGCATATACTTCCTACTCTAACATGGTGCCAATTTTTTTGAAATCGGCAATAATGACCAAAAAAATTGGAAAACATTTTCAAGATACGAATTTACCAAAAATACCTACTGACACAATCTGCGAATTTTCAACCGCTTACTAAGCTAGACAGATAGTTCAGTGACCTTAAGAGACCAAACAGACCAGCCAATGATCTTAAAAGGTCAGATAGGTAGACAGACGACCTTTGGGAAGCCAGCTGCAGATGGGCCGAAGCCAGACAAATAAACAGACAGACAGACAAGCAGACAAACTTGGGAGACAAGACAGACGGGTCATTGACCTTGGGAGACTAGACAAGCAGACAGACGACACTGAGAGGCCACACAGAGAGCCAATGACCTTGGATGGAGGGGCCAGGCAGGGAAACAGATGATTTTGAGAAGCCAGACAGATGGGACAATGACCTGAAGAGGCTAGATAGGAAGATGACAACCTTGAGAGGCCAGACAGACACGTTGCATATAAGCGGCTAGACAAGTGAGTCAGTGACCTTGAGAGGCCATATAAAGAGGTAAATGACCTTCAGAGGCCAGAAAAAACGTTGAGAAGCCGCACAGCTCGGTCATTGACTTTCAGAGACTGGACAGGTAGGTCAACGACCTTGAGAGACCACACAGATGTGTCCAACAAGACCTCTTCAAGAATAATTTATGACCATTTTAATGACCAAGTTGTGCGGTTTCTCAAGGTCGTCTGTCTTCCTGGCTGACCTCCTAAGGTCGTTGACCCACCTGAATGACCGAGCTGTGTGGCTTCTCAAGGTTTTTTCTGGCCTCTGAAGGCCATTTACCTCTTATTTACATGGCCTCTCAAGGTTACTGACTCACTTGTCTAGCCGCTTATGCAACGTGTCTGTCTGGCCTCTCAAGGTTGTTGTCTTCTCTCTAGCCTCTAAAAATCATTGTCCCGTCTGTCTGGCTTCTCAAAGTCATCTCTTTCCCTGCCTGGCCCCTCCATCCAAGGTCATTGGCTCTCTGAGTGGCCTCTCAGTGTCGTCTGTCTGCTTGAGAAAGAACATACTGAAATACAGAAAGACGAAAAGACAAATAGACGAATAGACGAATAGACGAATAGACGAATAGACGAATAGACGAATAGACGAATAGACGAATAGACGAATAGACGAATAGACGAATAGACGAATAGACGAATAGACGAATAGACGAATAGACGAATAGACGAATAGACGAATAGACGAAAAGACGAAAAGACGAAAAGACGAAAAGACGAAAAGACAAAAAGACGAAAAGACGAAAAGACGAAAAGACGAAAAGACGAAAAAAGACGAAAAGCCGAAAAGAAAGTTCAAATTTCAAAATGGCGCTGTAAGTGGGAGCTACCACTTAAAATTTAGAAAAAATTTCCATAGATGTACCTTTTGATGTTTTTTCGAAATATTCAAGTTTCGAGATGGGATCTCTTAATGGAGGGGGAGCACCACACCTCTAATTTTGGGCGAAACCTTTGAAAGAAAATCTGGGGCATGTGACATATTGAATTGCATGTTTTTGGTGACGCCGAACACGAATATGACATGCAACACACGGAAAAGTATGTTTTTGGTGACGCTGAACACGAATATGACGTCAGATTTTTAATAGGACCCATCCACGGCCCCCAGCACTTCCCCAAAGGAGGTGACCCCCAAAAAATGGTTACCTACATTCGTGTGACACATGAAATAGTATGTTTTCAATATCCCTAAACACGAATATAGCCATAGTTTTTCAAATCGACCTCACCCATGGCCCCCAGAGCCTCCCCAATGAGTAAAAGTCTGAAAAAATTATTAGAGGCCATGGATGGGGTCCTATCAAAAATTGGATGTCATATTCGTGTTCAGCGTCACCAAAAACATGCAATTCGATATGTCACATGTTCCAGATTTTCTTTCAAAAGTTTCGCCCAAAATTGGAGGTGGGGGTGCTCCCCCTCCATTAAGAGATCCCATCTCGAAACTTGAATATTTCGAAAAAATATCAAAAGGTACATCTATGGAAATTTTTTCGAAATTTTAAATGGTAGCTCCCACTTACAGCGCCATTTTGAAATTTGAACTTTCAACTTTTGAAAATTTCAAAATGCTTAAAAAGTTTTGAATGCAATGCCCTTTCAAACTGTGAAATCAGTTTTGATCAAAGTATCATAGTTTTGGAGGAATGGGCTGCTGAAGTTGAGTACCTCGAGACAATGTGAAAATAATGGAAGCCCCCCCCCCAATCCGCCCCCTGAGGGAGCTGGGACCAAACTAATTGCGGGGTTCTTACTTACTGGATGGGTATATATTGTAAAAAAAATTTGAGCGAAATCGAAAGACATGACTCAAAAACGTTGGTTGAGTTGACATGGAATGACCCACTGATTTTGGCAGATTTTCAAGAGTCTGGATTTTGGACATTTTTTAAAATCTCTTTTTTTTCAACACTTTTGAGATTACATTCACCAATTTTTCAAAACCTCAAGCCTTCTTTTTCGAAGTAAAATCCAAAATCCATTTTCAAAAGCTGCTACTCGAGCATGATTCTTGAGGATTCTAAATCTGCCAAAATCCAGATACTTACTCGAAAATCTGCCAAAATCCACGTTAAAAGAACACATCTAATGAAGTGTGTCTGAGGGTTCAAATAAACACATATTGTAAAATGTTGTTGAAAAATGATGTTGTTCCATTGTGTCTATGCTTGAGAATTTTGAAAAATTCATTCCATGTATTAAGTGAGTACAATTTTTTATGCTTGGATGAATGGATGAATGGATAAATGGATGAACGGAAGAATGGAAGAATGGATGAAAGAATAAATGAAAGAATTCAAAAACGAACCCCCTCCTTCCGTAAAATCTTCCAATAGGGTGTGTCTAAATTGTTTGAAAATCTTTTATTTTGAAATGGAATTCGTTTTCGATTGTCTAGAAATACAACCTATAAATTAGTTTGAAATTTTGCAATGGATAAGAAGTCATGTAGGTAATTGTAAAAAAATCCATTAGGTAAACTTTTTTCCTCCTATTTTTAATTTCTTTTATATGGGGTCGTGGTCGAACTACGCTCAATAGCAGCCAATTCTCACCAAAATCCGAATGGAAAAAACCCCGTATTTCCAAAATCAAACCTCATGTACTCGTAACTCGAGCACTCTTTCCTTACTCGTAACTTATCTACAAACATCTTAATTGCCAGACGTTTAGAGAATTTTCCCAAAACATAGACTACTTATGTAAGACAGTATACCACATTACCACATTGTCAGTACGAAAATCGTAACAACGCAGACTTCATCGCAGCAGCAGTTGAGAGCGAATCTCGTCGGAAGCAAGTTGCACAGCGAACAGAGAAATAAACCATAAGCTTTTCTTTTGTTCGATTGCAGCGAGTCGAATTGTTTTAGATGTAATTACTTTCTTCATGGCTTACGTCATTTTCAGACTTACACTCACTATCAAAATGTGTGCTCGGCATTATTTTATTTTTCTCGAAATGTTTATGCGAACGTTGATTCGTTTTTATTCCCGCTCCACTCCTCCATCCCATCCATATACCAGTATTCTACAGTGATACGTACATTCCGTGGTTCTATGGTATTATCTCCTTGTTCTTATTTCTTTCGTTCTCAACTCCTTTCTTGCGTCAGGGCGATTGCAATTTTTTTCATTACTTTTATATTGTTATTACCGCTGCTGGCTTTTTTTTTCGATTTTTTTTCCTGCATCGGGGTTCCAAAGCGATACGTATCTTTGTACCTCACGTACATATACGAGTAGTATTCAGTCTTTTTTCACCACGTTAAAAAGAACCGACCGACGAGTGCATATGGTTGTAATTGAAATTTTATCAGCGTTTTCCATAAATACTACGTACGTCGAGTACCTACCTATAACTTATTATAAGAACCAGAGATTCTGGCAAGGTTTTTCAACGTTGATTGCGGGTAGTGGTTGTTTTTTTTGAACATCGTACTCGTATGTTCTAAAAAACGGAAGTTCACGTACATTTTAGAGACCATACATTTTGGTATTTTTTTTTTTTTTTTTTTTTGTGAGAAATGAAAATACAGTGGTCGAAATTGAAAAACGAAGGAGTTGAAAAAAGTCACCAATTTTCTTGCTGAAATACACGTAACCATTCGAATTACAAACTATACAGGGTATTTTTCGTTTTCAAAATCGCGATAAGGCGTCTCCAAAGAAGGTTTGTTTTGAATCGATGGTCGATAAGAAGTCATTGATGTTCTTGCTTGACAGTTTCTCATTTTTCAAAAATTTTACGACGTCTTCTGGCCCCACCTCATCTTCTTTGTATCATCTCATCTTCAGAAAAAAATCATCTATCTAAAAATTCAAAATAATATCTACAACTTTGCAAAATCGTTTTCAAAACACAACTTATCATTTGACAAACACAAACACAGGCACAGGCACAACCCTTTCAATCTCAAAGCACAGAGATTTTTTTTTGAACCCCCGTAGCACGACGATAAAACACGATTTAAGAATAAAACAAAAGCTCAAAGAAAATATTTACCGGGGATTCTTTTCTTTTGTATATCTGTATAAATCGCGAATTTAATCCCAGCTGTTGTACCGACGAGCGAGTTAAGTTTTCATTTCGAGGTGTATATACACAACCATAACGTACCTACATCTAATCTTGAAGTACCTATTCTCCTTTATACGTAAATACCTATCTTCTTTCCGTTAGATTTATACTTAAATTGTGCCACGAAGCAAAGTTTGTTATGATTGTACTTAAATATACCCATAGTCTTTAGAGCTCTCACAGCACAGTAATAGTTAGATAGATACGCCCACACCGAAGCCGCAAATCTCGGTCATCTGCAACGAGCTTTTGTTGAATTTTTAAATTACGAGTTTTCTCGAGAGTTTTATAATCTTATCATTTTTTTTTTGGTTGTTGTTGTTTAACTAGCACAGTGCTTTGGTTGTTGTGTTTTTTTCTTCTGTGTTTTTTTTTTTCGTAAGTATGATTTAATCCGAAAACAGCCAAGTGGGTAGAATGAGAATGGTGAAGATGTTTGGGAAAATTTCACGACACTAGCGTCAAATATCGAATCTCAGTGCTCATTTTTCAGATCGTTATAATTTTTTTTCTGACATCGACGCTATAGTACATATTTCAACAACAACGACATCAAAAGTTCAAAACATCATCAAAAAGAAAATTTAACTTGACACGGTTAGGTTAGGTTATTTGTACGTTTATTTTCGACATAAACTTATGGATACGCACAGTTCAACTGACACACTGGCACAAAAGTCGACAAAAAAATACGCGCTTTGGTAACGCGAAACCTTATTAAAAGCATCGAGCCAATTTTGCTCTGCCTACACGATGATGATGAGTGAAAAAAAACTGCCTTCGTACGTACAGTGTGATAAAAAAGTCCTTACAGACAAACATCCTATATGGTAGAAAGCCCATTTGTTTTCAGATTTCCACTGCAAGAGGTAAAATAAGAATGTAGGGATGTACCAATCGTTTTCCCAGCATCTTGGACTGTCTATTTTTTTAAAAAAAATTTTTTTCTAATTGGAATATTTTTTTAAAATTTTTTTTCTAGTTGGAATAATCAGTTAACTTACTTACAGAATTGCCATATTTTTTCAAAATAAAAAAATACCCACAGAATTTTCAATTTTTTTCAAAATATAAAAATTTTGTAAAGTGGTCATCTGACTTCTAGCAATGATCATCCCTGCATAAACCAAAGAAATGGTATTTATTCATCACTTGAACATATCGTATTTTGAACCCCCTCAGTGGAGGTTTGTTCCTCCAAACTGGATTGAAGTTTGGACACATACAGTAGAAAATTTTAAATCTCGTTTATACTCGCCCCCACCCCATTTTTAAGTGGGTTTTTCGTTTTTTCTCTTTTTTTTCTATTTTTGTTATCACTTACTCATGCAAGTATTTTGTTTTGTTTTTTGAAAAAGCATTGCATCGTTGAATATTGGATGAGTAAAATCACCAATATTAAGTAGGTATTTGTTTCCTTAATTTATGCAATGTTTTGTTTACTTCAGCGTGAAATTCGTCGGCTGGTCTAAAATCATCATCTTACAAAGAATGTATCAAAACCGACAGAAAAAGTTTTGAACTGGCCGGACAAAGCTAAATTGGAAGAGCATATGAAAATACCTCTTGCATTTTTCGATTTTTGGTGATTTCTTAAAAATCAAATGTGGTTCAAAAAACCAAAAAAAAAAGTCGAAACTTTTCTAAGTTGATCTAGAAAGCTGAAATTTGGTATATGCCCTATTTTCAACTTTTCGAATTGAATGGAAAGAGTTTCGAACAATTTTGTGCAGTTTTGAACCATTCAACAAATTTTTAATTGCTAAAATTTCCGCAAAATTTTACCTAACAAGGGAACCTCTTGAGGTGTCACACTCCGATTTGAACAGGACTGCGATTTTTGGAAAGAGCATAGTCTAAAACCCTCAACACCAAATTTTCAGCTGCCCAAGTTCACTTTTCGATTTTTGACGAATTTTTGAAAATTCAAAATTGACTGTTTTTGGCGATTTATGATTTTTTTTTTTTTAAAGAACGAACTTGATCAGTAAAAATGGTAAAAATAAATCCCAAAACTAATATTAATCATCCAAATCCGAATTTTACAATTTCCAGCCATTCTGGAGCCTCCAGCGCGATTTTTCAATTTCTCCAGAATTTTGAATTTGCTCCAGAAGGCGTGAATATGAAGTTGGGCAGCTAAAAATCGAGTTGTATATTACACTCGACCTGTTTAACGAGCTTATCTACATTTGAGCCGATTTTGGGAGTGACACCTCAAGAGTGGTTTTTTGACCAGCTTTTTTCAAAATTAAAAAATCCAAAAAATCAAAAGATAACCGTTTGTGAGGAAATTTTTGAAATTTGTGCAAATCGCTGTATTTTTTCAAGAAGTAACCCCCGGAGCGCAATTTCTACCATTTCCAGCCGTTTTGGAGCGAGAGTGACACCTCAAAAAACCACTCTTGAAGTGTCCCTCTCAAAATCAGCTCAAATGTGGATAAACTCGTTAAAGAGGTCGAGTGTATTATACAACTCGATTTTTAGCTGCCCAACTTCATATTCACGCCTTCTGGAGCAAATCCAAAATTCTGGAGAAATTGAAAATCGCGCTGGAGGCTCCAGAATTGGATTTGGGTAATTAATATTAGTTTTGGGACTTGTTTTGACCATTTTTACTGATCAAGTACGTACTTTTTTTTAAACAGTCAATTTTGAATTTTCAAAAATTCGCCAAAAATCGAAAAATGAACTTGGGCAGCTGAAAATTTGGTTTTGGGGGTTTTAGACTATGCTCTTTCCAAAAATCGCAGTCCCATTGAAATCGGAGTGTGACACCTCAAGAGGTTCTCTAGTAAGGAGTTTCAAAGCTGAATTCTTTTGCACACCCTCAATTGGAAAAAAAGTTTCAGACCATATTGGAGCCCCTATCAACTTTTTGAAAATTTCAATTCCTCAAAAAATGTCATAAATGGAACTTAATGAAAATCTGGAATTTCCAAAATATCGCATGGTGACTCCAAATTTTAGCTTTGCAACTTCTATAAGTAAAATTTTGCGGAAATTTGCACATTCATTTTGCTGAAGGCTCCAGAACTGCTCGTCAAAACGATTCGATTCGACGTCAACTTTGTATAGGTCAATTTGGTGACAGTTTTTTCTTTATTTTTTTAAATAGCCCTTTTGGGTACTTCTGAGTGGCCATTTTTGGATTTTTGCAATTTTGAAACGTCCATTTTTGGGCGGAAAATTCCAATTTTCAGAATGAAATTTCACCCAGAAACTTGATTTAGGTATTATTCGACAGTAGAGAGTTCAAAAGATGTGACATTTTTCTACGTTCGATTGATATGATTTTAAAGCCATGTTTGCATTCATCTGCAAAAAAAAACCAACCAGCACAAAAATGTTTGAACTGGAAAGAAGGAATCGAAAAAGGACTCTAAAATACGAGTACATCACAAGCCAAAATTTCAAGCGCTCAGATTTATTTTTCGATTTTTGGTGATTTTTAAAAAATTCAAATTAGAGCCAAAATTATTAAAAAATCTAAATTTCAGCAGATTCATTTGGAAATCTGAAATTTGATTTGAACTCTACTCGTACTTTCGACATGCCACGTCGATTGACGACGGTTTCAAACTGTTTAAAACCTTAAAAAGATTCTGATTTTTTTTTTTTTTTTTTTAAATCAAAAATGTTGCAAAGATGGGAAATTTGAGTTTATAGGCATTGAATTTCATTTTCACCCCATCTACAGCGTTTTTTTTTTCTCTAAAACTGGAGAAAACCCGAAAATCTGTAAGAAGAGTCAGAACGGTTAAAACCATCACCAGTCGACGCAGGAGGTCAAAAATAGGCTATAAACAAAATTTCAGCTTTCTAGATTTTTTTCTAATTCTGGCTCAAAAATTAACATTTTTAAAAATTTGCCAAAAATCGAAAAATGGATTTTAGCATTTTGAGATTTTGGCTGGTAATATATTTTGGGCTCTTCTTTCAATATATACAACCTCGTGACGACAGACAGGCAGACTTACGATCCTGACTATCATGAGAGACCAGACAAAGCAGGCCAATGACCTTGAGGGTCCATACACCGGGGGTCAATGGCCGCAAGATCATTTTTTTTGTGTGTTTTAGGAATCAACTCACCATCTCTTGAAAGATGTGTTATTTACAAATATGCATTAACTACTTAAGATCAACATTCGGCTCTTTTAGTTTTTTTTTGTTTTATGTAATTGAAAATTCAGAACTGGGTTTAAAATTTGAAAAAGAAGAATCGTATGCAATTTCTTCAATTTTGAAGATAGACTACTTGACTACAGACTTGCCGAACGAAGTTGGAACATCCTGTATAGGTATTACTTATAATATCAATAAGATGATGAAATTATGCAGGCTAGGCTTTAAAATCATTTTTTAATCTCGCATGATTATCAAGTAAAACGATCTTGATAAATAGAAAAATTTCATATTCATCTACCAAGATCATTTTAATAAATTAAAAAATCATGTAAAATCGATCGCAGCAATGAGCAAATACTGGTATTTGTACATACATTCATTTGGTAGATTATTAGCGATATCTTTTTCAATATTTTCGAAACTGTGATTACTTTTTGAAAAAATTTCATTTATCAACGATGATAAACTAAGAATACCAGTGATAATATTATGTTAATTACAAATACGTAGGTACCTATTGATTTTGTGTAGGCATAGGAGTCCACAGTCAATTACTCCAACTTAACGCGGGATGAAGTGCTCAGCCTAGTGCAGAAGACGACCCAATGAAATCTGAAGTGACTCAAGAAAATCTAAAGATACAAGTATGAGAAAATGATACCATACAATGAAAAACATATTGCTCAATCAACTCAAAAGACAACCAAAAAAAACGATTAAAGATGACACACAAACGGAATACATAGACAGCGGTCAGCGGTGAGTTCATTTTCATTGTGGGTGACAGCTTTTTATGGACATTTGTGAGGTTTTTCTTATTGATATATTCTTGAAACAGGAATGCTTAGAGATACGTGCAGACCCATGAAGAAAATGAAAATCGCAGACTACAGTATAACTTTGGATTTGGATTTGGACCAAGGCTAGGATTTTAAAAGTAAATTATACACATACTGATTTTCAAATTGAAAATGTAGGTACAATACGTATTTTGGTATTTTATTTACACAATGTTTTATTTTTATTTTAGGTTGGCGAACAAAAAGAACGCTTGAAACTACAGGTTCTGATGAAAACTTGAGTCGAATTCTGTTCGTTTATAGCTACAAAAGAGGGTAAGCTTTCAAAATTCATTTACAAAGGGTTTAGGGTATACATTTTTTTCATTAGAAGGGGATAGGAAATTTCACCTAAGAGCTACATGTTATGGAAATTTGTAGAAAGTTTGATAGATCATTTCTGTAACCTGGGTTTTCATTGAATTGGTTTTGGGTACTTAGATACTTGTGGCCATGCAAAAATGCAATTTCAAAAAAGCATCGCAATTTTAAAACGACAATACTCTTGGGTGAAAAAATTCCAATTTTCGGAAAGAAACTTCCTCCTTCAAACTTGATTTATTTTTCGAAAAAAATGAGTTCAAAAGACGTGAAATTTTGTCTACTTCTACTTTCGGTTGATATGATTTTCAAACCATCAGTGAATGTGATCTGTTAGCTTGCTAGGTTGAATAATTTATCTATAAAAACAAAACAAAAGACGAACAAAAAAACTTGGAGAAAGTAGCCACATTTGGGCACTTCGCTTTATCGCGACGAACTGATGTACCCAAACTACATTTTTATTAACGTTTTTCAGATTTTTACAAAGGGAACCAGTCAATGTGGGACACTAGCTAGAAGTGGGCTGGTTCTTCTTTATCTTTTCCAACAACAGAAAAACAGTATGAGCCATTCAGAGTTCACCAATTCGGCGGCTTCCATCCTGAAATAGAAATTTCAGACTTTTCGAACAAACATCATCTACAGTATTCTTGAAACAGGTTTCTCAGATAGATACAAAAAAAAAAACCTGAAGAAAATCATCAACATTACGGTATAACTTTGGAGTTGGATTTGGACAGCAAAAGCGCGGATTTTAAAAGTAAATTATGCACATGTTGATTTTCAAATTGAAAATATACAATATTTGGTATTTTATTTACACAACGTTTTATTTATTTTAGGTTGGAGACCGAAAGAAGAAAGAACAAAGAATGCTTTAAACTACAGGTCCCGATGAAAAATTAGGACGAATGCTGTTCGTTGATACAGAACAGGGTAAGCTTTCAATATTCATTACTAAAGGGTGTACATTTTTTTCACTAGAAGAGGGTAGGAAATTTGACCAAATAGCGATACCTATGTTGGGGAAAATTGTAGAAAGTTTGATAGATCATTTTTACATTTACATATAACCTGGGTTTTAATTGAATTGGTTTTGTGAACGCAGATACGTGAGAGCATGCAAAAATGCAATTTCTAAAAAGCATCGCAATTTTAAAATAACTACTCTTGGACGAAAAAAATTCCATTTTTCAAAAAGAAATTTTCCCCTTAAACCATTATTTATTTTTCGAAAATAAAGATTTCAAAAGATGTGAAATTTTTTCTACTTTTGGTTGATATGATTTTGAAGCCATCAGTGAATGTGATCTGTTAGCTTGCTAAGTTGCATTTATCTACCTATTACAAAAAAAAACAAAACAAAACAAAAAACAGAAAACTTGGAGAAAGTAGCCACCTTTGGGCACTTCACTTTATCGCGACCAACTGATGTACCTAAACTACATTTTTATTAACGTTTTTCAGATTTTTCCAAAGGGAACCATTCAATGTGGGACACTAGATATTGGCTGGTTCTTCTTTATCTATTCCGCAACAAACTGAAAAACAGTATGAGCCATTCAGAGTTCACCAATTCGGCGGCTTCCATCCCAGGATGGTGATTTCAGGCTTATCGTGCCATGAAAGATCTAAAGAATTTACCATAGACTGCAACTAAGCAGGAAAACAAGGATGTTATATAGTCAGGATCCGTTAAACTTAACAACATATTTCAACACATAAGATAAGTAATACCTATAGATTGTGACAGGTGGTTGTGCCAAAATTTACAATGCCCATCAGCAACATAGTAGATTCAGAACGCTTATGAATTACGAATTTAATAGTATTTCGCATGCTGGTTGTTGCAATGATATAAGAAAATTTATTGAAGAATCTTATAGATAGTCAATTTTTTCAATAAATTTTTATACATGATTACAAAACGTGATAGGTAGATATTCCTAAGAGCTTCGTCGTGCAATGAAAATAATTGTAGATGAACTGCTTATCTTTGCTCGTAATAATTTCTCCTCTGATAATTGATTAACTTGATGTCGATGATGTCGCTTAGTGTCACTATTATTGTTCGTTACTTGTTGTTTCTGTACTAAGTAGGTATATTATACTCGTAAGCTCTTCGCATTATTGATTCAATACATTTTATTTTTGTGAATCTATTTTGTTTGTTTCAATCATTCCTCAGGAGTCGATGAGTGGGGGAGGGGTGCAATTATTCCTATAATGCGTGAGTGTTTTTATTTAGATTTCTTATTACTCTGTGGATTTTCAACATGAAAAAAATGTTTATCCAATATACTAGAGACTTTGGCTTTTTGAATGGTGTATTTTTTTTTTTAAAAATTTGATCATTTTTGCCCACCTTTAAAGCCAAAAAGCTCCGCGAGGGCACAGGTTGTTGTCGCTAGAGGTAGTCTCTAGGTAGTAGCTCGGATCATCAAGAGGAGCCAGTCCCCCAGGACAGATGAGAAGGTGAAGACAACACCAGGGGTATTCTGTGCGTCCACGTCGTGCGGGGTGGTAACATGTTGCTGTTCGATGGACTCGGAATCGATAAACATGGCTAAAGCAGAATTCTCCAGTTGGTGGAACGACGGGGAGGAATGGCAAGTCGAAGGCCAAGCCTCTACATAAATCCGGATTACAAACAAGAATACATGAGAGCTGCAGAACACCAACAACTCACTCGTTCCAGCCCCAGGGAAGCGCAAGAGCTTCGGAGTGAGTAGGCGAAAACCAGCGCCTAAAAACTGGCAAATTCGGCTAAGGGAGTAAACCCCAACAGAAAATCATGGTGGAAGGCAACGGGAAACCAACACCATTATATTTCCCTAGAATTATATGGACATCAATTTAGCAATGGCCCTAAGTCTCCGTCAGGCTGATCCTCATCCGCCAAGGCAGCCGGATAGGGGGCTAAGAATACGCGGAGTTAAAACAAGGCGGAACAACATCAACATCGCAACCTGGAATGTACGAACTTTGTATAAAATTGGACAACTTGCTAGTGTAATTAAAGAAGCCAGGAGATTGCAAATCGACGTGTTAGGAGTAAGTGAGACCCGATGGACTGGAAACGGTAGATACCGGGTAGATGAAAATTATGAAATGATCTTCGCTGGGAAAGACACACACGAACAAGGTGTGGGTATATTGATACATACCAGAATCAGCAATAAAATCAGTGCCATAATTCCAAAATCAGAGAGGATACTACTCGTGAGATTGGAGGTCAAGCCAAAACCAATGGTGATAATTCAAGTTTATGCGCCAACAGAGGAAAGCAGTACAGCAGAAATCAACAACTTCTACAACGACCTAGAAGAAGTGATGAGATGCTCGAAAAACAATGATGTTGTGTTTTTGATGGGAGACTTCAATGCCAAAGTTTGGAAGGATCATGGCAGCCAAGTCGCAGGGAGATACACGCTTGGAGAGCAGAATGAAAGAGGTGAAATGCTTGTAGAGTTTGCTGAAAGACACGATCTAGTAATATGCAATACCTGGTTCAAGCAGCATGAAAGAAGATTATACACATGGGTCAGTCCTGGAGATCGAGTCAGAAACCAGATAGACTATATACTTGTAAAAGGAAGATTCAAGAACACAGTGAAGAACTGCCATACGTATCCTGGTGCTGACTGCAACACTGACCATAAGCTACTGGCTGCAAAATGCCAGCTAGTCTTGAAGAGCCAGAAGAAGAGCAAAGAACGATACCAACAACTTGACATTGCAAAAATCAAATCAAAAGAAGTTCAAAAGAAATTCCAAGAAGAACTGGAAAAGCAAAAGGAAGACAGGTTGGAAGAAGAACAAGGTATCGAGGAAAAGTGGCAAACATGGAAGCGAAAGGTTAAAACAGCAGCAGAAAAGTCTATTCCATTCAAAGGAAGAAGAAAACACAAACCATGGATGACTCAAGAGATACTGGATCTGATGGAAGAACGAAGACAAGCAAACAGACCAAGTAATGAATACACAGTGATAAATAATCAGATCATGGGAATGTGCAGAATGGCCAAAAACAAGTGGTATGAGGAGAAGTGTCAAGAAATAGAAGAGCTGGAGAAAAGGCACAACTCTAGAGAAATGCATACCAAAGTGAAGCAGATGATGGCCACCCACAAGAAAAGGAGAAGTGGAATAGCATATATGCGAGGAAAAGACAGAAAGTACTGTGTTACCAATCAAGAAACTGAAGAGGTCTGGATCAGCTACATACAAGAACTGTATGGAGATGATACACGTCCGGCTCAAATTGCAGTTTCATCCACAGAAGAGGCACCACAAATTGAAATGTGGGAGCTGAGGAATGCTGTGAAGCGAGCCAGAAACCACAAAGCAGTGGGAGAAGATCTCATACCAGCAGACTTGATCAAACATTTAACACCAGAGTATGAAAAGGAGCTGCTGAAGATAATAAACAAAATATACGATGAAGGCACTCTGCCTAAGGACTTCAAAGCAGTAAATTTTGTACCAATACCAAAAAAGAATAACTCGCAAAAATGCTCTGAATATAGAACCATCGCACTGATGAGCCACACACTGAAGCTACTACTCTCCATCATAAACGCCAGAATTGAAAAGAAGATAGATGAAAATCTAAGTGAAACACAATATGGCTTTGTAGCAAAAAAAGGGACGAGAGATGCAATTGCCCTGCTGAAAGCGATCATTCAAAGAGCACTGAATGCAAATAGGGAAATCATTGCTTGCTTCGTCGATTATGAAAAAGCATTTGATCGTGTCAACCATGAGAAGATGTTGGAGATTCTGGAAAAATACAATATTGATAACAAAGACCTGCAAATAATCAAGAACCTGTACTGGGAGCAAAGCGCTAACATCAAGATTGGAACTGAGTACTCGGAGAACGGATGTGGAATAAAGAGAGGTGTGAGGCAAGGATGCCCCCTCTCACCCAGGTTGTTCATCGTGTATGCAGAAGAAATAATGAGAGAAGCGCGAATCGAACGAATGGGATTCAAGATCAACGGCAAGAGAATAAATGAAATAAGTTATGCAGACGACAAAGTGATCCTTGCTGAGACAGAGGCGCAGATGCAGAAAATGATCAACCAAATCAACAGTGCTGGATTAAAATATGGAATGAAAATAAATGCAGGCAAGACCAAGGTGATGAGATTTACGAAAGGAGATGATAAAGAGGTCAAAATCAACATCGGATCACAAGAAATTGAAAATGTAAAGCAATTCAGGTACCTTGGAGCACTGATAAACAACGATGGTAGAGATCATAAAGAAATTAAATCACGGATTGGAATGGCAAAAACCGCTTTCAACAACCTTGCCAATGTGCTGGGAAATCGAACGATGAGTCTAGCTCTGAGAAAGAGAATTATGCGATGCTACGTATGGACCGTTCTGAAGTATTCCTGCGAAACATGGACCATGAGTGCAGAATGCGAGAAGAAAGTATCCGCTTTTGAGATGTGGTGCTATCGAAGGCTACTACGGATCTCATGGAAGGACTTCATTACGAACAAGGAAGTACTAGCAAGAATAGGAGAGGAGCGGAAAGTCGTAGTTGAAGACATCAAAAACAGAAAGCTAAAGTATTTAGCTCATAAAATACGAGAAAACGGTATTTTCATGCTAGCGGTACAGGGGAAAATCCAAGGAAGATCGACGAGAGGGAGGAAACGATCGGAACTGTTAACAACAAACTCACCAGCCAACTCCCCCTGCAAGACCCTGAAAGAAACAATTAGATACGCTAGATACCGGCTAATATAGATGGACATATACGCTATCTCCTGTAAAGGAGCGCGACTACGACGACGACGAAAGCCAAAAAAAAACAACAAAATTGGGGTATATTCGATTGCGTCAAAATTTGATTTTTTTCAAAAACTCAGAAAATTATAGAAATAGAACATACTTATTGAAGAAAATTTCAAGATTTCGGACTAAATATTCCTGTATCAAATACTTACCTCAGGGGATGGTTTATTTTACAACCCGAATTACGTACTACCTACGTTCTCTTTGAGGAAAGCAAGAATTTTAAGTAAACGAATTTTTTATCGAAGTATGTCATCTCTTTGACGACGACTGAAATTCTCATCGTAATAAGGCACATCGTCTACATCACAGGTTAAATTTATCTACCAATTTATCATTATACAGAGTAGCTAGGTATAGTCGAGCAGAGTCACACAAAGTTGTTGTCCTTTGGCATCGTACCTATGTACCTACATCTCCTCCAATCCAAAGATACATACCTACATTAACTTATAACCTACCTGCCAAGCTATTTCCCTGGTACTCTGTTCAGCTACAAAGAGATTATTCAAACGAACGATATGGTACATAAGGAAAGGTTGGCTGGAGGTAATAGGTAGATAAAGATACAGCACAGATACAACATTTGGTAACTCTGTGTACCTACTTACAGAGGATATTCGTTTTATGTGTATGTAGGTACGAAAGCTCGTGACGACGACGATGTCGAGCTTTTCGCGATATTAAAACACATGGGAAATTTCAAATATTTTGAAAATTCCGTTTGATACATGCGGAAAAGGAAATCGTGCGAACGAATATTCGCTATGCGTTTACATGTAAACGCCGCGGCTAAATATACAGTTACGACTCAAAGAAAACGCTTTTCATCCCTCTCTTTTAATCAGCGTAGGTATACGCATAAATCTATACGTGTTTGTAATTTTTTTTGTACGCCAGTTGATTTGCATTTCGACGTCAGCCGGTAAATTATTAAAATACGTCGAGCTTTTTCCATAAATAGATACCTACAGTGTGATGGAAAAGTTCCTGTGTGTAGAATCGTGCTTTTTCAATTCCATTTTTCCTAATTCCATTATACATAAGTAGATAAGTACCTAGGTAAGTAATAAAATAAAACGTATATCACATTTTTTTTTTAGGTACTCCACCTCCCTCCTGCGGACAGGTCAAACTGTTAGTCCGGCATATATGATAATATAAATGATTCACCAAAAATTATTCAATTCGTTCGTGAATGATTCACCAAAAATTATTCAATTCATTCGTGATGATTCACCAGAAATCAGGTCATTGAGTCGATTCGTTCGTGAATGATCACCAAAAATTACTCCATTCGTTCACGAATGATTCGCTAAAAAATGCGATTCGTTCGCGAATGATTCATTAAAAAATTCAATTAGTTCGCGAATGATTTCTAAAAATTATTCAATTTGTTCGTGATTGATGCACCAAAAATCAGCTAAATGAATCGATTTGTTCGTGAACGAGTCTCTTATACAAATCAATTCGTTCGCAAATGATTCACCAAAAATTATTCCATTCATTCGCGAATGATTCACCAAAAATTATTCAATTCGTTCGCAAATGATTCAATTCTTTTGCGAATAATTCACTAGAAATTATTCAATTCGTTCGTGATTGAT
The DNA here is from genome assembly GCF_950023065.1 of Planococcus citri. Taxonomy (NCBI): domain Eukaryota; kingdom Metazoa; phylum Arthropoda; class Insecta; order Hemiptera; family Pseudococcidae; genus Planococcus; species Planococcus citri. Next base: position 15,536,223 of record NC_088678.1, on the reverse strand, counting down.
TCACCAAAAATCAGGTAAATGAGTCGATTCGTTCGTGAACGAGTCACTTACACATATCAATTCGTTCGCGAATGATTCACCAGAAATGATTCAATTCTTTTGCGAATGATTCACTAAAAATTATTCAATTCGTTCGTGAATGATTCACCAAAAATCAGGTAAATGAGTCGATTCGTTCGTGAACGAGTCACTTACACAAATCAATTCGTTCGCGAATGATTCACCAAAAATTATTCAATTCGTTCGCGAATGATTCGCTAAAAAATGTTTCGTTCGCGAATGATTCACCAGAAATAATTCAATTTGTTCGCGAATGATTCACCAAAAATTATTTAATTCGTTCGCGAATGATTCACTAAAAAATTCAATTTGTTTGCGAATGATTCACCAACTATTAATCAATCAATTCATTCACGAGCGATGCACCTAGAAAGTATTCAATTCGTTCGCGAATGATTAACTAAAAATTATTCAATTCGTTCGTGAATGATTCACCAAAAATCAGGTAAATGAGTCGATTCGTTCGTGAACGAGTTACTTACACAAATCAATTCGTTCGCGAATGATTCACCAAAAAGTGTTCCATTCGTTCGCGAATGATTCACCTAGAAATTATTCAATTCGTTCGCGAATGATTCACCAAAAATAATTTAATTCGTTTGCGAATGATTCACTAAAAATCAGGTAAATGAGTCGATTCGTTCGTGAACGAGTCACTTACACAAATCAATTCGTTTGCGAATGATTCACCAAAAATTATTCCATTCGTTCGCGAATGATTCACCAAAAATTATTCAATTCGTGCGCAAATGATTCGCTAAAAAATGTTTCGTTCGCGAATGAACCAGAAATGATTCAATTTTTTCGCGAATGATTCACTAAAAAATTCAATTTGTTTGCGAATGATTCACCAACTATTAATCAATTCAGTCACGAGCGATTCACCTAGAAATTATTCAATTCATTCGCGAATGATTCACCTAGGAATTATTCAATTCGTTCGCGAATGATTCACCAACTATTAATCAATTCGTTCACGAGGGATGATTCACCTAGAAATTAATCAGTTTCTCCAATCGCCAACTGTCTGTGAATGATTCGATTCGATTCGATTCATTTCGCTTGAAAACAGATCAATTCCTATACAATGGTTTCACAAAAACCGAATCAATGGTAAATTAAGTAATCCGTTTGCGTTTGCGAAGGATTCGCCGAGAAATCAATCAATTTATTTAATCACCAATCTTTCGTATTTTTTTTTTTTTTTTTTTTTTTTATTAGGGTGTTTATAATTGCATGATTATTACACCCGTAAGGGGGGGCTAGATTTGGTTTGTGAGGCCGATGTTTTCTACTAGGGAGATGAATTTTTGTATTTCTGAGGGTTCGTCAGGGATAGTAGGTGGGTTTTCTTTTATCTGTAGTGTAAGTCTTCGATTCGATTGTAAACAGATCAATTGCTTACCTACGAATGTTACAAAAAAAGTGACTCAAATTGTTCAAAAAATATTTGTATTTAATGAAAAGTCGGTCTTTTCACGCTTAATATATTCGTGAACGAATTGAATAATTTTTGGTGAATCATTCGCGAACGAATTGATTTGTGTAAGTGACTCGTTCACGAACGAATCGACTCATTTACCTGATTTTTGGTGAATCATTCACGAACGAATTGAATAATTTTTAGCGAATCATTCGCGAACGAATTGAATTATTTCTGGTGAATCATTCGCGAACGAATCACACTTTTTAGCGAATCATTCGTGAACGAATAGAATAATTGTTGGTGAATCATTCGTGAACGAATTGAATAATTTTTGGCGAGTCATTCGCGAACGGATTCATTCATGAAATGAAGAATTTATTAATTCGTTCGCGAATGGTTCTTTCAAAAACTTAATCAATTCGTTCATGAGTGATTCCCTTAAATGAATACTCTCACGAACAGTTCACTCAGAATTGAATCAATTTATACGTATACAATTCGTTTTAAAACAGATCCACTTGTTAGGTAATTCAAAAGGCTGCGAGAATTTTTGGACCGTGGTGATTGTGTTCCCTTGTAGGAATGGTAAAGGCCTAGTGAAATTTCAAGTTTCATCGAAATCGGTTCGGCCCTTTTTCTAGGTAGATAGTTATAGGTACCTAATGAGTTTTAAAAAATGTTGTCGCTCCATAAACTTGGAAGCTTTGAGCTTAAAAAATTAATTTTTCGCTAGCAACGGATTGATGGGCTTCCTACTGCTCTAAAGTACCTAAACAAATTCAAATTTATAGCTCTTGAATTTGGAAGACGTTTGATTTTCTCAAGAGATCTAGCATGTTGCTGTATCGACTATCGATGTGCCCCATTTACGTACATGTCACATAGTGACCCCTCGCAGTGATTTCTCATCGTGTAAAATTAGCCAAAAAGCTCACTACAATGAAAACACCAAATGTCTTTTTCAATTACAATCTACGATTTTTCAACAACAATTAGCTGACATGACAACATTGAAAAATGTTTGGAATTAAAACACACTTGAATAGTGAAATGGCCGTAAAAATGTACAAAGAAATGGTGACATTATCTCTTCAGATTGATCACTCGGTGATTTCAATACCTATTCTTTTCACACAACAAATCCATATGTGGTCTGGAATTTAGCATATTTTTTGTCTACAGTTCGCAAGTCGTGAAATGACTGAAAGGCAGTTTCGCGAACTGGACATAACGTAATACACTCCTAATAACAATACATTACCACCTACGATACCTATTCGTTTTCTTCGATTTTTTTCCTTTCTCTGAAATTCAAGTAGAATATACTTTCTCTTTTCGTTTTTCAACCACCCCCCAGGAGGGAACTGTAAAATAAATAGTAGGTAACCGCTACATAGTATTATTTTGCGGTTTCGACGTTATACTTATGTATTTGTTCCTTTACAAATTGTGTAGTATTCCGAGCAAAAAAAAATCTCGGACAAAGAAGCCGATTTTTCGGGATATCGAATGCACCTACTAAATGTATTAGGATAAGTTTTATTAGGTAAGGGAATATCGCGTCTAAATACATTGGGCGTACCAACCGCGATCCTTTCTTCTATTTTCACATCACAATGGACTTCTTTCTTCGGCAAACATCCTGTTCTTTGAACCGGCAACAAATACCACCCTTCACGCTTGTATTTTTAAAAAATCTCTGTCCGTCCTGCGTCCCTGCTCCTGCTTCTTCTTCGCCGACCTGATACAGATGGGCGATTTTTTTATATAGGAAATATATTACACACCGATGTAGTAGCTACCTTTGATCGTAATTTATTAGAAAACCATAATTTATTTTTCGAAAAGCCATTTGGAAGATTTAAATCGTTATCGTTTGGTGCATTAGGATACTTACCTACGTATAAGGAACGTGGTAATTTGATGGTTTGTATACGTGACACTACTGAAAGGCTACCGAATTACCGCGAGTATAAAGATAATGCGATAATCGGATCGGATACGGAGCAGGTCCGCAGGGCCAGGGCGGAGATCGAAGTAAGGATTACTGCGGGAAAAATTCGTTTTTCATCTTTGTGAAAGTGTACACCAGCCAGCATCAGCAGAAGAGATCGGAATCGCTGGAACAACGACGACGACGAAAACGACGTTGGTGTTGTAATTATAGCCGCCAGAAAAACTGCCAAGTTGTTTAATTTTTAATGAAGTCGAGCATATCTTTGAAAAAGTTGCTAGGTAAATTACTCGGAAATTTAATCTGAAAAACGAATGGTTATACGCCCGCGAAACACAATACACCATCTTGTATAGGTACGAGCGGTGCTGTATACCTACCTATATATCTACATTATGTTTCGCAGATTCAAAAATTTTGTACCAAAGTTTTACGAGCAAAAATTAGTATTAGAGGAGAAAAATTCGCAGGATTTCTTCGTAAACGACCAAGATCGACCGCTCAGAATGGAATTACTTTGTGTTGTGCTTTTTTGGACAAAGGAGGAGTTGCAATAATAAGACCATTTTTTTGGCCCGGACAGTTATCGACTCGACCATTCTTAAAATGTTGTAATAAATGCCCCAAATACGTATCCGTGGTTAGTTGACCCAAAATGACCATTTTTGAGCTCCAGGGGCTCTCAAAAGTTGCAAATAAAAAAATAATTGGAGTTTTTTAATTTTTTGGAAAATTTTGGAACCACCATTTTGAATCTTCTACCCCCTTGAACCTCGCTAAAAAGCTTTTTACAGTTTATTAGTACCTGAAAGACCCCCATCCTACCAAATCTTGAGCTCAATAAAATTTTGCGCTGATACTCAACAATCCAATTTTCCAATTTTTCCTAATTTCGATATTTTGGGAACCACTGGAAAACTAGAAACCTGCGATTTGCACCAAACGTAACGTTTTGAGGTATACATTCAATTATCTAGATGAAAAAGTTTAATTAAGCTCCCCCTACATATTCGTAATTTCGAACCCATTTTTAAAGCCCCCTCCCCATTTTAGGAACCCCTAAAAAATGTGTTCATGGATATTTTTTCAAATAAATTGAATAATTTATATTTGAAACACACTAGCAAGTGCTCAACATTTTTCATTTGATTTTTCATGTAATTTTCATAAATTGATTCTTTTTGAGTCAAATTCTGAGATTTTACTCTTCAAAAATCACGTTTTTACGATTTCAACAAAATACACAAAATCTCAAAATTCGACCCAAAAAAAGCTCGATTATGAAAGTTACAGAAAAAATCAAATGAATTTGGGAACCTCGATGCCCAAAAAATGTCTTTATTGCAACTCCTCCTTCATTTCCAGAAATGAGAAAAGTTACACGCAAAGTGTACCTATCAATTTTTTTTTCAAAAAAGAGAGCTTTATTCACGAGGGAACTTTTTAAACTGACACCCTCTGAGTTGAACGAAACAAAAGCAAAATTGAAAAAGCATGCCTTAAACCCCCCGTTACCGAAATTTCAGCTCCCACACTTCATTTTTGGATTTCCGACAAATTTTTTTGAAATTTGAAAAAATTCAAAAAATCTGTTTTATGGAGACCTTTTTTATCGTTCAGTTATATAACTTATTTCCCTTTTTTAAACCGTACAAAGATAGATCGAAAGATCAGGCAAAAATTTATCATATGTCAGAATTTCAAATGCTGAAGTGCCTTTTTCGATTTTTGGTGAATTTTCAAAAATCAAATTTTGGACAAAAATGTGGGAAAAAAACAAAATTTTACCAAATTGACCCAGAAAACTGAAATTTGAGATATACTCAATTTTCGACATGTCAAATCGATTGGAAACTATTTCAAACCGTTTTGAGCAGTTCTGGAGCCTCCAGTAGATTTTTGAAACTCGAAATTTCCCAAAATTTCATCAAATGGAGATGGAAAGCCGAAATTCATTCGGAAAACTAATTTCAATACGCTACGAAGTCGACTGCAGGTGGATTTCAAGTCGTTTTGGAGCCTCCAGTGACTTTTTGAAAATTACTGGAGCCTCCAGTAGATTTTTGAAACTTGAAATTTCTCAAAATATTATCAAATGGAGATGGAAACGAAGACGACTTCAGGTAAGTTCAAGTCATTTTGGAGCCTCAAACGACTTTTTGAAAGGTTTCATGACACTTTTTGGAAAATTGAAATTTCCAAAAAGTAACTGGAAGCTTCAAAATCATTTGAAACCACCATGCAGTCGACTTCATATCATATTGAAATTGGTTTTCGACGTAGATTTCAGCTTGCCAACTCCATTTGATAAAATGTTGTGGAGATTTCAAGTTTCAAAAATCTGGTGGAGACTCCAGTAATTTTCAAAAAGTCGCTGGAGGCTCCAAAATGACTTGAACCCACATGAAGTCGTCTTTAGAGAGCGTTAAAATTGGAGCGCGCGCAGAGTGAATTTCCGGCTCTCCATCTCCGTTTGATGAAATTTTGGGTAAATTTCAAGTTTCAAAAATCTACTGGAAGCTCTAGTAATTTTCAAAAAGTCGCTGGAGGCTCCAGTAGATATTGGTTGCAGAGTAAATTTTGGCTTTCCATCTCCACTTTATGAAATTTTGTGGGAATTTTTAGTTTCAAAAATCTGCTGGAGGCTCCAGAACTGCTCAAGACTGTTTGAAACAGTTTCCAATCGATTTGGCATGTCAAAAATATGGTGTATCACAAATTTCAGCTTTCTTGGTTAATTTGGTAAAATTTTGATTTTTCCCCTCATTTTTGGCTTAAATTTGATTTTCAAAAATTCACCAAAAATCGAAAAACGTACTTCAGCGCTTGAAATTTTGACAGGTGATGAATTTTCGCCTGATCTTTTGATGTACTTTGTACGGTTTAAAAAATTTCGTGCAAGTCATATATTAGAACGCAAAATCTGTGATTTCGGCTGACCTGTTAATTAAAATGACCGCCATTTTGTAAGTAAGGCCATTTTTTTTAAAGGACAAGGGCGAAAGATGTTCATTAGGACTTCCTCTTTAAGAAAAAAGTTGTCCTGAAGGATCGACCGGGAGGGGGGGTGCAATAGATCGTTATGCGGGCTCCCCGAATATGTGAGTTGAAATTGAAAGAAATATTCACATTGGTTCACTTTACTTGAAGAAATCTATTTTTCATGAAAAAGATCAAAAATTACCTACTCTTAATACTAGTTTGCCAAACAAGTCCTTTTTTTTTTACAAAATGGTTTAAAAGTTCCTCCTATTTTTTTGTCAAATTTTACTATCCCCCCCCCCCCAATATTCCTTCATTTTTTTCAGTTTTTATGGCCATTTTTCAATATTTTTGAAATTTTTACACCCTACTTCTAGACAAATTCTTTTATCGAAAAAACCCCCAGCTTGTTGAGGGATCGGTCTGTCATCAATTGTGTCTTGTACTCTACATATTGAGAAGTAGTTGCTCGAATAACTACCTGTTTTGAACCTATTTCAAGCTTCCAGTGATTTTTAAATTTTCCCCGGATATTTCAAATCGTTCTGAAGGGGTCAAAAATGAACTTCAGAACCCATTACTATGGTCGGTGCTTATTGGACATCCTCCTGACCATTTTAGGTGGACATTGCCATACCCCAAGAGTGCCGATTCAAAGGTGAATTTTCAACCAATTTTTAAATTTTAGAAAAAGTGGGTTGACAATTCTAAAAAGTACCTGTACTAACATATTTTTTTTAATTTTTTTGATTTTCTTTAAATTTTCAAAAATTGGCCAAAAATCCAAAACATGATCATAACACCTCAAATTTTGGTTACCAGGGTTTTAGGACATGCTGTTTCGATCTAGTGTGATTACAATTTTGTTTCAATTGCAATGATAGCTTTAGTATCTAGGTACATTCCTCCATGATGTTTTGATGGAACTGATTTTTAATTTTTTAAAGAGGGGCTGGACTTCGCTCAATAGTTTTTGGATACATTTTTGTCAAAATTCATTGGGGACACAAAAATGGTCTTATGGCAACTCATCCTTTGGTTTGAATCCAAGTTTCAATCTCCTTACTCGATTAGTGATGGTTTCGAACCGTTTTCTGGAGCCTTCAGCATATATGTTCGGTTTCTCCAGTTCTAGAAAAACCCAGTAAAAAAGGTATGAATTTTTTCATTTTTTTTCAAAATAATCTATTAAAAATTTTTCGGATCTGAACCCGTATAAAGATATTTTGAAAATATGTGCCTTAATCGATTGAAAAGGCCACAATTATGGTATACCGAGTTTAAAGTTGCTGAATTTCATTTTTTTACCCTACTTTCCTACATCGTTTTTTTTTTTTTTTTTTGTTGCGGAAAGCTGAAAGAATCTGAAAATCCTCTGTACGCTTCAGAATCGTATCGAAACTATCATCAATTGAGGGGGGAAGAGGAGGGATCAAAAGTAGTGTACAAACCATATTTCAGTCTTGAATGTGAATTTGATCTACAATTTTTGATTTTTTTCACTGTACATATAAATAAGCAAAAATTACATTTTTGAAAAATTCGCCATAAATTCGAAAAATGAATTTCAGCTCCTGAAATTTGTGCTGGAAGTGTATTTTGGGGTGTTTTAGATTCCATACTTCCCTTGTAAGGTTCGTTGGATGTTGGGCTTTATTTTGTTGTTTTTGATTTTGCTGGACTCTCAATGTACCTACTAGTAAGTATCTCAATCATAAACACGCTGGCAACGATGACCAAATCGAAACTGTCGAATCGAATGTTTAAAAAAGAAAACTACCGCACTACTATTAGTAATATAGATGCGGCAATCTATGTATTAAAAATGCATTTACAGATTTACATATATTATAATAATATTACCCGAAGACCACGATACACTGGCTGTAAAGAGTTTAGCTGTAGACCACCTCATACACATGCTATACAACCAGTTCAGTTCTCGCTGATATCACTCACTATGCTATACTTATTATAATGTACACTTTCGACTATATGTATCGAAATTCGTTCTAGCGACTGGCTGACTATGGCTACAGTACATATACATATGAAAATCCATAAGGCTGGAATTTGATTTCCTTTGAAATATGCCTGCGTGTTTTGCGGTTAAGGGGCGTTGAAGCGCGAGTATATCGAAATGAGTAATTCGCAGCTGGATGCTACAGGAAGAGATAGCTGTATACACACGACGTGAAAATTAAATCGTACTTTTCAATGACGTGCTGTTTACTTTTTCAATATTTATGCGGGGTAGGTAATAGGTATACTATACATCTATCGCGTATACAAATAGATGTGTTGGTTTTTTTTTCTTTTTTCTATTCTAGCACCGCTTAGTGTATTTTTTATGATATTATACGAGTTAATTGGCTCTTTAAAAACGGCTTTTCGTTTCGTATTACCACAAATATACCTACCTGTACTGATGGAAGAATCGTATGCGCGCATATTTTCAGCGTTGAACCGCGTCCGACGATTTCAATTCCGAAATCAAACACAACGTCCGCATCGATGGCCCAAAGCGTTGGGAAAAAAATAAGGTTGCTCGTAATTAACCTCTTCCTAATCCGCTGATCGGTATTTTACAAAGCGAAATGAGAGGAAAAAAGGCCCGACAAAATAACGTGTCTATGGTGAACGCGTTGGTTTAATCACGTGTACGCGTGCTGTACCTAGTCGTCCATATTTATTATAATTTGATGCAATTTATAATTTTTAATTTTTCAGATTTTAGAGCAAAAATTGCAAGATCACTTGATATTTTTTCGACTTCTCCAGAAGAATGAAATTTCCTCATTTTTCTCGATTTTCTAGAGACAGAACACCCTGCATTGTCCAGAACTATCCAGTGATTAAGACATCAAGGTTATATTATAGCCCAGAATTTTATGACAATAGCTGAAATTTGGGATTTTGGATTTCCAGCCCGGTTTAGTAAAATTTTATGGAAATTTTGACCATTGAAAAATCTGCTGGAGGCTCCAGTATTTTCCAAAAAGTTGCTGGAGGTTCCAAAACTACTTGAAATCTACCTGCAGTTGACTTCATAACGTATTGAAATTAGTTCATAGAATGAATTTTGGATTTTCTACTAGCTATGAATCTCTTTTCAGTGAGCTCCTAGAACAGACTCAGCCAGTAAACCTGACCAAATCCAGTGAAATTGAGATTCCTAGTACTTCCCAGTCACAAGTTATGAAAAGACCCTTATCAATTTACTCTGAATCTTCAATTTCTTCTATTAATACTGATATTTTTCAAACCCAAAATCCATCCTCAAATCCAAAACAACTTGAAACAAATGAAATCAATCCAACCTTAAAAGTTATAAAAACCAGCGAATCCAAGAAATTGAAAGCTGAAAATGAACCAATTTCCATAAAAGAGCAGCTCAAATCAATAGAAGAAAATTTCAAATTACATGAAAAGGAATATCCAATATCATTTTCGAATTTTCTAGTTATGATGGATATGTTGAAAGGACAAAGTGATCCAATGTCAACAATTACACAATTTACAAATGATATGGATGGTCTAGTGAAAATCTTGAACCAGAATTACCCACATCTTGATACTAGAACTATGAAGACTCGTTTTACCAAGCTCCGAAAGAATATTTCAAAAGATAATGTCCAGAAAATGGAAACTGACGGTGATTCAACTTCTGAGTAATGGCATCAACCAGACAGAATGTTTTTTTTTTTTTTTTTTTTTTTTTTTTACTAAATATTTGAAAAGATGTACTGTTGTAACATGTATGTAATGTCATTTCTTTCTCATACTATAGCTACATGTTTGTTAAATGTCTCCTATGAGCTATTAAGTATTACTGTCTTCTCAATTTTTGTACAAACTAAAGTTATTGAGTAGGTTTTAAGTTCTGTATTCTAGATTATCATAATGTTATTAGTTACTATAGTTTATACTGATACTCAGCCTGAAGTTCTTGGCCCCCCCTCTCTCATTCTGGAAAATCTAAAAATCACATACCAACTAAAATCATACAAATATGACTTTTTTGATTCAATGGAACATAAATGGCATATATAGTCATTTGAGTGAGCTCAAAACCCTAGTTTACCACCAAAATCCTGAAATAATTGCCCTTCAAGAAACACACTTACGCTCTCACCATAACTTTAGGCTCAAAAATTACTCTTCTTTCCGTTTTGACTTCCTAGGAGGTGATAAAGCTTGTGGTGGCACAGCCATTTATATCAAAAATACAATTACATCATCCCAACTAAATATTTTCTTAGGTAACTTCCAAGCCAATGCTGTAACTATAAATACCCCACACTATAGCATAAAAAACCTCACAATTTGAAATATTTACATTCCCCCTCATCAAAACATAACCTTACAAGAACTAGAAAACGTTCTCATACAATTACCTAAACCATACATTGTACTTGGTGATTTTAATGCTCATTCAAAAATTTGGGGATCAAATTCAAACAATAATCGAGGCAATGTTATAGAGAAATTCTTATCAAAAAATGATATTTTTCTCCTCAATTCTTCAAAACCTACTCACTTTAATATATCAAATGGTACTTTCTCAAATATTGATTTGACCTTTTGCTCTCCAAATATTTCTCACCTTTTAGACTGGAACCCCCAAGATGATCTTCAACACAGTGATCATTTTCCCATTACCATTTCCATTCCAAATCAAATTCATAATCCCACAAAAGCAAAATTTCCAAAATGGATATTAGATAAGGCAAATTGGTCTCATTTTAATAAAGAAGTGCTTTCATTAGATTTCTCTTGTCAAGACCTTGACTCTATTGTTCAGTACTTCACTGATTCGATCATTCAAGCTGCTATCAAAACCATTCCTAAATCTTCTTCAAAGGTCCCTAAAAAATCTGTACCCTGGTGGTGTCCAGAGTTGAAAATTGCTATTCAAGAAAGAAAAAGATCTTTAAGAAAATTCAAAAAATATCCTTCTACTGACAATCTCATAGACTTTAAGAAAAAAAGAGCAATTGCTCGCCGAACAAATCTATCAAAACAAAGGGATAGTTGGACCAAATTCATGTTGAATATCACTCACAGTACTAGTATAAAAGAAATGTGGACTAAAATACAAATATTAAAAGGCTGCTATGTCCCATCTGACATTTCATATCTTCTCCACAACAATGACATTATTACTTCATTAGATAACATAACTAACACCATGGCTCAATCTTTTTCTAAAGTCTCAGCAACAAGTTCCTATAGTGAAGCTTTTCAAACAATCAAAAATCAAACTGAAAATTTAGTACTTGATTTTTCATCTGATAACCTTGAACCATACAATGCACCTTTCTCTATAAACGAACTACTGTTCTGTTTAAACCACAACATCAAAAATTCATCACCTGGACCAGATGATATTCATCCATATATGCTGAAACATCTTTCTGACACCAGTAAAAATGACTTACTAAACCTCTATAATATAATCTGGTCTTCAGATTCCTTCCCTCAAACATGGAAAACTGCAACTGTCATTCCCATACTTAAACCTGAGAAAAATGTTCACCTTCCCTCCAGTTACAGGCCTATTTCTTTAACTTCTGTCCCATGTAAAATTCTAGAAAAAATGGTTATGAAACGTCTTACTTGGTATATTGACTCTACAAATTCCCTCAGTTCTTTTCAAAGTGGCTTTCGGAAAAAAAGATCTACTCTGGACCATCTTTTTAGTCTTACACAGGAAATCAATACTGCCTTTCAAAATAAAGAATTTGTACTCTCAGTCTTCTTTGATCTTGAAAAAGCTTTTGACAAAGCATGGAGATACAAAATACTTCAAAAAATACATTCTATAGGGATTCGAGGGCATTTAGCTTACTTTATTCAAAACTTTTTATCAAATCGTACCTTTAGAGTCAGAATTGAAAATACATACTCTGAACTTTTTGATATTGAAAATGGAGTCCCTCAAGGCTCTGTGCTTAGCACCATACTATTTATACTCCTAATTGATGATATCTGTAGTATTATTCCTCAACCTCTTTCCTTAAGAATTTTTGCAGATGATATAAACATTTCAATACGTTCAAATAACATCAAACTAGCCTCAGAAATGATCCAAAAAACTCTAAATTGTATTGAAAAATGGGCTGAAACAAATGGACTAACATTTTCTGAATCTAAAACTCACTGTATACTTTTTACAAAGAGAAATAAAACCTACCCAGAACCTATCCTTGAATTCAAAGGACATCCTTTAGTTTTTAAACCAACCACTAAATTCCTTGGACTTACTTTTGATAAAAAACTTACTTGGACGCCTCATCTTCTCAACATAAAAGCTCAACTTAACAAACGTCTAAATTTACTAAAAATTGTTAAAAATCCAAAGTATAACCCATCACGCCAACTATTACTTCACTTGTACAAAGCTCTGATACGTAGTAAAATTGAATATGGAAGTCCATGCTTTACAAACCTGTCAAATAAAACTACTAACATTCTCAAAACTGTTCAAAATTCCTCCTTGCGCATCTGCATAGGTGCTCTCTATTCATCTCCAATTGATAGTATTTATTGTGAAGCTGCAGAGCTTCCTCCTGATTTTAGGAAAATTCTCATGACAAACAAATTCTTAACAACTGTTGCAAATAATCCATCTCACCCTCTTCAAAGGTCACTCAATGTCTACAGCTCTCAGCATTTCCTCCATTCTTCAGGTCCAATCCCAGAATTTATCAAAAATATGAACAACCTACAAATTGACCTAAAAAACCTAATACATCAACCAATATCTTATCCCCCTTGGTCTCTCAAACCTATACAGATGGAATTTTACTTAAGAAACTACCCAAAACATGATCACTCCCCATTATTAATCAAGAGTCATTACTTAGAACTGTTATCAAACTATACTGAATATAACTTATGCTTCACAGATGGTTCAAAAATTTCTAATATTCATACTGGTTATGCTTACTCAATTAATGACAAAGTTCTCAGTTTCAAAATTCACAACTGTGCCTCAATTTTTACTGCTGAACTCACTGCCATAAAACATTGCCTAATAGATATAATTTCCATTCAATCAGAAAATAAAAAATTCTTAATCCAAAGCGACTCACTAAGTTCACTGCTATCCATTCAAAACATTTTTTCTGACCATCCCATAGTCCAAGACATACATAAGTCCCTTTTTAACCTCCAATATTATGATTACTCAATTAGCTTCATGTATGTTCCCAGCCACATAGGTATCACTGGAAACGAAACTGTTGATAGATTAGCAAAAACAGCCGCTACCCCCTCCCCTCTTACTACTCTCACTCCTGATGATATTAAATCACTAATCACTCACAACACATTTTCTAACTGGCAGAACTTTTGGTCACAACAAACTTCAAACAAACTCTTCCAACATAAAAAAACTACTCTCCCCTGGAAAAATCTAGGCCACCTGAACAGAAAAGAAGAAATCCTGATTACCAGACTAAGAATAGGCCACACAAAAATTACTCATAACCACTTATACCAAAAAGAACCAAAACCCTCATGCCAATTTTGCAGAAACGAACCCATATCCACCCAACACATACTTTTCAACTGTCCCCAACTAAAACAAAACAGACTTACACTACAGATAAAAGAAAACCCACCTACTATCCCTGACGAACCCTCAGAAATACAAAAATTCATCTCCCTAGTAGAAAACATCGGCCTCACAAACCAAATCTAGCCCCCCCCCCTTACGGGTGTAATAATCTTGTAATTATAAACACCCCCAAAAAAAAAAAAAAAAAAAAAAATTCATTTGATGAGATGATGTGTAAATTTCAAGTTTCAAAAATCTTCATGGAGGCTCCAGAACTGCTCAAATTGGTTCAAAACCATTTCCAATCGATTTGACAGGTCAAAAATAGAATCTATCCCAAATTTCAGCGATCTTGATCTATTTGGTAAAATTTTAATTTTCCCCCCTCATTTTTGGCGTAAATTTGATTTTTCAAAAATTTACTAAAAATCGAAAAAATGCAACAAACAATCGCGAATGGACATTGAGACACCGAAGACACGCGATTTTCATCGCCCATACTCGTATGTATTATCGACGCAGGTCGCACGACTTAAATTCACGAGTGAAAATTTACGACCGTATTAGTATCGTCTAGGGAATGTTTTTCCGGCCGGCTGATGCGGCTGTTGCGGCTTGCGGCCTTTTTATGGAGCTATTCAACGTATTCTCCAACGACAGGCTTATCTCCATGAACGAACCGTCCACCCTCTTCTCGATCCGTCGTCGTCGTAAACTTAGTTAGTCGAGAGTCGACTGTTTTAATTTATGAATAATAGTCTTCCTCTGCTGTCTTCCTTCCATCCCTGCGTAAGTGTATTCATTCTCAAAGCAAAACCTAACCAACGTCGCAGAGGAGGGGTAAATTTTACGCCTTTTAAAGCTCGCAACTTTAAGAGTTGTAATTTTCAGAAGACGGCGCGCGATAACATAGAGAAAGCTGAAGCGAATGAGTATTATGTCTTACGTGATGCAATTACTACCTATCTAACTACGTTGTCGTTTCCCCACACCCCTGCCTTGAAGCCTTTGATTGAACCCGAGATTCGCGAGACTAACGAGATGGCGTGGCATGCGCGTGAGGTACAAAAATATAATAACGCGGATAATTACTTAATTCTGCGGCTTTTTAGGATTATTTTATTGCCTCCATTTTTTAAACCAAAATTGCTGTAATGAAAATGAAATATCAAACTAGTATGTTTTTTTTTTTTTTGGAAGAATCATCATTTAAAAGAAATCTGAGAGATTGGATTTAAAAAAAAGATAGTATAATAATTAGTTCAATTTTTTACATTTTTTTTTGAACTTTGAAGGTCTCTATGTAGATTGTAGGTGGTCAATATTATTGGAGGTTTTTTCGAAAAAAGAATTGTCAAGAAGCAGAGCGAATTTTTGAAACTGGAGCTTCCAGTAGATTTTTGAAACCAGAAATTTCCCCGAAATTTCATGAAAGGGAGATGGAAAGCCGAAATTTACTCTGCACTCCAATTTTAACACCCTCTGAAAACGACTTTAGGTGGGTTCAAGTCATTTTGGAGCCTCCAGCGACTTTTTGAAAATTACTGGAGTCTCCACTAGATTTTTGAAACTTGAAATTCCCACAACATTTTATCAAATGGAGTTAGCAAACTTAAATTTACTTCGAGAACCAATTTCAATACGATATGAAGTCAACTGCATGGTGATATCAAATGGTTTTGAAGCTTCCAGCTACTTTTTTGAAAATTTCAATTCTTCAAAAGACGCCATGAAACCTTTCAAAAACTCACTGGAGACTCAAAAATTACTTGAACCCGCCTGAAATCGTCTTCAGAGGGTGTTAAAATTGAAGTGCATATTTAATTTCAGCTTTCCATCTCCATTTCATAGAATTTTTGAGAAATTTAAAGTTTCAAAAATTTACTGGAGGCTCCAGTAATTTTCAAAAAGTTGCTGGAGGCTCCAAAACGACTTTAAATCCACCTGCAGTCGACTTCATAGCGTATTGAAATTAGTTTGCAGAATTAATTTCGACTTTCCAACTTCATTTGATGAAATTTTGTGGGAATTTCAAGTTTCAAAAATCTGCTGGAGGCTCCAGAACTACTCTAAACGGTCTGAAACAGTTTCCAATCGATTTGACATGTCGAAAATAGGGTATATCACAAATTTCAGCTTACTTGGTCAATTTGATAAAATTTTGATTTTTTCTTACATTTTTGGCCAAAATTTGATTTTCAAAAATTCACCAAAAATCGAAAAATGCACTTTTAGCACTTGAAATTTTGACAGATGATAAATTACGGTTTAAAAAATTACGTGCAAGTCCTATGTTGGAACGCAAAATCTGCGATTTGGCTGACCTGTCAATCAAAATGGCTGCCATTTTGTAAATAGGGTACACTTTCTTTCTTAACAAGGGCTAGAAATGTTTCTTAGGACCCCCCTTTTAAGAAAAAAATTATCTTGGAGGATCGATGGGTGGGGGGGGGGCGCAATAGATCCGAATGCGGGCTCCCCGACTAATAAGTAGGGACGAAAAACATATTCTTTTGCATATATTTTTCTGAGCTATTTGATAAGGAATATCCTACATATTTTTGCGAATTAAGAGATTTCAAGTCGAATGAACCCATGTTAGGTACTTTGCAAATTTTTGCATATTTGAACCACAATTAAATGCATATTTTAGCATATTTTTACTTTTTTTTTAGCGCATATTTTAGCATACATTTACTGATTTTTTTTCAATAGTTTTTCCCTATTTTTAGGGAATACATACTCGTAATATTTTTAAAAATCTTCAAAATTTGACTTTTTTCATAATTTTTTGAACACAAATTTTTTGGAATGGAAAAAGTCAACACTGTATAAATTTGGTATAATTCTTTCTCATAAAACTTCAAATTCCTTATCCTTGCAAATATCTTCTTGAATAATCATTTTATCAAATTACCGATTTTACCATTGGATTTATTTTGTTTTTCCCTGTAAAAAGATACCCACATTGTGTAGGAAATTCTGGGAATACAAATATTTTTGCATATTTCGAGTTTTTAGGGAATTTTTTAGCATATTTTCATCAAAATACGTGCATAAAATATGCGCATACCTATTTTCAGTTTTTTAGAGAATACATGCTTCGTCCCTAAACATCACTTCATTGATGCATTAAAATTGTTTCTCGTTGCTCTTTCTTCTGTCCTCAGCTCTTGACAGTAATTTTTTCAAAAATATCTACAGAACGTAGATGTCAAAAATTTGGCCATTGTCAGAAGACTGGTTTTAATTTTTGGAAAAAGCGATTTTCAAAATTTAGAATTGACGTCTTCGAAAACTTTATAATTTTGTACCTACCTATTAATATAATATCATTATGAAAAATTCTATTTTTTATTTTTAAAAATAAAAATTTACGAAGGAGACCCCCACCTAAAATGCAACAAAATTAAAAAAATTGAAAAAACGTATTCAGTCAAATTTTTAACGTTTCATGATTTTTTGAAAAAATCTTGTCAAACTTCCTCTGTCCAGAAAACTAAAATTTGGTACGTTTTGGAATTTTGACTTTTCAATTTTTTCCTATTTTTTTCCGGTTTTGAAAATTAAAATTTCGCTGTGTTTTGTATTTTTCAATTTTTTTTTTTTTTTTTGTAATTTTTGAAGTCTACTTTCATTAATTTGGGGAGCTAAATTGAGCATTTTCATTCAAAGAGTATTCTAGATAAGTCCCCTTATGGGAATTTCGACTACATCTAAACATTCACTGCTTTATTCAAGCCCTGAAAAAGGGCGAATTATCAACTTTTTATATAAATTTTCATTTTTGCGCCCTCATTTTTTGTTCGGTGTTTTTTTCTCTCTCCTCTTCCCCTTATCTATTTCATTTTTCTTAACACGAACAGCTGAACATAGACTTGAGGAACCTCATAAGGCAAGGTGAGGGGGATAGATACTGCACTTGGGGTAGCTCCCATAATCCCCCTCCCCCTCATTGATTGATGACGCCTGCTTGAGCATTTCGTTCGTAGATGAGGCTTGGATCATTCCCCCCTATTTAAAAAATGAATTTTTTTAGGTACTTTTCGAGCGAATAAAAAATACAATTCTCCTCCATCTCCTCCACCTCTCACTTCACACTTTAACTTTGTTCATTTTTGTTCATTCATAGGTACTCATCAACTCTGAGCTCACGCTCGTAATTCAAATCTACCAAAACCCATTGAATCGTATCTAAACGCAGCTAAATCTTCACCTCCGAGGAATTCGCCCCCGCACCACTTTCCGCAACAACGACGACATCACGACGATGATAGGACAAATTACCGCATCTGCCTTCCCCCCAATCCCCATTTCTCTATCAGATATTTTCGTGACCGGATATCGGAATTATTTCACAACCGATCAGTCATCAGCTTCTGTACAAGCTACGCCGCCGAACAATTATTCGTTCTTGATGATTCCAACGCAGCTGAGAGGGGGGCAAACATTCACATTCAGTGCGCAGGGGACGGGGAAAAGTCTTCTATGAAGCGTACAGCAGCACGTGAATTGCTCACCAGCGTATAGTTTTCATTAACGACAATTCCTCGTCACTTGTTCGATGGTACCTCTATTTCGTTCTCGTATCGGAATTTTCGACACGGTTCGCTACCATCCGCGTAACTTTTTCCACCTTCATTCACATATTACAGTAGGTAGTAGACCTACCCGCAGCCTCGTCAAAACAACAAATTGATGAGAAATTTCACGCTATGATGATTGTAATGAGCAGAACACCAAGCTATGCCAACACACTCGATGTAGAAAGAGTGAGTGATGAACAAGACAGAGAGAGAGAGAGAGAGAGAGAGAGAGAGAGAGAGAGAGACTTAAGAGTAAGTATATAAGAAAGATTGCGCGACTAAAAACAAAAACCGAAAAAAAAGGGAAAAGGAAGATGGAAAAAAATAACAAAAAATCTTCACCGGTTCAATGGTTAAAATAATGAACGTTACAATCCATCGGCCGACAAAAGGAAATTCGGTTCTTTACTGCATTTCAATATCAAAGCGAGCTGTAATTTCGGGTCAATAGGGTGAAAAAGATAAAAATGTCTACCAAATACGAAATAGCTTTGTACTTTAAAAGATTTTCACCCACAATCGTTCCAAATACACAATCTAGTACTACACAAGTATCTGCCTCTCTTTACACCTCCTCATCTCTATAGAGATGTATTTTTTCTTCTTTTTTTTCTATATTCTCGTGCTTTTGCTCGTCATGTGCATAGTGGTATGGTGTGTGGGGCTACGTATGTACATTTATACTGTATGTTTCGTTTATGTGTACAATCGAAAGCTCGCGTCGTCCCTGTTATTGTAAAAACCCAATGTTATATCCGAGAGGGTTAACGTAAACCCTGAATTATTGTAACTTCTATTCCATTCCTAAAGGCATACGCTTAGATATCGTGAAAAGAAGAAGGAAAAAAGTTCAACTTACAAGTTCGCCTACGTATTTCTTCCCTCCATCTCGTAGAACTTTATCGCGCACCCTGGCCCTGTGCAGTGTGCTCCTTCTTCCTCGTCGACAAAACCAAATCAACATTACCAAGCTGTAAACTGATTTCGCTCGTGCGTTCCCCTCCCTTCACTACTTGATCTTTCATGCCTGCATGCATTCGTATTACAGGAGATAAGTACGTAAGGTACTATTTGTATCAACTCGTACGTAGAGAAAACGATGGCTAAGCTACATTATTGTGTATGACTAAAAAACCAAAAATACTTACGCCAATTCTGCACCAGGGAAATTCTCGAACAGATGAACATTTTGTTTTTATTGTGTATAGGATTTTGTTTTTCTTTCTATTTCGATTTCTCATTTGTGAGATACCTACGCAGATACGTTAACGAGTGCAGGTTTGTTTGTTTTCGTAGATTTTCACGAAGAGATTTAAATCCGAATGGAAAATTTCCCAGATGAAACGAACACCAGCATCACGATTCGGATTCATTTCACCTGCAAGAAAAAGAAACAAAACAGAACAGAAAATCAGTTACGTTATCATGAATAATGAAATGACAATAATGTATCTACTTTATTTAACTCAGTTTTTTTTCAAATTTCGACAAAAAGTGAGTCTTCTTTTTTACATTATTTACAAAAAAAAAAAAAAACAAGCTTTGTCGTAATTTTGGCAAAAGAGATGACATTTTTTGGGATTTTTGATGAAAAACAGATTTTATTTTGAAAATTCTACGAAACTGGCAGCTTTTTTGCAACTGAAATGCAAGACTTTGTAGAAATTTTGGCCAAAAAATAGGTTTTTATTCTAGCAAAATGCACGACTTTCTGGGAATTTTGATGAAAAAAAAACAGTTTTTTTTTGCAATTTTGACAAAAAAAAGAAAAAAAACAGATTTTTTGCAATAAAAAATCAAGGCTCTAAAAATGTGAACCGAAAAAACATATTATTTTCCTGTAATTTTGCAAATAAACTAAACTTGCTAAAAATTTTTGATAAAAACACAAGCACTATTCGCACTTTTGATAACATTTTTATAATTTTTTGTAGTAATTTTGAAAATACTGAATTTTTTAGCATTTTGGACACAAATAGAAAATTTTTGGTAACAAAAAAGCGAGAATTTCCGGGAATTTCGCATATCAAAACAAATATTTTTGATCAATTTAAAAAAATTGGTCGTTTTCAGTTTTTACAAAAAAGTAGAACTTTTTGCAATTTTGGCAAAAAAGTAAGACTTCTGTTATTATTATTTTGAAAGAAAGCATGTTTTTTTTTTTCAACAAAAAAAAAACTTATTTTTTGCGGTAAAAAAGCAAAAAAAAAGTCGTAGCAGTCTGCCGCTACGTAAGAGCCAAATTTTTGTGCAAGAAACATTGAAGGCTCTTGAACTACTCGCACTCTCGCTTCGCTCCTGTGCTTCGCCTGTATTTGGGGGGACGTTGTCCCCCCCTACAACCCCCATGGGCTTCGCCCAAATCACTCCTTCAACGATTTCATTCTTATGTTAGCGGGGGGACTCTGTCCCCCCTGCACCCCCCTCGGGCTTCGCCCAACTCTCTTCTTCCTCCTTCAAAAAATGTGGTAACAAACCAGTTTTGACCCTGAAACAGGTCAAATGGGGGTGGAAGGTTGAAACTGGCAAAAGGCACTTCGGGTACATCCTCCAACTGTACTGTGAAAATTTGAGCCATCTAGGTTAATTTGGAGGGGCTGTAGGTCTGGCTAAATGTCAAAAAACACGCAAAAATCCACTTTTTTGACCCTAGAGAGGGGTCAAATGGGGTTGGAAGGTTGAATCCTGCAAAAAGCATTCAAGGGGCACCCTCTTATTGTATGCTGAGAATTTGGACCCCCTAGCTCAATTTTAGGGGTGAGGGGGTCAAAAATAGGGGGGAAATGTGGTTTTTCCCAACTAAAATAGAGTGGGGATGACCTAGGGAGCTGAAATTTGGATATGTTGATCACAATAGGGGTACTGACCAATGGTATGAATTTGGACCCTTTTCATTCATTTGGGGTCATATTATGCCCCTCCAAAAAAATGACCTTTCTGTAAAAATGGGGTTGGACGGTTGAAACATGCAAAAGGCACTTCGGGTACATCCTCCCAATGTACTGTGAAGATTTGGTCCCTCTAGGTCAATTTGGAGGGGCTGTAGGCTTGGCTAAATGTTTAAATTTTCAAAAAAACACGTGAAATGGATGAAAAAATCCACTTTTTGACCCTGGAGAGGGGTCAAATGGGGTTGGAAGGTTGAAACCTGCAAAAGGCACTTCGGGTACACCCTCCCAATGTACTGTGAAGATTTGGACCCTCTAGGTCAATTTGGAGGGGCTGTAGGCTTGGCTAAACGTCAAAAAACACGCAAAAATCCACTTTTTTGACCCTGGAGAGGGGTCAAATGGGGTTGGAAGGTTGAAACCTGCAAAAAGCACTCAAGGGACACCCTCTCATTATATGCTGAAAATTTGGACTCCTAAGGTCAATTTTAGGGGTGAGGGGGTCAAAAATAGGGGTAAAATGTGGTTTTTCTCACTTAAAATGAGGTGGGGATGACCTAGGACGCTGAAATTTGGATATGATGATCATAATGGAGGTACTGACCTATGGTATGATTTTGGACCTTTTTCGTTCATTTGGGGCCATATTATGCCCCTCCAAAAAAATGACCTTTCTGTAATTTTCAACTTTGACCCTCCCCACTGCAGGGGTCAACTCTAGCTCCCAAAAGAACCCTATTCTCCAAGTTTTATCTCATTTCATTCATTAGAACGTCTCTTGATTAAAAAAGTAAAAAATTCAAGTTTCGGTGAAACTTCTATATACCTAAACATATAAATATAGATTTAAACTTAGTCATTGTGGTGCCCGTTTTAAGTATACGTAGTCATTGTGGTGCCCGGTTTTGGTCTTGAGGTGCCCAAATCGGGCACCACAAGGTCTTTCTATATAAAACGATGTAGAATCTGATGAAATGCACTCTAAGGTGAAAAAAAATTTTTTGAGGCAGGCACCGCAAGTACCAAGTTTATATAACGGGCACCACTATGACTAAAAATACCAAAAAAACTAAACTGCTCCAAAACACCTTTATCATACATATATATGTGATCCTCTATGTACGCGGGCACCACAATTACCATAAAAGACCCGGGCACCACAAGGTACTAGGTACGTGTATTCATATATATAAAAACTGACACACCGGGAATCGTCTAGTCTGAGCTCAAAACGTCGAGAACTATCAAAATTTTTGACCCCGGACCTTTTTATCCAAAGTTGGGCCTACCGCAATAGCCATCATTTTTTACAAAAATTTGGCTAAAAAATGTTTAGAAATTTGACCAAAAATTTTTTTTTTAGCAGTGTTGGCAAAAAAGAACAATTTTTGGTGATTTGGATAAGAAAAAACGAGTCATTTTGAAAAATGATAATTCTGATTACAGCAACGGAGTGTTCTTGGCAAAAATTCATCTCTTTTTGATATTCTTGAGCCATTTTAAAGCGTTTTCACATCCATTACTCCGGAAAGTTTTAACAATTTTTTACACTATTTGGACAACCTTTCAATGAAATGTCAACTTGTGCAGATAATTTTCAGTGATTTTATTGCCTTTTTCATGAGTTTTTTTGAATTTTAATAGGTACTTTTTGTGCATTCTAAAATTTTATATTTTTTGGTAATTTTCAGCGATTATTACTTTTTTTGGTATTTTTACAGCATTTCAAAAAGTTTTCGACACTATCTCATGCTTCTTAGGCAAAATCGTCTCTTTTCTGTAATTTTCAGTACCTAATTTTAATGCTTTTTTTGAGTGTTTTTACATCATTTTAAATAATTTTCAACCAAAATTCTTCTTTAACTTGAAGTCGAAAAATTTTCCAAATTCGAATTTTATCAATTACTCTTTTTTCTCCTTTTCAAAAATTTATTCACGAACTCCATACCTAGTCGAATTTTAATAGCTAGCTTCACGTACTCAATCGTCTCCATAAAAATAATCAATCTTTCAAAAATCAAATTAAAATAATTTCAAAATTACAACCTTTTCTTTTTCTTTTTCTTTTTCTTCTTCTTCTTCTTCTTCTTCAAACAAACAAAAAAAAACGTCATCTTCAGCTCGATTCAAATCTTATTATTAGAGCTCGGATTTTTATGATTTGTCATATGTATTTTTCATTCATCGCAGAAGAACGCGCATATCCTATGGATTTTTGTGAATTATACAATTCTGAGTAAAATGAGCCCAACTTGTTAGCGCATATTTTGCATATTTTGGGCATAAATGCATATAAATGCATGTACGTTTTAGACATTTTAAGCGCATATTCGTCATATTTTGACCATATTTTCCATTTTTCAGTAATATTTTGTAAATTTTGGCCAAAAAATCCTTTTTTGGCAATTTCATTAAAAATGTAAAAACTTGAATAAAATTTTAAAAAAGATTTTAAAATTTTTTCACCACGTTGAGGCGATTTGTAGTATGTTGACGACCTAGAATTGATTATTCAAAGTAAAATTGAAGACTTAAGCCTCTTCTTTTTGAATTTCTCAACTTTTTAGCCTTCCCTTCATCTTCGAAATGAAAAATCCTTTCTATAGATATCCATATTGATGGTGCATAAAGGTGCATATTTTGATGGATAAGAGCATATTTTGTCATAATTTGATCAAAATAAATGCATATTTTATGCGCATAAAATTATTTTTTAAGCGCATAAAAATCCGAGCTCTACTTATTGTATTTCTACCTCACAGAATTGACAGGGGGGTTTATGAATTTTTTGATAAAGATGAGTGTTTGATTTTAGAGTGACCTATTCGTAGATGGGTTATAATTATTTCTTCTCTTCTGTTTAAGTGATCAAGGTTCTTCCAGGAGTAGATTGTTTTTTTGTGTTGAAAGAGTTTGTTTGATATGATGTCTGTGAGGCCCAGAAGTTTTGCCATTTAGAATGGGTATTTTGTGTGAAGAAGGATTTTATATCATCAGGGGTGAAAATGGTGCTGTTTTTGCATAGGTGTCAACAATTTCATTTCCTTCAATGCCAACATGACTAGGAGTATTACATAAGGTGGATGGTGTGGTTTGAATTTTGGAGATCTAGCAGCTAGAATTTTGTGAATATTTTGAACAATTGGGTGATCTAAAAAAATGTTTTGTATGGCGATCAAGGAGCTAAGAGAGTCACTTTGTATTAAAAAGTTTTCGTTTTCAAGCTGTGCAGTGGATATGCTCAAAAGACAATGGTGAATTGCAAGAAGTTCGGCAGTGTATATTGAAGAGACCTCGTGAATTTTTAAATTGAAAATTTTTTCATTTATTGAGAAAGCATATCCAGTATGTAAGTTAGAGATTTTAGAACCATCATTAAAGCATAAATTGAATTCTGTGTAGTTTGATATGAGTTCCAGATAATGGCTTTCAATTTCTAATGGGGGATGGTTGTTTTTTTTTTGAATAATTTCTCAGTTGAAAATCAATTTGCAGAGGTTTCAATAGCCAAGGAGGTATGGGGTTTGAATGAGATATTTGAGATCAATTTGGAGGTTTTTTATTTTAGAGATGAACTTAGTGGGTTGTCAGATTGTTGGAAATGGTGTAAGCTGTATATTGAGATACGATTTTGGAGGGGATGTGATGGATTAGCTGAGGCTGATGTAATGAATTTATTTGTTACTAGTGATTTTCTGAGATTTGGGGGTAGTTCTGCAGCTTCACAGTAGATACTATCAATGGGTGAGGAGTAGAGAGCTCCAATGCAAATTCGCAAAGAAAAATTTTTATTTGAAATTTTTGTAAAGCATGGACTACCATAGTTAATTTTGCTGCGTATGAGGGATTTATATAAGGTAAAGTGGGGTAATTCTGATATGGGGTAATTCCGATAGCAAGCCCTAGCTTTGTTGCAAAACACATTTTGGCACAAATGATGAAGAAAGTAGATAGTTTTAGTGCTAACCTACACCCATTAATGATCAGATGGTCCATCTGCTCCGTTTTGTCAAGTCTGTGCAGTGTTCAAAATCTGAATGCCCATAAACCTTTGCAGCAAAAAACAGTGCATTTTTGAAACTCATTTTTACCGTTCAAAACTTGTTGAAAAATTCTGTTTAGAAGTTGAAATTTGATGGATACGTGTTAAAGTGTCAGTACCTCTTTTGATTTTTCTTTTATAATTATTTGTTTGGTGGTATTGAATTATTAAACATGTCGATCATTTTTCATGCCCTGGGGTAATTCCGATAGCCCTAACAAAATTGCCCTGTAATGTTTTTTTCTCTGTTTTGGTGTAGTATTGTTTTGGGGGGTCAAAATTATCAACGAAAACCCTTAGAAGGAGGCTTTTTTCTCCAGTTAGTCTAGTTTTCAAAAATTATGCCTCAAAAATGCATATTTGTAAAAAATTTTCAATTTTTGTTCTAATGATTCAATTTACATGAAATAAAAACCCAAGTATGCAATAAATGGTATATTTCAACATTACTGGCTCGGAATTACCCCAGGAGAATTACTTTCCTTATAAAACTCAAATTAACTCATTATTGGAATTACCCCAAAAATGGGGTAATTCCGATAACTCAACCTTACAAAATGTTTTTTAAATTATATGTATGAAGCCTCCGCACAAATCACTCTTCAATATAGTGAATGTGTAGCTGAAGGATGTAGGAGTAAAGTTGTTTCATCATTTTTGCCCCAAAATGTACAGGAAATCCAAAAAATGAGAAATTGCTAAAATTTTGAATTTTACCATCGGAATTACCCCACTTTGCCTTAGGTGGATTAATAAATTTGTGGGAAGGGTTATATGTATTTAGGATTTTTAATTATTTTTAGTAGGTAAATTGATTTGTTTCAAGAGTTATGATTTTACATTTAGGAAATGGTTGGGAGGTGGGTCCAAGTTAGTTTTTCATCAAATGTAAGTCCGAGAAATTTGGTTGAAGATTTAAACTCCAAGGAGCGACCTTTAAATTTTAGGCTAGGTTTTGGATTAATTTGGCCTTTTCCGGAAAAAAGTACACAATGTGTTTTAGATTCTGAAAAGCTTAAACCATTTGATTCAGTCCATTTTCCAATTTGATTTAGGGTTTCCTGAATTATTCATACAATTTTCCCAAATGCACTTTTCGATGTTGGGTTGAATCATTTGACTGTCATCATGTATTTAAAATAAGTCATTAAAACTATTTAGAAATTTCGCAACATGTTGTACATTAACGTGTAATAAACACAGTGTAGGTATATGAAGAATTGAAAACACTCTAGGGAGAGTGACAAAGACACCGCGATTGAGGGCAATACAAAAAGGGGGTAAATTAAAAGCTCGACGTCGTAAATTATCGCATCCGTGAATATCACCAAAGAGAGCGAGCAGCACAGACCAGACTAAAGATTAAGCAAGAGAGTGAGAGAGAGGTGATTAATCCTCGTATATTATTTTTACCACGCTCGTCGTCTCATGGATGGTTAGCCAGATGATAAGACAGTAGAACGAGAGAGTGAGAAAGAAGCAAAGAAGAAATTTGGTTGATGGTGGCCGTTGTCAAACGTTTTTATGCTAATACAACAGATTATATTGGGTACATTAAGGCGAAAAAGAAGTTATGTAAATCTGCCTGTGTTGCGCTCATCGGCGTTGACCTCCTCTTGCCTCTCAGCTCAAGTCAGCAGAGCTGTGTCGATGGATGGCGCGGAATCGAGGTGGTGCGTTTTTCATAATAAATGGTTAAGTGCTTCGGAGCACCTTTTATTTAAAAATCGAATATATAATTAAGAGATAAGCCAGCGCTGCAGAGCACGCCTTTATAAATTGAAATGTAAAAATCTCAATTATTTGTTTTCGCTTCCTGAGAAAATGTTGTAAAGACGGTGGCACGTATACATTTCGAGCTTTTAAAATGCAACCACGATTCATATCAATAAAATAAATAGCCTTATTCGCGCAGTTCGTCGATTCGATCTTCGGTGTTTCGTATTAAGCTCTCTAAGTAGTATCAAGTATATGCCGCGTTTCCATAACTTATACCTACCATGCAGGAGGGCGGGAGGGGAGAAGGGAGGGGTGTTTCTCATTCTGTGTAGTACCTGCTTATCTGGCACTTGCGAACTTACTCGCATATGTCGTCAATAATTCTACCGGTACCGACTACATATCTGCATATGGCCAGCACGTGTGGTCTAAAATGTAATTTATACGCTCGACCGATACTCGCTTCTGCTGTCAATTGATCGGATCGAGCATTGAAACGCAGCGCCGGCGGCGGTCTTAATAAATTTCTTAAATTCAATCGTATAAGTAGGTAGTTTTTTTCCCCACCGTGTATTCTGTGAGACGAATTTTCGCGTATGTTTTCTTCTTCTCTTTTAGTATGTATTAAAATCGCCTTAAGAAACTCTTGATAGATATACGATGGTTAATTAGCAGCTATTCCATTTTAAATACCTTGTAATGGCAGTTTCTTCTCGTCGTATATTTTTTCTCAGCAGCTACAACAACACATGATGGCGAACCAGAGGACATTCGACAGTTCAAACTACTCGAATTTTTTAAACAACCGCGAGTAAAAAAATTCTACCGATTGGATTTTAACATAATATCGAAATTAAAAACGCCTTTTAAATCGTCTCATCAATTCAAAACTCGAGCCATATATTTGACTAATGAGACCGTACGTCAACAACTGTGTCATATACTCCAGACTTGACCGTCGCCGTCATATGCTTTGTCGTAGGTTCGCCCATAATTTTAGCTCCTACAATGTTACCCAATATTATAATGTACGATATACACTCGTACTTTGATATATTGTCGCGAGATTAGACGGTGGTGCTGGCAAAACGACGTGGTTTTTAATTAGATGTTATGTAGTATAAGTAAATATTGTATCGGAATAGTGTTGAAATTCTACACCACAAATTGAATTTTCCATCCGACGATATCGAGGTGTTCTTATAAGGTGAATTTTTTTGTACCCAGCTGTCTGAAAAACAATTCTGTTGAGAACTTTAGGTGATTTATTAGAGTAATTTAAGTTGGAAATTTATTGTGTAGGTTAGGTATCCATACCAACCTACCAACTATGTAGCTGTGTTGAATGGTCCAGTATACAGAGCTATATTACTATAAGTCTATGGTATGGATCACTGCGTTAGGCTAATCTTGTTTCATATTATGTAGATAAGCGAGTATTTGAGGAATAGCTTTGTCGAGAGCGAATGCAGGCTTTGGAGAAAAATTGAGAAATTTTTTAATTTATGGGTGCGCGGAGGTGTTGAGCTAGATGTGATTTGCATTCCAATAAGTAGTCGCTGATGGGATGGTTTTTCAACGTGAAATTACCGCCGCCAGCGTGTGATTTATGATCAATTAAGAAACGATTAAAGATAATGGTTGCATATCAATCGGTCGGCAGGAGCATGTGATACAGATACTTGAAATTTTTTCGAAACGCATTCTTTTGAATTGTTATTTGAAAAATACTTAAAATTGAAAAAGGTGTGTAAGGGAGGGTGGTTGAGGTATCACGCGGGGTATTGTCTGGGGTACAATGATCGCTAAGGGTGACACCCCTTGTTAGAAAAATGGACATTTTAGAGAGAAAAAACTTTCAGAAAACATTGAAAAAAATTATAAAACTTTTCATTTTTCCTTCGTCGTCGTCGTCGTTTCCTTATAAGCGGTAGGCCTATTGGCCTGTCTGCTGCGGTGTGGAACCTGTTGAGGATGAGCCTGAGGTATCCGTGAGTTTCCTCCTTGGTCTCCCTCTGCTTCTCTTCCCCGTTGGTGTATATTGGAGGACCTGTTTTGGTGATCTTGTTTCCTCCATCCTTTTGACATGATTTCTCCAATCTTTCCTATACTGTTTTATCTTCTTCATGACTGGCTTCACTCCGAGATCTGCTGTTATTTTCTCGGATGGGACTCTGTCTCTGAGAGTCACCCCTGCCGTTCTCCTCATGAACTTCATCTCTGCTGCCGTTATTCTTCTTTTATCAGATTTCTTCAGTGCCCATACCTCGCTTCCATACGTCATCATTGGTATTGCTAGGGTATTGTACACCTTCAATCTTGTTTCTTTTCGCACCTTACTGCTTCTTAGGGTCCTATTTATCAGTCCTGTGACTCTCAGGAACTTTGCAATCTTTCCACCAACATCTACTTCTCCCTGGTTTGATATCGTGTTTCCCAGGTATTTGAAATTATTGACCTGTTCAATGATTTTTCCATTTATTACAATCTTGCTTCTTACTGGCTCCTTTCCTTTGAAGGCCATTGTTTTTGTTTTCTCTGAAGATATTCTCATATCATACTTTTCTGATGTCTTTGTTAAATTATACATTGATCTCTGTAGGTCATCTTCTGTTTCGGCTAGTACTGCTTGATCATCTGCGAATAATACTGTTGATATTTCTTGCCTTCTGTCTGTCTTGATTCCTTTTGGCTTCATTTTCTGCCATTCTTTTACCATGTGGTCCATGTACATGTTGAATAAAACACAAGACAGTGGGCATCCCTGGCGAACTCCTCTGTTTATTTCTGCTTGTTCTGAGAGTCTATTTCCAATTCTTACTCTTATTCTAGTGTTCTTATATATGCTGTTTATCACCTTTCGCATTTTATATGTTACCTTTTCATCTTTTAGGACTTCAAACAGTTTTTTTCTATTAACCCTATCATATGCTTTTTCCAGGTCTATAAAGCACATGTGTGTTTCTAGGTTGTATTCGATCCTTTTTTCCATCAGTAGTTTTACTGTATAACTTGCGTCAGTGCATGATCTTCCTTTTCTAAATCCGTTTTGACTTTCTGACAGCTTTTCTTCTGCATGCTCTGCCAGTCGTTTTGCCAGTATTTTCGCATATATCTTGTAGCAGGTGTTGAGTAGACTTATTCCTCTGTAGTTTTTCAGGTGTGACATATCGCCTTTCTTGAAGAGTGGTATTACAATTGCTGTTTTGAAATCTTCAGGTACCTTTTCTTCTTGGTACATCCTATTTAGGAATTCCAGAAGTCTTCTTTTAAATTCACCACTTGCACATTTGTACAATTCTGTTGGTATGCCATCTTCTCCTGGAGCTTTTGCATTTTTTGCCGTTCTCAAAGCTTCTTGTAGCTCTTTAATTGAAATTCTGTCTTCTGTTTCTCCAATTTCATCTTCTATCTTTGTATCTTGTGCATTTTTATCACTCCAGAGTTCTTCAAAATATTCCTTTGCGTCATTGATTTTAATCTTTGGCAAACCCACTCTTTCGTTAAAATTTGTGTCAATTCTTCTTATGATTTTGTACACCTTTGGCCGTAACTTGTATGTGTCATGCTCCAGGAATGTGATGAAATTTTCCCAGCTCTCTCTCTGTAATTTCCTGGACTTTCTCTTGACTTTTGCCGACTGTTTTCGATATTCTTCACCATCGACCTCGCTTTTTGTGCTCATGAATTTTCTGAATGCCTGTCTTTTCTTTTGTATGAGTTCTTGGATTTCGTTGTCCCAATTCTTTATTCGCTTTGCCCCAATTCTGCAAGGAACCATTCCTAAGCTTTCTTTTGCCGCTTTTGTCACAATGGATTTGATATTTTTCCATTCTTCTTCTATGTCCTGGCTTGTTGGTATCTCTTGACTAATGATGTTCATCCGTCTTTGGTACAGCCATTGGTTGGTTGGGTCATCCAGGGCTCTTGTGTTGATCTTCTTTTCATTCTTTCTGGCTGGTATTCTTGTTGTTTCCATTCTCATTACTCCTTGAACAAAATGATGGTCAGTGCCTATTTCTAGGCCTCTGTATGTTCTTACATCCAAGAATTTCTTTGCGGCATTTTCATTGGCTATAAAATGGTCGATCATTGAGCTTTGTCCTCTTGTATTGCTCCATGTCATCTTGTGATCTTTCTTGTGTTGGTAGAATGTATTCATGATTCTTAGTCCGTTGAAAGTGCAAAAATCTATCAGTCTCTTCCCATTTATATTCATTCCTTCTGTTCCATACATACCAGTTACTGTCTTTACACGCTTATCTCCTACCTGAGCATTCAAGTCTCCTGCTATTACCAATTTATCTTCTGGGTTTACTGCTTGTACTGCCCTCTGTAGTTGCTCGTAGAACTCTTCGCTTTGTTCCTCTCTTCCCTCTTCTGGTGCATATACTCCGATTATTGTAAGAAAGTCTTTTTTCAATCTCATCCTTGCTGATACAATTCTTTCATGCCATATGTTGTATGAGTCGATGTTTTCGCGGTGTTTATTATGTATGTGTAACATCACTCCGCCTGCAGCTCTTGTTTTCTTGTCGACTCCACTGTAGATAACGATGTAATTTCCAGATTCGATTGTTCCACTTCCTTTCTTCTTAGTTTCAGACATCACGGCAAAGTCTATATTTCTGCTGCTTAGAATTTCGTTTATTTCTGCTTCCTTGGCTGCATATCCTCTTACATTCCAGTTTCCGAATTTGTATTCTCTTTCGTTTGCGTGCGTTTTTATTTTAACCAGGGGTTCACCTCCGCCTGGGATCCCATTGTTCCATCCGTTTCTTCTTGTTTGTGTTTTTTGAGTAAGGTAGATTTTCGTCTGGCTTGGTTACCAGCCATGCCAGATATATCACGGTGATAGGGCTGCTATCTAGGCCTCCGCGCTTGCCTGGTCCTCTTTTAGTCGCCTTTTACGACAGGCAGAGGGTACCATAGGGATATTCTTGACCCGTCCCTACACGGGGGTCATTTTTCCTTCATATCTCAAAAAAAGTTCATCATGATAGTCGGGGAGCCCACTTAAGGATCTATTGCACCACCCCGTCGATCCTCCGGGACAACTTTTTTTCTAAAGGGGGAGTCCTAAGGAACATTTCTAGTCCTTAGACTTGAAAAAAAAGGCCCCATACTTACAAAATGGCGGCCATTTTGATTAACAAGTCAGCCGAATCCGCAGATTTTTCGTTCCAACATAGGACTTGCACAACATTTTTTAAACCGTACAAAGACAGATCGAAATATCAGACAAAACTTCATCTCCTGTCAAAATTTCAAGTGCTAAAGTGCGTTTTTCGATTTTTGGTGAATTTTTGAAAATCAAATTTAGGCCAAAAATGAAGGAAAAAATCAAAATTTTACCAAATTGACCAAGAAAGCTGAAATTTTGAATACACCCTATTTTCGACATGCCAAATCGATTGGAAATTGTTTCAAACCGTTCTGAACAGTTCTGGAGCCTCCAGCAGATTTTTGGAACTCGAAATTTCCACAAAATTTCATCAAAATGGAGCTGGAAAGCTGAAATTTATTCTGCAAACTAATTTCAATGCGCTACGAAGAGCTGCAGGGGGATTTCAAGTCGTTTTGGAGCCTCCAGCGACTTTTTGAAAATGACTGGAGCCTCCATGCAAACTTCTGAAACTTTAAATTTTTACAAAATTTCATCAAATGGCGATGGAAAGCTGATATTTAATCTACACTCCAATTTTAACACTCTCTGAAGACGACTTCAGGTGGGTTCAAGTCATTTTGGAGCCTCCTGAGACTTTTTAAAAATTACTGGAGACTCTAGTTGGTTTTTTAAACTTGAAATTCCAGCAACATTTTACCATAATATGGAGTTGGCAAGCTGAAATTTACTTTCAATACGATATGAGGAGTCGACTACATAGTGGTTTGAAATAGTTTTGAAGCTACCAGCTACTTTTTGGAAATTTCAATTTTCCAAAAAACGCCATACGACCTTTCAAAAAGTTGCTGGAGGCTCCAAAACGACTTGAAATCCACCAGCAGTCAACTTCGTAGCGTATTAAAATTAGTTTGCAAAATGAATTTCGACTTTCTATCTCCGTTTGATGAAATGTTGGGAAAATTTCAAGTTTCAAAAATCTACTGGAGGCTCCAGTAATTTTCAAAAAAAATCGCCGGAGGCTCCAAAACGACTTGAAATCTCCCAGCAGTTGACTTCGTAGCGTATTGAAATTAAGTTTGCAGAGTAAATTTCAGCTATCCAACTCCATTTCATAAAATTTTGTGGGAATTTCAAGTTCCAAAAATCTGCTGGAGGCTCCAAAACTGCTCAAAACGGGTTGAAACAGTTTTCAATCGATTTGGCATGTCGAAAATAGGGTGTATCCCAAATTTCAGCTTTCTTGGTTAATTTCGTTAAATTTTAATTTTTCCCTCATTTTTTTGCTCTAAATGTTTTCAAAAATTCACCAAAAATCGAAAAACGCACTTTAGCAATTGAAATGTTGACAGGTGATAAATTTTTGCGTGATCTTTCGATCTGGCCTTGTATGGTTGGAAAAATTTTGTGCAAGTTCTATGTTGGAACGTAAAATCTGCGATTTCGGCTGACCTGTTAATCAAAATGGCTGCTATTTTGTAAGTAGGGCCACTTTTTTTTTGAGTACAAGGGCTAGAATCTAGAAATATTCCTTAGGACTCCCCCTTTAAAAAAAGTTGTCCCAGAGGATCGACCGGGGGGGGGGGGTGCAATAGATCCTTAAGCGGGCTCCCCGACTACTAAGAGCTATATACCCATTGACCTTTTACAGTGTAATAGAAGAACAAGTGGCCACGTATTTTTTAGTCCCAGCCTTATAGTCTAGCACATGACCATAGAAATAATTGCCCCACTCCTTCAACCGATCACCCCTGAGAAAACTTCTCTCTTAAAGAAGATATTCTAATGAACATTTTAAAGCAAAATTTCCAAAAAAAAGTTGGCCTTAGTTAGTATAACAAGATGGCGGCCATTTTGATCGACAGGTCAGCCGAAATCGCAGATTTTGCTTTACAAGGTAGGACTCGCATGGCATTTTTTGAGCTAGAAAAGGCTAGATCGAACGATTATGAAACTAGACAGCTAAGCAAAGCTTAGCTGCAAAGTGTGCGTAGCTAGCTGCCTTTTCTACAGCTATAACCGTTATTACATCTAGGTAGTGCATAAGTGAATCAACCATGTCACAGTGATGAGAATTTTTGAAACTCTCACTGCTTCAAAATAATAATTGTTTTTCAGTGTTTTCATATTTTCCAAATTACAATAGGTATTTCAGAATAATTTATAAGCTTGTATTGCTTCTAAATTAAGAAATTTCTAGTTGTTTTTCATAGTTTGCATTGTTTTAAAATTTACAAAATTTCAAATCGATTTCCCGAATTCCCCATCGTTACAATTTCATAAAGTTTTCAATAAATTTTCAGAATTTTGCATTGCTGCTGAGTTAGGAAATTTGCAATCAATTTTTAGAATTCACATTGCCTCTAAATAGTCAAATTTTGAATAATTTTTCAGAATTCTTATTGTCTTTAAATTAAAAAATTTCAAATTCAATTTTCAAGTTCATATTGTCCACAAATTGTAAAACGTTTACTCAATTTTTGGAATTCACATTGCCTCCAATTTTTCAGAATTCTCATCTTCTTCATAAATATTACAATACTTATTTCATATAATTTTCGAGTTCACATTATCTGCAACTTACAGAACTTTTAATCAATTTTTGGAATTCTCAGCGTCTCTAAATACAAATTTTCATATTATTTTTTCTAGAATTTCCATTGTCTTCAGATTTATAAATTTTCAAACCAATTTTCAGAACTTGCTTTTTATTCTAAATTACAAATACCTATGTTAAGAATTTGCATTGCCTATTACACGAAAAAAATATGGGTAATTTTTACAAAAAAATTTAACTAAATACTCACAATTAAGTACCTACCAGATCCCATTTAATAATTTTTACTGTAATCGTATAGTAAAACTTATCATTTTAATAAATTTTGCTATAGGTACCAATAGTAAAAATCATTTTGTTTTAATAATTTTTACTAAATCATGATAATAAAAATTACATGTTTCAATTGTACAAAAATTAGTTTAATTTCTCATTTTGAAGTAATTTTTAAATTATAAGTAAAAAGTTGAAAATTATTCATGTCAAGTAATTCTTACTTTATACTTATGGTTATAGGTAGACAAAAAATGAATGAAATGAATTTTTAGTTAGCAAATGATACCATAATTCATAACTCAGTTTCAGCATTATTTTTGCCCCATTACCATGTACTACGCATTTACCTATCCAATTTTCCTACGAAAAATCCGTCACCTACCTACTTACCTCACGGGGATTCGAACCTGGGTCCCTAAATTTCCTATTCCTACCTACATGCCCTAACCACTCAACCACAACTTTGCTACGAGGGTTAGGGCATTAAAATAATATATTTGTTTGGTAAACGCCCCACCAAACCACGCCCACTTGGAATTTACAGCTAACAGACTGGGGGTGTAACAGGGTACAATGAAACACAGCTGTTGATGGAATAGACTGGGGGTATAGCAGGGTACAATAAGCGGCAGGTGTTCTACAAGTCTCCTTTTCCCTTTTTTAGGATTTAATGCATTAAAATAATGAACTAAAATTGCAATTACTCAGCAATTACCCATCCGAATTGAATGAAAATTAATCTATTCCCTCCGCCTTAATGATTCTCAAATGGTGTCCAATAGGTACAAAAAACGGTTGGATAGCTTAAGAGAACATTCAGTTCCAATAAAATTTCATTTCTCAAAGCGAAACCAATAGTGTGCTACGCACACTAAAAATTCATCACCACCCCAAATTTCGAGAGCTAAAGTGCATTTTTCGATTTTTGGTGAATTTTTAAAAATCAAATTCAAGCCAAAAATTGGAAAAAAATCAAAATTTTACCAAATTGACCTAGAAAGTTGAAATTTGAGGTGTACCCTATTTTCGACCTGCCAAATCGATTGAAAACGATTTCAAACCGTTTTGAGCAGTTCATTGAGCCTTCAGCAGATTTTTGAAACTTGAAATTTCCACAAAATTTCATCAAATGACGGTGGAAATTTGAAATTCACGCTGTACTCCACTTAAACACGCTATTACGTCAACTGCTGACGGACTCAAGTCATTTTCGAGCCTCCAAAAACTTTTTGAAAATGCTTGGGGCTTCCAGTAGATTTTTGAAACTTGAAATTTGCCGAAATTCCCTCTGCAAACTAATTTTAATACGCTAGACTGCAGATGGATTTCAAGTCGTTTTATTAGAGCTTTTGATGACTTTTTGGAAGCTACTGGAGCCTCCATAGGATTTTTTGAAACTTTAAATTTATACCTACAGTAATTTTTCAAATTTTCAAAGAAGTATGAAATCGATGGACAAAAACACGTTTTACCTTATCGGTCATGAAGGTCCAAAAAGTAGCTGGAAGCTTCAAAATGACTTGGAACCACCTGCGGTCGACTTCAAAGACGGAAGTTTCAAATTTCAAAAATTTTCTGAAAATTTCAGGAATTTTCAAAAATCCGCCGGAGGCTCCGAAATGAACTTAAACCTATGTACATGCAGTTGGCTTGGTAGGTAGCGTGTTTAAATTGAAGTGCAAAGTGAATTTCGAATTTTCAACTCCGTTCAGTAATGTTTTATAGAAATTTCGAGCATTGAAAATCTGCATCTACTTGGAGTCGACCTCCAGGGGTATTGAAATTAGTTTGTAGAGGGAATTTCGGCATTGTAATTCCACTTGAAACTTTGTAGAAATTTCAAGATTCAGAACTGCTCAACACGGTTTGAAACCATTTCCAATCGATTTGGCAGGTCGAAAATAGGGTATATCCCAAACGTCAGCTTTCTAGGTCAATTTAGTAAAATTTTGATTTTTTTTCTCATTTTTGGCTTTCAAAAATTCACCAAAAATCAAAAAATGCACTTCAGCACTTGAAATTCTGGCTGACGATAAATTGTTGCATACTCTGTTTTGTGGGTAAGCCCAAGTTTTTTTTTGTTGGCAAGTTTGCTTTAAAATGCTCCATAGGATGTCCCCTTAAAAAATTGTCCTATGTAGATGATTGGTGGGGGGGGGGGAATGGGTTCAATTATTCCTATCGTCATATTTCGGACTAATATAGGTAGCTGTTTTAATTGTGCAGTTTTGTGTTTTTATTTTTCACGATTCAAACTACTGTCCACATTCTGAACATATTTATTGGTTCCTCCAGCACCTATGACTAGATACATATAACCTAATCGTACACGCGTATTGTTCATTCTAGCGTTAAATTTCCAAATCTTGTCGACACATTCCAATTGAGACCTAGGAGAAAGAGCATATAAGAGAGTCTCCGTTCGCATACACAGCTCATTAAATTTTCGTATTCATTGGCATACGAGGTATAGGGTTAGATTTGTTTGTTGATGTAATATTCACGTGTATAGGTATCGTATACACGATACGATTAGGTACCTATTTGAAATACATAGGTACGTCCTCATCGTGGTATAATTTCGTACATGATACAAGCTCGATAAGGAGGCGTGTAACCGTAAATATGATGCCAGCCGCCAAATATTAACCATATTGGCGCGTACTACTACATATTCATAATACCAAATACCTACATAGAAGCAACATGTTGTATACATCACCATCCAGTTGTCAGAATCGATCACGAATACATTGAAATTGATCGGTATACTGTACCAAAGATGCAGCCTGTTGTTAGGGAGGTGAAATGCAGGGAAATAGTCGTATAGATAGATGTGGAATCTGCCCTCTACATGTACATACAGATACATACAATACTAGGCCTACAAGAAAGATCATACTTCCAGATACTACAAGGTAACAAGATACTACCAAATACAGCTAAAATTACCAAATTGACCACAAAAGAAGATGACCGAATGCTAGTGCGGTAAATCCGCGCCTCTTCGTCTCCTTTCCTCGACATATTACGGATATTTCACGTCATATGTAGCTAGATGGACTGTAAACGTGTACATGAATTGGAAGAGTGAAGGAGAGAATGGAGTTTCTG
This sequence comes from Planococcus citri, assembly GCF_950023065.1. NCBI lineage: Eukaryota > Metazoa > Arthropoda > Insecta > Hemiptera > Pseudococcidae > Planococcus > Planococcus citri. The sequence goes on along the minus strand of NC_088678.1, from coordinate 15,497,930 downwards.
ATTCGCCAAAATTAAACGCTCGAATGATTTTTTTAAAACTTGCGAACCGAGTAAAGGTATTAAATATGTGGGAAATTCTCATCTTTGGAAGGCTTTAAAGACGCAGATTGGTGAACTGGACATTATGCGGATCAGGTGTGGAACATTGAGGAACTGTATGCCACAAAAGTCCGCTTCAGGACGGTTTAACAGAATTTGTTTTATTTTATATTGTATTATGATGTTAACATTACTAAATGTGACAGAATTTATGATTGTAATAATTGGATTGTGACAAATGACAATAATGATTCAGGTAAGCAAATGCCATTTTTAATACCTAGGCAACTAAGAACATATAAGAAGCTAGACACTTAGACAGGTAGGTCAGTGACCTTGAGAGGCCAGACAGACAGACGGACAGACGGACGGCCTTGGAAAGCCATACAAATGGGTCAATGACCTTGAAAGGTGAGTCAGACAGGCAGACAAGTTTTAGAAGACATACTGATCAGGAAAGTGAACGACCTTGGAAAGATAGACAGGTAAGTCAATGACCTTGGTGTCTGATTCAAACACTGATTGAAAACAGTGTCTGTTTCAAACACTGATTGAAAACAGTGCCTGATTCAAACACTGATTCTCGTGAGACGATTGACTAGAGTAAGGTCCATTTACTTACAAGGTTTTCCTAAAAATGGCAAATCACGAGATGAAAATCTGAAATTTAGTTTTTATGCTAAAGTCCATCTCCCGAATTGATTGGCACAATTTTCAAAGTGATTTGGAGTTTTTAATTTTATTTCAGTTTGTCATCTGATTTCTAAAATTTTCAACTCGTTTTTCGTTTTTTAATTTCAATTCAATTTTCCGAGTTTTCAGTTTTATTATGAACGAGAATGCAGCAAGAAACTTCTCAAACTCGTATACATGAGTATACTTACTCCACAAAGTTATAGTACACGTGATAACTATATCGATATTTTCTTCTTCGCCGGCACCGAACAATATCTGCACGTATTGGTTGCGAAAATGAAGAAAAACATTAAACTATGAAGCGAAAGTTATAGCAGTGGTACTTAATACACAAGAACAGTTGGTTCAATGTACCAAATAATAGTTCATTTTACGATAAGTTTTTACCCAAAAGAATCAAACGTTGGTTGCTGCGAGCTCCGATGCTACCCTCTCACCCCCTCGGTGAAATATCGTTTATAAGTATCGTGGGAAGCGAAACAAAACGCAATGAAATTTAATTAAAATTCTTTAAGCTTCTTTCGTTAATTTGAAACATAAACCGAACGCTGCTCGCGCGATCTTTGCTTTCGCTATTAAATTTATGGTTCTAAGAGCAAGAAAAACAGTTTAGCCGAGTTTATTAACGGCTTTTCTATCGAGTTCGATTCCCATTGCGAAGAAAAAAATTTTCGCCGAGTAATGTAATCGTGCGGAAAATTTGCGCCGCGTTGACCGATGAAAACTTGCCGAAAGAGGTTTTTTCTCTCCCTCGACGAGGCTAACTTTTCGTTTCGATTCAGAAATTTTATCCAAGCGATGGAGAGAAGTTTTGAGTGTAGCCTATACGCTGAAAAGACTTTTTCTTTGACGAATGATCGCTTCAGGATACTCGATCTCTTGTCCTGTCTTTTCATCCTTGGTTCGGGTTCGAGGTTCGAGTCAATTCATCTGTCCGGCAATGGGGATTTGAAAATGTGGAATTTTATTACGTTGCTGTACGGATTTCTCAACTTTTTAGGTGGTGAGGATTAGGACTGAATTGGTGTCTAAGGAATAGAGGAAGAGAATTGACTGTCTTCAAATTCAACGTGCCTCTCACTCCCTTCTTTGCATATTCGTTTATTTCTATGTGAAATCATAAAGTGGAAAAAATAAAATCAAAAACTGAGAGCAAAATCGAAAACTCTGGAAATAACGCGAGAGCCTCCAAAAATAAAATTTAAAACACTGGTAGCATTAAAGATTTTAAAACTAGAGCTACTTAAAGTCATCCCCCTTTTCATGAATGATTTTCATAAAACACTAAACAGAGTTTCATTCCAAGGATTTATCAAGTAAATTCCTCAACATAAGGGTCATTCCATGTCAACTCAACCAAAAAAAGGCGATTTTGAAAGTCATGTCTCTCGATTTCGCTCAAATTTTTTTTACAATATCTACCCACCCAGTAAGTAAGAAAGCCGCAATCAGTTTGGTCCCAGCCCCCTCAGGGGGCGGGTGGGGGGGCTTCCATTATTTTCACATTGTCTCGAGGTACTCAACTTCAGCAGCCCATTTCTCCAAAACTATGATACTTTGATCAAAACTGATTTCACAGTTCGAAAGGGCATTGAATTTTGAACTTTTCAAGTATTTTTAAATTTTCAAAAGTTGAAAGTTGAACTTTCAATTTGAAAATTCGAATTTCAAAATGGCGCTGTAAGTGGGAGCTACCATTTAAAATTTTGAAAAAATTTCCATAGATGTACATTTTGATACTTTTTCGAAATATTTATGTTTTGAGATGGAACTCTTGACGGAGGGGGAGCACCCCCACCCCCAATTTTGGGTGAAACTTTCAAAAGAAAATCTGGGGCATGTGATATATAGAATTGTATGTTTTCGGCAACGCTGAACACGAATATGACGTCAGATTTTTGATTGGACCCCATCCACGGCCCCCAGCATCTCCCCAAAGGGGGTTAAAATTCAAATAAGTGTTTTGTTCGTGCGACACATGAAATAGTATGTTCTTGGTGACGCTGAACACGAATATGACGTCAGATTTGTGATTGGACCCCATCCACGGCCCCAAACAATTTTTTTGGGCTTTTACCTATTGGGGGAGGTTCTGGGGGCCATGGGTGAAGTCGATTCGAAAAACTAAGGCAATATTCGTGTTCAGCGATATCGAAAACATACTATTGCATGTGTCACTTGAATGTAACCATTTTGGGGGGGGTCACCCCCTTCGGAGAAATGCTGGGGGCCGTGGACGGGTCCAATCAAAAATCTGACGTCATATTCGTGTTCAGTGTCACCAAAACCATACTATTCCATATGTCACACGAACAAAACGCTTTTTTGGACTTTTACCCCCTTTGAGGAGGTGCTGGGGGCCGTGGATGGGGTCCAATCAAAAATCCGACGTCATATTCGTGTTCAGCGTTGCCGAAAACATACAATTCGATATATCACATGCCCCAGATTTTCTTTTGAAAGTTTCACCCAAAATTGGGGGTGGGGGTGCTCCCCCTCCGTCAAGAGTTCCATCTCAAAACATAAATATTTCGAAAAAGTATCAAAATGTACATCTATGGAAATTTTTTCAAAATTTTAAATGGTAGCTCCCACTTACAGCGCCATTTTGAAATTCGAATTTTCAAATTGAAAGTTCAACTTTCAACTTTTGAAAATTTAAAAATACTTGAAAAGTTCAAAATTCAATGCCCTTTCGAACTGTGAAATCAGTTTTGATCAAAGTATCATAGTTTTGGAGGAATGGGCTGCTGAAGTTGAGTACCTCGAGACAATGTGAAAATAATGGAAGCCCCCCCACCCGCCCCCTGAGGGAGCTGGGACCAAACTGATTGCGGCTTTCTTACTTACTGGGTGGGTAGATATTGTAAAAAAAATTTGAGCAAAATCGAAGGACATGACCCAAAAACGTTGGTCGAGTTGACATGGAATGACCCATAAACAATACTGAAATTCAGAGAGGTACCGAACAGGGAATGTAAGGGGTGGTGTCTCATCCCCGTCCCCTAGACAGAAAAATTTAGGTAAAAATTTTGGAAGTTTTGGGGAAAACTTTATGAGTTGAAAAAAGTTGAGAACATTGGGAAAGTTAGGAAGAACTTTTGTGAGCAAAGAAAATCAAAGAATTACCAAGAATCCATGGGTTTTTGGGTTCTTACTTCTTGAATTATAAATTTTCAAAAGTACTCGCTTGGCTCGTGCCAGATCCTTTTCCATTTTTTCTTTTCTCCAAACAAAGTTAGAGAGTAGAAAAATTGATTTTTCACATCAAAAATTCAAAAATAATGTTCTTCTTGGAATTTTCAAAAAAAAGAAAGAAAAAACGAAGGCCACTCCAATGCATTCCAGTAAAAACTGTCAGAAAGTCCCTTTTCTGCTGAAATATCAAAAAATGTCCTTTTTTGGCTGCCCTTTACAAAAAAGTAGTTTTGAAATTTTGGCAAAAAAGTAAAAATTTCTGGTATTTCGATGCCAAACTGATTTTTGTTATTTTTAATTTTTGCGACAGAAAAGTAAGCATTTTTAAAAATTGGATCCAAAACAGGGACTGCGATTTTGGCAATAAAAACACGACTTTTTCACAAGTTTGGTAAACAAAACAGCCTTTTTAGTAATTTTGACAAAACAAATGTCTTTTTTACAATTTTTACAAGTTTTTTGGTAATTTTGGTTCAATAAAGTAACATTTTGATGATTTTTTTTTGAATTTCTACAGCAAGACTGTCTAGAAAATACAAATGTTGGCCTAAAAAATTTATTCTGCAATTTTGGCAGAAAAACAAAATTTCCTGACAATTTTAATTTTAAAAAACGGGAATTTTTGGAAACTTTGACAAAAAATTGTTATCTACAAAAAATCAAAATTTCTGGCAATTTTTGCCCAAAAAGCCACGATTTTTAGGAGGCAAACAGCAAGGCTAAATTTTGTCTCAAAAAATGTTATTTTCTTCTATACATATTTTGGCAAAAAACAAGACTGGTAATTTCAACATGGTTATTAAAAATTGGTCCTCACCTCACGGTCACCGATCTTTTTTTGAAATTTTGACAAAACACATGCTTTTTTCACCATTTTTACAAAAAACTACGATTCTATGCAATTTTGGCAAAATTGGTTGTTTTCGAAAATATATTTAAAAATTATGTCCAGAAAAAAAATGAAGAATTCTGAATTTTTGAAAGCTTTTACTCTCGCCTCGCTCGGGCTCCATTCGTACTTTTAAAAATATTATAATTTCCTGAAAATTGAAAATGCTAAATTCACGAAAACCAACTTTTTACATCGTAAAAAATTCAACAATATAGTCCGGCATATGATGATAGGAGTAATTGCACCCCCCTCCCCCCGCCGATCCTCCAGGACAACTTTTTTCTTAAAGGGGACATCCTAAGGAACATTTTAAAGCAAACTTGCCCCAAAAAAAGTTGGCCTTACTTACAAAATGGCGGCCATTTTGATTGAGAGGTCAGCCGAAATCGCAAATTTTGCGTTTCAACATAGGACTTGCACGAAATTTTTCAAACCTTACAAAGGTAGATCGAAAGATCATGCAAAAATTCATCACCTGTCAAAATTTCAAGTGCTAAAGTGCGTTTTTCGATTTTTGGTGAATTTTTAAAAATCCAATTTAGGTCAAAAATGAGGGAAAAAATTAAAATTTTACCAAATTGACTAAGAAAGCTGAAATTTGGGATATACCCTATTTTCGACCTCTCAAATCGATTGGAAACTGTTTCAAACCGGTTTGAGCAGTTCTGAAGCCTCCAGCAGATTTTTGAAAATCGAAATTCCCACAAAATTCCATCAAAGTGGAGTTGTAAAGCTGAAATTTATTCTAAAAACTAATTTCAATACGCTACGAAGTACTGCAGGTAAATTTCAAATCGTTTTGGAGCCTCCAGCGACTTTTTTGAAAATTCCTGGAGCCTCCAGTAGATTTTTAAAACTTGAAATTTCCCCAAGATTTTATCAGACTGAGATGGAGAGTCGAAATTTTTTCTGCAAACTAATTTTAACACACTCTTAAGACGACTTCAGGTGTGTTCAAGTCATTTTAGAGCCTCCAGCGACTTATTTGAAAATTCCTGAAGCCTCCAGCAGATTTTTGAAACTTTAAATTTTCAAAAAATTTCATCAAATGGAGATGGAAAGCTGAAATTTACTCTACACTCCAATTTTGACATCGTCTGAAGACAACTTCAGGTGGGTTCAAGTCATTTTAGAGCCTCCAGCGACTTTTTTGAAAATTACTGGAGCCTCCAGTAGATTTTTGATCAACTTTTTGCATCAGTTATTTTACTTTTCGATTCATCGATTTGCTCAGGTACGACGAATCATTGATAAACGACTGGATAATTTGGAAATTGATCCACACACTTAGCAGGACGAAACATTCTTGTGAGTGATTCGTTCGCGAACGATTTGCTCATATTCAAAGAATCATTCGTGAACGACTAGATTTTTTGACAAAACGAAAAATTCTTCAGCCAACCAACAAAAATTGTGAGTGATTCGTTTGCGAACGATTTGCTCATATTCAATGAATCATTCGTGAACGACTGTATTATTCGGAAATTGAATCATACACTTGGCAAAACGAAACATTCTTCAGTCAACCAACAAAAATTGTAAGTGATTCGTTCGCGAACGATTTGCTCATATTCGATGAATCTTTCGTGAACGACTGGATTTTTTGGCAAAACGAAAAATTCTTCAGCCAACCAACAAAAATTGTGAGTGATTCGTTCGCGAATGATTTGCTCATATTAGATGAATCATTCGAGAACGACTAAATCATTTAGAAATAAAATCATGCATAAAACAAAACGAATCTTTCTTAAACCTACCAATAAAATTGTGAGCGATTCGTTCGCGAATGATTTGCTCAAAAGAGGGAAATCGTTCGTGAACAACTGAGTCTCTAAAAAGGCAATAAAACAATAAAATTTCAATTTTTTGTCAAGTATAAAAGCATCGTTTTCGAATACCTATTCAACATTTTCTTGTTTCCAATTCCCCCTTCCAAAATTTGTTCCATACACATTTGGCTAATTAACATGAAAAGAAATCACTAGAAAGAGAGCATGGGGAATCTGGGATAAAAACTTGGAAAAATCGTTCGGAAAATGTTTGGAAAATTTCAGCCCCCCCCCCCTCTACTCACGACACATCACATCACTTTGCCACGCCTCTGGCCGTTTATTCATCAGCTGTGATTGAAACATCCAAGGAAATAAAGACCTATAGAGAAAACATTTCAGTTTATACCATCGAATTATCGCCTTTGAAATAATATCCTCGTAATTTTATGTATTCTCAAAGACTATCATCGTTCACTACGATGGGAAAAAATCCTTTTAGGATAGCTTCACTAAGCCTAATAGTACCTAGTTGGTTATTTAAAAATTCAAACTATTTCCCTAATCCAAATATGGGGCCAGCTTATTACGATCAATTAGTTCGGTTATTTAGTACGGAATAATCACCGAAAAAGCATCGCATCGTTCGCTTCTCCGTAGGATGGAATCGGTTGAAAAACACACCATTGGTAAGTGCTTCTCGACGATGAGGCCGGTATTCGAAAAGCCGACTAATGCACGACATTAGAATAATAATGACGGAAGAAAGGGAAAAAAGAAATAATGAAAGGAAAAGGAAACTGAGACCCGATCACGTTAAAATGTAAAATACGAACGATCTGCAGCCAGAAAAGGCTTAGTACTGGGCTGCTGCAAGAAGGGGCTATATTACCAACAGTAGGTTCCTCTACCTATCTACATACTACTATGTGTATAGTGTGGTGCAGTGTGTGATATTTCGAGATGATGACGATGGTTTCGACACATTTAGTAGGTACAACTACGACTGCGACGAGCATTTAATAACGCTTTATCTGCGGCATCGCGTGATACGCTGCGGCGGCGGTGGTGGTGGCGGCGGCGGCGATTACTACAGTACAAAGAGAGTCGAGCAGCAACGTTTGTGTATAAAGTGTCGATGGATGGTGTTGGGTCTCTATATATTATATCCATAGATAGACAGAGAGAGAGATATGAAGCTACAGAGGGACTGGAGAGCGAGAGATGGAGATAGACAGACGTGGAAAAAAGAGTCCTTGAAGTTTTAATACCCTGGCAAAGAGGCGAAAAGAAATTATTTACATTAACTGGCATCATCGAGGTATTTGGAACGGATTAAGAATCGTAAAAATTTAATTAAAATCGGATTATAACGGCTGGGTTAAATTGAAACGGGAACGATTATTGCGGGGCGCTTATTCGCCCGCTCTCGCTGACTGGCTTTTGCCTTTGCTATATAGACAGCAAGGCGGAGGGGTGCTTCGCTTACCGCTATCAATAACTTTGATTAAAGCTAACAAAGTTCGTTCATGTGAAATAAGTCCTCGTTACGTTGTTTCTCAGTGACTAATGTGTCTTTAGGGGGTTTTTCAAAAAGGGAATCGCGCCACTACTCGTAGGACGCGTTTCAAACGTTTTTACCCCGACCTTGTCCCTGTATCTTTACCTCTCTCGTGTATCCTTTTTTGCGACGTATGAAATCCTACTCGCTGCGCTCGTCCGTCCTCTCTACGTACGTATTTAGATGTACATGAAACGAAAGCTTTTTAAAACGGTCGCCAAAAATTGAGCTCAGCATAAATGGTTATGGTGGTTATTTTTACGCTTTTTAATTTCCTTTCTCTCTTCTTATTTTTATTTTCATTTTTTTTTACCATACAAGGGGTGTTATACTACACGTATTTTTGAACAACTTATGTGACCGTGTTTTGTTCATAATAATTCACTATCGCTGTATTGCTTTAATTCAAACGAAAGCTTCTTACGAGCAGGGATGGCATGATTTGTAAAAATGTTAAAAAGAACAAGTAGATGGGTTTTTGTGTTCAGTATTGTCGTGAGAGACAAAATTCCTCAAGTTTAGCAGAGGCATGACGAAGTGATGTGTCGTATGAGAAAACGATGCTTTTATACTTGGAAAAAAATTCGAATTGATCTAAGTATTAAAAGGTTGGTATGGTACCTACTGAAATCCAAAACCAAAAATTCGCAATTTTTCGTGTTCTTTTTTTTTTAGCCTTTTGGACTTTAGAAATCAAATTCAAAAAGAGAACAGAACATTTCAGATTTTTTCTGAGCAAAGCGAGAGAGAAAGTTTCAGAAAATTTACAATTATTTGTCATCATACTTATAAGAAGTTTCAACGCTAAAATTTTGTGCTTTTTGCTATTTTGGAATGAAATTTCGCACTTTTTTTCGTTTCCATGTTACCTAATTAGCCAAATGTGGTTTGAACAAATTTTAGAAGGGAGAGTTGGAAACAAGAATTTTGAGTAATTTTGAATGTTCAAAAACCATGCTTTTATACTTGACAAAAAATTGAAATTGTTTTATTGCGTTTTCAGAGATTTATTTGTTCATGAACGATTTTCCACATTTGAGTAAATCATTCGCGAACTAATCATTCAAAATATTATTGGTACATAGTTTTAAGAATGATTCGTTTAGTTTCATGCATGATTTTATTTTCAAATGATTCAATCATTCTCGAATGAGTCATCGAATATGAGCCAATCGTTCACGAACGAATCACTCACAATTATTGATGGTTGATTGAAGAATGTTTCGTATTGCCAAAAAATCCAGTCGTTCACGACTGATTCGTCGAATATGAACAAATCGTTCGCGAACGAATCACTCACATTTTTGGATGGTTGATTGAAGAATGTTTCGTTTTGCCAAGTGTATGATTCAATTTTCAAATATTCCAGTCGCTCACGAATGACTCGTTGAATATGAGCGAATCGTTCGCGAACGAATCACTCACATTTTTTGTTGGTTGACTGAAGAATCTTTCGTTTTGGAAAGTGTATAGTTTAATTTCCGAATACTCCAGTCGTTCACGAATGATTCATCTGATATGAGCAAACCATTCGCGAACGAATCGTTCACAATTTTATTGGTGGGTTTAAGAATGATTCGTTTTGTTTTGCCCATGATTTTATTTCTAAGTAATTCAGTCGTTCACGAATGATTCATCGAACACAAGCAGATCGTTCGCGAACGAATCACTCACAATTTTTGACGGTTCATTGAAGAATGTTTCGTTTTGCCAAGTGTATGGTTTCATTTCCGAATACTCCAGTCGTTCACGAATGATTCATCGAATATGAGCCAATCGTTCGCGAACGAATCACTCACATTTTTTTGTGTTTGATTGAAGAATGTTTCGTTTTGCCAAGTGTATGATTCAATTTCCAAATAATCCAGTCGTTCACGAATGATTCGTCAAATATGAGAAAATCGTTCGCGAACGAACCACACACAATTTTTGTAGGTAGATTGAAGAATGATTCCTTTTGTTTCATGCATGATTTTATTTCCAAATGATTCAGTTGTTCTCGAACAATTTATTGAATATGAGCAAATCGTTCGCGAACGAATCAGGAATCACTCACAATTTTTGATGATTTATTGAAGAATGTTTCATTTTGCCGAGTGTATGATTCAATCTCTGAATAATCCAGTCGTTCACGAATGATTCATCGGATATGAGCAAATCGTTCGCGAACGAATCACTCACATTTTTTGAATGGTTGATTGAAGAATGTTTTGTTTTGCCAAGTGTATGATTCAATTTCCAAATAATCCAGTCGTTCACGAATGATTCGTTGAATATGAGCGAATCGTTCGCGAACGAATCACTCACAATTTTTGTTGGTTGACTGAAGAATGTTTCGTTTGGCCAAATGTATGGTTCAATTTCTGAAGAATCCAGTCGTTCACGAATGATTTATCAAATATGAGCAAATCGTTCGCGAACGAATCACTTACACTTTTGTTGGTTGAGTGAAGGGAATGTTTAGTTTGGCCAAGTGTATGATTCAATTTCCGAATAATCCAGTCGTTTACGAATGATTAGTCGTATCTGAGCAAATCGTTCGCGAACGAACCATTGAAAATTTTGGCCAGTTCTAATGGATTTGTAGAGCCAAGTTCCTTGGAATAACCATTCATCTGGTTTGACTAATTATGTGTAGTTCATTAGTTCATTGGCAATCGATTTTTTGTCTCTGAGCAAGTCGTTCGCGAACGAATCGACTTCAATTCCCATTGGTGGATCTGAAGAAATCAAATGGTTTATTTTTTTTTTAAATCAAAATTCCCAGAAAGTCTGTTTTTTTTTTGTCGCAAAAAATATTTTCTTTTCTGTTAAAATTGAAACTGAAAATCTGTTTTTTTTCCAATAAATTTTCAAGATTTTTTTTTTGGCAAAACTCCAAGAAAATTTCAAGTATGTATATGTATATGTATATACTGTGAGAATGGTCCGTGTTTTGTCAAAATTAAAAAAAAAAAAAAAAACTGTTTTTCAATCAAAATCGTCTAACAGTTCTGTTTCTAACTACAATTGCCAAAAAGCCCTTTTTTGGTCAACATCTCCAGAAAGCCTTGCTTTTTTTGTCCCAAATTTTTGTTTTCCTAATAAGAACTTGAATTTTTTTTTTAAAATCAAAACTACCTACCAAAAAATCTTACTGCTTTACCCAAAAATTCGATGTAAAAATGACCTAAGTTTCGTCCACATCACATCGCCCCCCCCCCCCCCCAAACACAGGTTTTTCTTCTTATTTGCATGCAATTTTCATATTTGGTAATACAATTTTTGGGGAAAATTCATTCGGTGAATTTGAAAAACAGGATTCGAGAATTCAGTGGTCGGTAAAAAAACGTTCGTGGTGACGACAGTTGAAAATAATCAGGGCCTGGAATAATGAATTCCAGAGACTGTACTGGAATTAGTGTCATTTAAAGTTCAAAAATGATTTCGGTTTGGCGCAGAATACGTCGTCTATGCTTCCTAGTACGAGTATGTTGGGAACCAACGTAAATTTCACGAAACACGAGACATAATTCAAGACGAAAACACGTAAAATCCAGTCAACTACAGTATAGAACGCCTGCCTCGCAACCGTTGTAGTCTGTAAATCGCTGTAACTCAAATCTACGAGAATCCTTTCCCCATCCTCTGAAAAAAAAAAAAAAAAAAAAATAGCTGAGGAAAAAGAAAAGCGTCAATTGAAGCTGTTGAAACGTGCATTATAAGTTGCCGCTTCATGGTACCGAGAGCATAGAAAGAATTAAACTTGGAAAACTTTTTACGCTTTAAAAATGTGTGAATTCATTTATACGAAAAAGCAACAGCTGGCATAAGGAAGCGAAAAAAGTTTCGACTAACTTTTACGCGAGTACTATTTGTTCTTTTGGAGTATGTGTCTTGTACACATGTACACATACGTGGATGGTGGGTAGACGACGACGACGATGAGGATGATGGATGAAGCATGAAGAGAGACGCTGGTGGCGGTATTACGAGCAAAAACAAAAACTTTAAAAGGTTTCTTTTCATTTGTGCAAAGCGTATTATAGCACCCAATCTTGGTAGGTACGATTTTCAAAAGCTTTGAATCACTACGACGACGACGACTTGTCGCTGTACTTACACTTTTCTTTTCCTTTTTCCATTTTTTTTTCATTCCTCCCTCTTGTCTTTACGCGATTTACACTTATTACGATTTAATAATGTTATTTCAACATGAAAGTGCCGACTGCGTGAAGGTGTGACGATGCCGACGCCAACTTCGCGACTCCTGAATCGAATTTTCGATAACACGTCGTACTCGTGTATACGAGTAGTTTTTCATTTATCATACGTACAATTGAACTTTAAACGGAATACATTACTGTTAAGCATGCTTTTAACGCTTTAGTACTACACAGTATTACACACGTCGTCGTCGTCGTTCACCCAACTACTCCCACCTCTCCGCTGCTCTTCATCCCAACCCCGGAAGATAAGTACAATTTCTAGTATTGCGCTTTATGCCGCATTACCAAGTTCAGCTCTCTCCTGTATAGGTACAGTCTTAAGTTAATCTTTGCGAGGTATTTTATTATTAATGATGTTGCCGCCATCGTCCACCTCCTCGCCCCTGTTCAGCCCCTCAAATGTTTACGAGGTACCATACCATACACCAGCAGGTCCTTTTAAACATTTTCGTACCTACTTGTGGAATGAAATTTTCATATACCAGGGTTCCTCTTCTCTCCTCTCGTGCTCACTTTTTCGCTCGGTGTCGTGAAATATGGAAAAGCTACGACGTGCGGTCTCGCTAAGTGTACGTATTCATGAGCTTTGCGGTGTACTCGTATCTCTAGCTTGGCTGTTTGGCTTTGGTGGAGCGCTCAACGAGTAGTTCTTCGCGAACGAGGTGTCTCGAGAAGTCGCAAATTTATCGCTGTATGACTTGCGAAGATGTTGCAAATGAAGGATTTTAGTAGGACTAATTGCATACCATACAGCGTTCGAAGGTACGAGTCAGATTAGAGGTGATATTATTCGTAATTTTTTATGGCCGGAGGAAGGGAAAAGGGAATCGATCAAATGAGACTCAAAATTGAGAAAAATTCTAAGAAGGAACCCAATCCTACCGAGCTACTATTTTTTTTTCGTTTCACAATTTACATACTTTTGCTCGCACTTTCAACAATAAGATAACAAACAAAACTTGGCGATGATTCGTTCGCGAACGACTTGCTCAGAGTCGAAAAATCATTCTAGAATAAACGACTACATACATATTAAATACAGGCATCTACTGAAAGAGGATGTGACAAAATTTTACTTCTTCAGATCCACCAATAGCCAATGGGAATTGAAATTGATTCGTTCGCGAACGACTTGCTCAAAGGCGAAAAAATTGATTGCCAATGAAAAAATCATCTAAAATCAACCCAGAAGAATGGCTATTCCACGAAACCATGCTCTACAAATCAATTTGTTCCTATACAGGGCAAAATTTGAGATGGTTCGTTCGCGAACGATTTGCTCAGATAGGTACGACGAATCATTCGAGAACGACTGGGTTATTTTAAAATAGAATCATACCCTTGGCAAAAGGAAACATTCTTTAAACAACTCATAAAAATTGTGAATGATTCATCAAAAAATGGGCAAGATTCGTTCGCGAACGATTCGCTCGAAATCGACAAATCAATCAAGAAGAACTGGATCGATACGTATTAAATTAATGTACTGAAAGAGGATGTGACAAAATTTGACCTTTTCAGATCCACCAGTTGGCAATAGGAATTGAAATTGATTCGTTCGCGAACGACTTGCTCGAAAGCAACACATCGATTGCAAATGAACAAATCAACAATAAGTCAAACCAAATAACTAGTTATTCCATGAAACTTGAGAACTTTGCTCTACAAATCCATTTGAACTGGCCAAAATAAAATTTAAGGTGGTTCGTTCGCGAACGATTTGCTCATGTACAACGAATCATTCGAGAACGACTGGATTACTTGGAAATTGAATCATATACCTGGCAAGACTAAACATTCTCTTCACTCAACCAACAAAATTGTGAGTGATTCGTTCGCGAACGATTTGCTCATATTCGATTAATCATTCGAGAACGACTGAATCATTTGAAAATGAAATCATGTTATCATAAAACAATAGGAATCATTTTAAAATCTACCAATGAAATTATGAGTGATTCGTTCGCGAACGATTTGCTCATATTCGATGAATCATTCGAGAACGACTGAATCATTTGGAAATAAAATCAATCATACACTAAACAACAGAAATTATTCTTCAATCTACCAATGAAATTATGAGTGATTCGTTCGCGAACGATTTGCTCATTTTCAATGAATCGTTCGAGAACGACTGAATCATTTGGAAATAAAATCAATCATACATAAAACAATAGGAGTTATTTTTCAATGTACCAATGAAGTTATGAGTGATTCGTTCGCGAACGATTTGCTCATTTTTGATGAATCATTCCACAACGACTGAATCATTCGGAAATAACATCATGCATGAAGCAAAAGGAATCATTCTTCAATCTACCAATGAAATTTATGAGTGATTTGTTCGCGAACGATTTGCTCATTTTCGATGATTTGTTTGAGAACGACTGAATCATTTGGAATTGGAAATGAAATCATGCATGAAACAAAAGGACTAATTATTCAATCCACCAATGAAATTATGAGTGATTCGTTCGCGAACGATTTTCTCATTTTTGATGATTTGTTTGAGAACGACTGAATCATTTGGAAATATCATGCATGAAACAAAAGGACTAATTATTCAATCTTCCAATGAAATTATTAGTGATTCGTTCGCGAACGATTTGCTCATTTTCGATGAATCGTTCGAGAACGACTGAATCATTTGGAAATTTCATGCATAAAATAAAAAGACTAATTATTCAATCTACCAATGAAATTATTAGTGATTCGTTCGCGAACGATTTGCTCATTTTCGGCAAATCGTTCGAGAACTATCGAATCATTTGAAAATAAAAATATGCATAAAACAAAAGGAATCATTATTCAATCTACCAATGAAGTTAAGAGTAATTCGTTCGCGAACGATTTGCTCATTTTTGATGAACCGTTCGAGAACGACTGAATCATTTGGAAATACATAAAATTATCTATAAAATAAAAGGAATCATTCTTCAATCTACACCAATGAAATTGTGAATGATTTTTTCGAGAATGATATTGCTCAGGAAAGGAAAATTGTTCATGAAGACAAATAAATCTCTGAAAAAACTCGTCCTAAATCAAAAACTGGACTGGATTCGTTGGTGATCGATTTGTTCAGAATGGACAAATCATCCAAGAACGATTGTATCACTGTTTCATCCAAATCCAACGAAAAAGAAGTCGAGGCGAAAAATCAAGTTCCAAAAAAACTCTTGAAAATTTCGGGAAAGAACGAACTGAAAATTTCACTAACACGAATCATTACACGTATTTTCCGAGTGTCTACAGGAATTTGTTGACCAAAAATCACCAACTTTTCACTACTTTTTCCTTACCTTTCAAAAAAATCATATCTTCCAAAATATTTTGACCCTCCTCCTCATTCATTTTTTTATTTTTATTTTTTATTCTTTTGGATTTGGACTTTGTAATTTTTTACATTGGATAGTAGGTACACGTTTTCATTAATATTTTGAAATTAATACTTTCAAAATCACCACCTTTTCACTACTTTTACTTCCTGTAGACACCCTATTGATTTGATTTGATTTACTTACCTAGTTGAATATTTTTTCGCAGGAAGCGAAATTTGTTTCATGGAAAGGGCAGGGCGACGCTTTCTACTCGTAGTATGAAATATCACAATAAGAATACAGGTACACGATAGATTGGCCATCCAAAAATGAATTTGAATAAGAGGAAAGAATCGTCATAAACAAACAGTGGAGAATTAGCCATGCTTCAACTACACAGCCCATAATTATCACCCTGTTCTCTTCTCCTTCGTCGTTTATTACTCCAGCAGGCTATTTTACCCACACAACGCAACTTAACAACAAAACCTTGAAATAGTATCGAAACAATATTTTCCTTTAATTTGTCCCGTAGTACGAGAGAGACTTGGAAGAAAATCGAAGTTGCCCGAAGAGCCCACCAGGGATGGAAGAATTATCGAGATGCAAACTGTAGCGATAATTTTTGGGTCATGCGGTGTGGTATGGTACTCCTGCTCCACCTTACTATAAAGCTTTCGGTTTCTCTCTTTCGCTTCTTATAGCAATAACAAAAGCGGAGACAAAAATTAAATTAGCCGGTTGATAGATTTAATAACATTATGAATAACTTCCTGTGCTCGCTGCGCTGCGAATTCTCTTTCTTATTAAGTAATAGGGGAGCCAGAGTAGAGTCAGACTTACGAAGTTGGGTTGGGATTGCGGTTCAGGAAATGTGCGACGAAATATTATAAGGCTGCAATTTTCTCTTCGCGTTTGAAGTCATCGCCTGAACGAAAATAATTGCCGATGAAATTGTACACTCAAATACAATAAGTAAGTAGGTATAGTTAAAGTACCTATACAAAGAGATAGACGAAAATCAACAGTAGGTAATTTTAGAACTTCGACTAAGTATATTTGGTACGTATTTCACTGATTTAGAGGGTTCAGATTCTTAATAGAACATCATATTCTCGTGCAGTTGAAATTCTCCATACTTGGAATAATTTCTAATCTTTTTTTTCGTCCAATCTGTTGAAAATTTTACTCTTGTGTTTATCGCTGGGACTTTTACACCGTCATCGTGAATAAATAGATAGATATTTGCTGCAAGTTAATCTCATCGTTGTAAAAGCTTAGGGAAAACTTTGACGTATGTCCCTGCCATGACATCTTATACGTTTATATAATGATTTATGCGAAAACCAACAGTATAGCTGTTGGTAATTTCTGGTTGAAAATTTGATTACCAAGAGAGAGCGACTAGCGACTGGAGCATTACGTATAATGGACATGGCGTAATGAAGAAAAGCGATAACTTTCACGTATCCGTTGAAAAAGTTTTTCTTTATACGGTTCACTCCTACTTGCTTCTTACAACAAGTCTGTATAAGTATATAGTTACTTAGAAAAACTAGATTAAGTTTAAACGATAGTCTTTTGATCTAATAACATTTCAGTTGACTATATATACGAGTACGTACACTCGAAGTGAGAGTAGGTAGGTAATATCTTTGACTTTGAACGTGTATCATCAACAACAACAACAACGCACGATGACGACCGAGACCGAGTATAACATTTTTTCTAATTTTCCAAAACTTTTTCCATCATCTTTCTATCCGGGGGTTTTTTCCTGCGCCCCTTCTTCCATTCTACCTCAAATAAGGTTTTCTTTTCTTCTTCTTCTTCTTCTTCGTTTTTTTCCAAGTTACTTTTCTGCGCCAGGAAGATGTTGTTGCTTCGAGATAAAACTATTATAAAAATAAAAATGGTTGACAATTGTCGGCGCTATTTCGTATTCGATTCGCGTTTTTCTCGTCGTCTTTCTCGCGCTCGTTCATTGTTGCCAAACCACAATTACCGAAATGAAATAGGAAGCGACGCTATTCGTTTTGTTCAACTTTTTCGTACCTCTACTCAGCCTCCGGTCTACCTCGCCAGTCCTTATTACCGTTC
This sequence comes from Planococcus citri, assembly GCF_950023065.1. Classification (NCBI taxonomy): domain Eukaryota; kingdom Metazoa; phylum Arthropoda; class Insecta; order Hemiptera; family Pseudococcidae; genus Planococcus; species Planococcus citri. The sequence continues at coordinate 15,480,147 of NC_088678.1, read as the reverse complement.
TTACGTTCGTGTAGAAATTTTACAACGTAAAATTACCAGCAATTGCAATTCATTTTAAATGTAATTTTCACCGTGTAAGTGGCGTTGATATATACAAGTTTTTCGCTCATCTTATTCCTTCTCTCGTATAATATTCTTTCTGATGTTGAGGGTGGTTTTGTGTGTATCGTCGTGTGTATTGTGCTCTGCTCTTTATCGCCGAGTTGAGCGAAATTTTTTTGCGTGAGGAGGAAGAATATGGTGCAGTAGATGATTATGAGTATGTCAAAGTGAAAATTTAGATGGGATAAAATGATGAAAATTACAAAAAAAAAAAAAAAAAAAAAAAAAACGTACAACAGTCGAGATTACTCCGAGGTACTTACTTCTTCAGATCTCTAATTTTTGAGGAAAAAGAACTCGAAAATTTTTGAAAATCTAGTGTGACGTACCCATTTTTACTAATTTGAGGTCATAAGCTTTGATGTCTCTTTATTTTTCGAATCTGACCTTTTAGTGTCTCTAACAATTTCCATTTTGAAAAAATTGAATGGCTGAGAAAGTCCTTGAGAGGTAGAATCCAAAAAAATAAGTCCATAAATAGGTAGGTAGGTAGGTACATTGAAATCAGCGAACTCGAATCGGCGAAAATTGAAATTTCATGCAACATTTTTTTGATTTTTTTTTCAAAATAGGCGAGGGGGCATTGAACAGTTGAATTCAAGAAATAGTATCTCATACATACTCTCTAAATTTAAAGCAGTCAAATTTCACTGCTTAGCAGTCACAGTTTTTTTTTACTGCAAAACAGTGAAAAAAAAACTACTGCTTTAAAAAGGCAAAATGTCGTGACTGCTAAGCAGTGAAATTGACTGTTTCAAATTTAGAGAGTATCTAGATAATTGAACATTTGATGAATTTTTGTTCTTGATCCTGCGTTGTGAACGTGCTGAGGGGCGGGGGGGGTGTCGTTGTCGCAAAAAAAACAAGCTGGTCTTCAAATTTAGCAACGTTGAAATTAATGTTATTATAGCGGCTCAGCGGCTCTGAATCTCCCCCCCCCCACATCAAAAATCATATTCGTGGGTAAAAATATCGTGAAAATTTAGCTTTTGAAGTACATAAATGTTCGATTTTGAGATTTTTTCGCTCTCAATTTTGTTCATTCAAGAGTACATATTTGGAGAAGGGAAGAGGTGAAGTGAGAGAGAGTGTAGAAATTAGTCAAATGTGAGACAAAAAAATATTGTTGAAGCATCGTGAGAAAAGATAGAAGGGATTTTGAAAATTCAAGGGTGATGAAAATTTTCAAATCAGTCTGAACAAAAAGTTAATTTCTACTTTTTTGCTCGTTCATCAAACTCTATACCAGCTGCATCGTGGAATTCACATAGATTAATTTTCGGAAAAACATCAATATTTTGAATTTTTTGGAATTTCTCATTTCATGTTGGCAAAATTGCATTTCCATAATCACTTCATCAGCTTTTGAATCTGAAAAAAACAAAGATGTTGCGCACTGTTCCTTAATGTGCTGCGTTTATGCAACTCTTCGGACTACTACAAAGTACAAACTCGGTGTGTTCATTTGTTTTTAATAATGAATCCTTAATGTAATGGTCCAGTAAAATAACACAACTAATATGTAATTTGTAACCTTGAATTCGGTGTAGGGGAGGGACCATTTTTTTTTTCAAAACACGCTCTATCAAAGTTTTAGAGATAATTATCTCAAGACATGCATGGTTGAATGTGGAACAAAGTGTTGTGGAGTTTTAAAGAGAATAATGAAAAATTTAAAATATTGAGCTTTTAGTCTGCGTTCACTTGAAAGTTCAATTTGTCATGATTTTTAGGTGCATAAGAGTGTAAAAGATTGAAAGCTTGGCGTATAAAGATCTGAAAAATTACCATAAAGGTACTTTTTCAAATCCATTTTGTAGCGAATTATTTTTCAAAATGGGATTACGATATAGACTTAATAGAAGGGTGATGGGGCAAACCCCCTATTTTTACCCCTAAAATTTCAGATATTTATTCAATTTAAAGTCGTTGAGTTCGAATATTAGATTCTTTTTTCGATTCGACTACCTCCTTCCACTCTTTCATGGTACCCTTTTAAACATTGTCTGAATATCCAAAATTGAAAATTAAATACGAGTACATATGTCATTTGAAGCATCTACCTATGTCAGATTTTTGAGGGCGTTGAGTTTGACGATTTACTTTTTTTCTGGATGCAACCTTCTAATACCACTCCAACTTCCCTAAAAAAATTTTAAAAATCTGTCTATTGGCGGGTTCATAGCTCTCATTGTGCACCAAAGTCGCAGCTTCTCATTTTGAAAAAAGCGATGCTACTGAAAGGGACATGCAAGGGTCAATAAATCATCAATATGTAAAAATTACAAGTCCTTCTCCTTCAGTTTAACCCTCAGAAGGCTTCAAACGGAAATTAGAGTGGTTATTTGGAGGTCAAGCCGAAACCAACCGTGATAATTCAAGTTTATGCACCAACAGCAGAAAGCAGTACAGCAGAAATCAACAACTTCTACAACGATCTAGAAGAAGTGATGAGCTGCTCGAAGAACAACGATGTTGTGTTTTTGATGGGAGACTTCAATGCCAAAGTTGGGAATCATCATGGCAGCCAAGTTGCGGGGAGGTACAACACTTGGAGAGCAGAACAAAAGAGGTGAAACGCTGTTAGAGTTTGCAGAAAGACACGGTCTAGTAATATGCAATACCTGGTTCAAACAGCATTCGGACCAGTCTCTTCTGTAGAGGGCACTAATGTGCCCATTGTTCCAGCTTCTTCAGACAGTTCAGACAGGGCTTTTCTTATCAATTGTATTTTACCAAAACGTTGGATTTGAGAGTTAAAAATGAAAATATGATTCACTCATGATTAATATGCAATAATAATCGTAAAAATAATGTACCTACATTGAATTATTTTTTCAGTTTTAACCCTGGAAATTATTGCTTTCATAAATGCTGATAAGAAAATCCCCTTATACCCTCTATGTGAGTGCCAGGTGAGAATGCAAAAAGATTATACACGTGGGTCAGTCCTGGAGATCAAGTCAGAAATGAGATAGACTACATACTTGTAAAAGAAAGATTCAAGAACACAGTGAAGAACTGTCATACATATCATGGTGCTAGTGGTGCTGACTGTAACTCTGACCATAAGCTATTATACACGTGGGTCAGTCTTGGAGATCAAGTCAGAAACGAGATAGACTACATACTTGTAAAAGAAAGATTCAAGAACACAGTGAAGAACTGTCATACATATCCTGGTGCTAGTGGTACTGACTGTATAACTCTGACCATAAGTTATTGGCTGCAAAATGTCAGATAGTTATGAAGAGCCAGAAGAAGAGCAAAGAACGATACCAACAACTTGACATTGCAAAAATCAAATCAAAGCACCTGCAAAAGAAATTCCAAGAAGAACTGGAAAAACAAAAACATCTTGCGCAGTAGGCAAGATTAACCGACTTTGCTCTGTTATACAGAAAAATAAACAAATTTACCGAAATTTACGGATTTACCAAAATTTACCAATTTACCAAAATTTACCAATTTACCAAAATTTACCAATTTACCAAAATTTATCAATTTACCAAAATTTACCAATTTACCCAAATTTACCAATTTACCCAAATTTACCAATTTACCCAAATTTACCAATTTACCCAAATTTACCAATTTACCAAAATTTACCGATTTACCAAAATTTACCGATTTACCAAAATTTACCAATTTACCAAAAATTACCCCAGCAATTTACCAACATTCACCTCAGTAATTTACCAGACATTTCCTCACTAATTTACCAATTTTTTACCGAATTTTAATTACCCCAGTAATTTACTGCCAAAGGTTTTTACCAATTTACTAAAAATTATTTACCAAAAATAACTAATCATTTTATTTACTAAAAATTACTATTAATTCACCAAAAAAAAATTATCAAAAAAACTTAATGTTTTTTGTTTAAACAAAAATTACACTAGAAATTTTTGAAAAATTTTGATTTTTTATGGCAAAAAAATTTTGGATGGATAAAATTAACAAAAAATTTTTTAAAAAAATCAACAAAAAATTTTCTCTTCTTGACTCGCGCGGGATTCGAACACCCGACCTCCGGCGCACCAATCTGCAACCTACACACCCTAACCACCCCATCTGTTTATTGGGGGTGAGCCGTTTGCGAGATATAAGGGTTTGCACAAATTTCTGCTTATCCATAACGTTGAAACACACTTAAACGTTCATATCTCGTAAACGGCTGAATCGATTTCGACCAAATTAAAAATTTCTCTAGTTCAGTATCAAAGCAATATTTTGCCATCATCAGTTTCGACTTAACGTTCGGAGCTTTTGAGTTCAGCGTGACACAAATTTATACATAAATTGATATATAAATAAATATATATAGGTATTAGTATCCAGACTTGTCAACTAATGAATGGGTTAATTTTACTATACAAGTGGACTGACCAACTTGTCAACTATAGTTGACAAGTCATGGGTTAATTTTACTATACAAGTCAACTATGAGTTTTCAGAAACTTCCACCAGAGCGCGCATGGATTAGAAATCAAGGCGCGAGGACGAACGCAGGGTCTACAGTCAATTTGTAGTGAGAAGAATGTGATGTGCTGGTGGAGATGTATGCAAATACATCGATCCTGAGTGTACACGACAACAAATTTGACTTGAAATTTTTCAGTATTTTATTGGCCTATGGAAAATTTAAAAACATCAAAAATTTTTATGCTGTTTAAGCTTTCTTTTGGTGTCTTAACTTTCTCAAAATTCAAATTACTTTGACTCCATTTTCAAAAATTTTCTTCAAAATTTAGCCTAAAAATCTGATTACTTTTTTCAAAACATAGATTTTTTTAATATTAGACTGAATCTGCAAATAAAATTTTAATAAGTGATTTAGAACAGAAATTATACCAATTTTAAAATTTTGTTCACTTTTCTGCATATATGCCAAGCATAGTTGACATGTCTGGTCCCAAGCAAATATATATATAGCCGCATACAGGCAAACTCGTAACGTTTTGTATAAACAGCAATCTCAAGACCCCTCTATAACTTCGTTGCTGTGCATACGCTCGACGCGTCACCCCATAGGCCTGATAGTACTCGATGTTAGGCCGCGTTATATTCGTTAACTTGATTTTTGGGGGCCCTGTGGAAAAGTTGCTCATTGCTGAAACATCAATTTTTCAGGAAAGCTTTTTTTTTCAAGTCCTATGCATCCATGTTTTTCGCAAATACATTTTGAACAAAGCATCCTACAAAAAAATAACCAGCTCTAAGCAGAAAGGAAATTTTATGCTCTACAATTTCCTTCATTGCATTTTTTTCATAGGATGCATACTTTCCTCGTAAAATCAATGTTAATGTTGAAAAACACGAAAATGCGGACCTGTATAATCAACTTTAAATTGAAATTGAGCAGTCAAAAATTCATTTTAGACGATTTTTGACCACGCCATGTGAAAGAGGAGACCTTCAACCACCAGAATCACCAAACAGAACTTGAAAAATGAATAAAATGGTTCTTGGCAATAAGCACCTTTTTCTCATGTCCTCGTAGATAATAATTAGGCTATGCACTCATTTGAAAATTGAGTCAAATGAGAAATTGTATAAACAGCAATCTCACGTCCCTGCTCAAACTTTGCCAGTAGACTCCCCACACCTTGTAGATTCATATAGCACCTCATCGCAAAGTCACGTCCTAAAAAGGTTACGAGTTTGCCAAAACGTTATGAGTTTGCTGGTTAATCTAGAAAAAGGTTACGAGATTGCCCCCTAGAATATGTATACATATTCTAGGGGGCAATCTCGTAACCTTGCTATGAGGTGCTATATGAATCTACAAGGTGTGGGGAGTCTACTGGCAAAGTTTGAGCAGGGACGTGAGATTGCTGTTTATACAATTTCACTTTTGACTCAATTTTCAAATGAGTACATAGCCTAATTAATAAGTATGAAGATATGAGGAAAAGGTGTTTATTGCCAAGAATCATTTTTTACGTTTTTTACGTTCATTTTGATGATTTTGGTGGTTGAAGGTCTCCTCTTTCACATGGCGTGGTCAAAAATCGTCTAAGATGAATTTTTGACTGCTCAATTTTAATTTAGAGTTGATTATACAGGTCCGAATTTTCGTGTTTTTCAACCTAAACATCAATTTTATGGGAAAAGTATGCATCCTAGAAAAAAAATGCCCAAGAAGGAAATTGTAGAGAATAAAATTTCCTTTCTGCTCAGAGCTGGTTATTTTTTTGTAGGATGCTTTGTTAAAAAGGTATTTGCGAAAAACAGAGACGTATGAGACTTAAAAAAAAAAGCTTTCTTGAAAAATAGATGTTTCGGCAATGAGACACTTTCCACAGGTCACCAAAAAATAAAGTTTACGAATATAACGCGGCCTAACATCGAGTACTATCAGGCCTATGGGGTGACGCGTCGAGCGCATGCACAGTAACGAAGTTATAGAGGGGTCTTGAGATTGCTGTTTATACAAAACATTACGAGTTTGCCTGTATGCGGCTATATATAAATAAATATATATACTGTCTTAGAGTACATTGCGAGATCCGACATATACACAGGCATTACGAGATCCACCCCAAAAAATTTCGAAAAATGCTAAAAACTCAAATAATAACCCTACAACTTCGTTCGAACGCACGTTCCAGTGTGTAATCAGTGCCTTTCTATGCATTGCCGCCATCAATTTCGCGATCCGCATAAACCGAGATCCACTAACGGCCCGAACGTGATTTGGGGGTGGATCTCGCAAGATGCGTCCTTTATCTATTTACAAAAATTGTATATAAGTATATAAATAGTAGGTAAAACGAGATGCGGCTGAAAATGGGTGTACAGGGTCCCCCGGATCTCGCGAGTACCGTGGCATATGAAAGAACTTGCGAGATCCGGCAAAAGGATCTCAGGATCTCGCAATGCCCGATTTTATTTAAAACGGATCTCGTAATGTATGGTTTTTACATGTATATATAGATTTAAACTTAGTCATTGTGGTGCCCGTTTTAAGTATACGTAGTCATTGTGGTGCCCGGTTTTGGGCTTGTGGCGCCCAAATCGGGCACCACAAGGTCTTTTTATATAAAACGATGTAGAATTTGATGAAATGCACTCTAAGGTGAAAAAAAAATTTTTGAGGCGGGCACCACACATACCAAGTTTATATAACGGGCACCACTATGACTAAAAACCACAAAAAAAATAAACTGCTCCAAAACACCTTTATCATACATATATATATGATCCTCTATGTACGCGGGCACCACAATTACCATAAAAGACCCGGGCACCACAAGGTACTAGGTACGTGTATTCATATATATAAACTTATCTCGTTTTGCGCCATATGTCTTATCGTGATCAGCACACTCCAAAACGTCAAGAAAACCCACCCCCACCCAAATCCTCAACCATCATGACAAATACAATACCTTACTTTTCCGTTTCACGGCAAAGTCGGTAAAAGGAAGACAAGTTGGAAGAAGAACAAGGTATCAAAGAAAAGTGGCAAGAATCAATGCGAAAGGTTAAAACAGCAGCAGAAAAGTCTATTCCACTCAAAATAGAAAAGAAAACACAAACCATGGATGACTCAAGAGATACATCACTTTTTATAGAATAATGTGTCTACGGTCGAGTCTTAGATGAGGAGATGATCAGGCTGGCTAAGATTTTGGTTGTATAAAATCTCAAAAAGAGTTGTTATATAAAGTCCATATTAGATGCAAAAAAAGTCCAAAAAGTTCAAAAATTGACATCCCATCTCTCTGTCTTGCTCCAAAAAAAGTTGTACTTAGCCATTTAAATCTGACAACTAAAATTTTTCAAAAGTGAAAAATCATGGTGGTTTTTTTGTTTCTGAAAAACCTTGAGAAGTCAACAAAATGTTAAGAGTGATGATTTATTTTAAGCAATCTGTTACATAGGTACATAACTATGTAGGTATTTGTAATTTTGTAACATTTAGCTGTTGCACAAGATTGAGGATTTTCAACCTCTAAATTTAGTTGGAAGTTGGATAAATCTAGAAATGGGGGGGGGGGGGTGGTAGATGGAGGAGTGGAGTTGCAATTGCTGAACTTTTGAGGATTCTTTTTTTTTTGCATAAAAATGCGCCAAGAAGTCGTAAAACGATTTTTTGGTCAGCAACATCCAAACCTTATTGCACAAAAAATTATCGATGGCTTGGTATAAGAACCTCGTAGGTAAGTCCAGATTTTTTCGAAAATGCTTTTTTTGTGGTTTCTTTAGTAAAAATCAACGAGGAATCCGAATTTAAAAACCTCGTAAGTCTAAAACGCATCCTAGCGCTCTAATCGGTGAAAATCCAACATTAAAAAACTCGTAAGTCCGACTTACGAGGTAAGTACATGAATTTCATCAATTGTAAATTTGAAAACCTCGTAAGTCCTTGTTAAAAACCACGTAAGTCGTACGTAAGTACGATGAAAATCTCGTATGTCGTCTCTAGAAACCTCGTATGTCCTTCCAAAGCGCTTTAATCAGCTAATTTTATTTTATCAACCTGTAAAATATCATCAGGCCATACCATTAAGACATCTAAAACATAATAATGCAATCTAAAACTGCAAATAACAAAATATGAATGTTTTAGACGTTTTTTTGTTCTCCTGAAAAATGTAGGATTTTGGACTTACGTGGTATTTATACCTAGCCATCGTTATGTTTTTGGGTTACAGCTTGTAAGAAATTAATCTTTGGAAGAAATTTTGCAGTCGAAAAACATATTCGTAGGTACCTAGTACCTACTCGTATTACTGATTTTTTTCAGATCAGGAATTTTATAGTTACACTCTCTTAAAGAAATTTTAAATTTTATAGTAACTTTTTTCTACTTTTTTGACCTCATGAAACCCAAATTACCACTAAATGTCGTCTCTAGTTTGTTAGATTGAGTTTCTTGATTTAAAAAGATTTAGTTCTTGGGAATACTTTCATTTTTTTAGCAGCTGAAAAAAAAATATTGATTATCAAAAAATTGTTCAAAATATGTTCTGATAGGTAATTTATGAAAACAAACAAAACACAATTTTATGATTTTTTCGTTTATTTGGTTTTTAATTCCTGAAACTTGACGATTTTTTCTTTAGAAGATGATCAATTTCTCATGAGTAATTTTTTTTTTTGTTAGAACGATAATGAACAGAATATAATCTGAAGATTTTTTGATGAGATTTATTTCAATATCTAAATACTAAATAATTCCTGAAAAGTAAATTGGCATCACTGATTTCAATTCCGATGTGTAGAATCAACTTTACCAATTTTGGCTTTTCGTTTCGATAAAATTTGTCCTTCGAAGAAGAAAACAAAAAGGGATGACTTTGCACCCTTCCACAATCTAATACTTGGACACTTTTACCTCGTATGTAATACTCCAAAATATCCGTATATAAGTGATTCGAACAAAGATTAAAAACTTTTATAGCAGATTAACGATGTCGCTGAGATTAAGCTACACAACGAGAGAGAATATGATGCAACTAATCTGAAAGAAACTAAAATTCAAAACGATAAAAGGGATTTTTATAGACACCCTGATATGTAACAACACTGACGTGAGCTGTGGGCGACACACGCACCACAAAAAGACGAATAATACACCGAAGGAAAGAGAGACAGCTCGGCAATGGAAGAGTAATAGAGAAAGGAGACGCGGGCTATAAAGGCAAAAAATTTCACCGAATTACTTGGGCTTTTACCATTTTATTCGGGATGTATAAGTATAAACTGTTTTTCTTTTTATTTGGTTCGCACCCTCGCTCACCCGGCCCGGACCCTTTGGTCGTTTTCTTTGCTTTTTAGATAAATGACCTCACGCCTTTTTACTTCCATATTGCGTTTTTCTTCTCACTCACAATTCCCTCAAGGTACGTGAAAAACGTACTAGAAATATATATCAACTTGGCAAGACTCAACTTAATAAAGCTGTTATCGCGTGACTTTCTGAATTACTTTTTTTCTCCTTCATGCGTATGGCCTACGTACGTACGTAACGTACTCTCGGATCCAAGCATTGCGTAGGTATATATAAGTCGACCCGCGAGAATCGAGAAAAAAATATTTCCAAGTAAATCTCGACGTGAATTCATAGGCTAGATATAACTTTTGGAAACAAAAAAATAAAAAGGCTGAGGCAAAAAAGAGAAAGAAAAATGTGTAAGTTCGTGAAATGAAAAATTGTCACCATCGTGTCTGAAATTCGACTTACCTACTTCTCGTACCTACCTGGAAAATGTGTACCTACGTAATTAAAACGCACCAAAGTACGCGGAAAAAGGTTCCGGACTACGTGGATATTTTGAAAAGCCTTTCAAAAAAGAACCGACGACTCGGTCGGACTTCTCGAAAAAGACGATACGATGACGACGGATAGCAACTAATTCGTATTCAAAGGCTCGCGCACAATTTACCAAATAAGTTGGAAGTGTGGCCAGGCCAGGCCAGGCAAGAGGAGTAAAACTTCGTCAATCGTAAGCCATCATTTAATGAGTGCCATTTTCTCGATGCTTTTATTGGATTTTCACTTTAAAATTCAACAGACAGCTTTGACTATCGTTTACGTGATGGACTCCGATGTGCGCGTCTTGCGGTCTCGGTTTCCTTCCGTCGTCGTCATCTTCGTGAACTAGATGTTGGGTGAGATGGCCCCCGCTCCCATCCTTCATTACTGTAGGCACATAATAACGTATTATTAATACGATTTTTGATGAGAAGAATTCCATCTAGATTGGCATTCCTGAAGACGGATTGTCGCTGAGGAGACTCAATGATGGCGATTTATCGGCGTGGCTTGAAAAAATTGTGTGTTTAAGGAAATTTTTGATGGTTTAATGATGAAATTCTTGAAATTATGAGTGTCAAAGGGATTGTATTATAAAACTGAGCTATTTTGATATGGCAGATGCAAAGTGGAAAGTGAAAAAAAGGGATAAAACGAAGTTGTAAATTTTCAAATTGAAAGTTACTCAGAAAACATTTTAGTTTTGAAGGTGCTGCCCCTGGAGGAAAGAAATGGGTTCTCAACGAGAGGATATTTTTTGAAAAAATCACGCTTTCTTTATTCCTGTCGCTACCCAGCCTGCGTTGTAACTTTTAGGGTTCTACTGAGCATTTGAAAATTTGCAAATTGCTTCTTTTTCAGTTTTTTGATAAATTCATGTTTTGAGAATTATGTTCTTCTCCAATATTTCGCAATGCCCCTACAACAATTGTCGACGTCGACATTTACATCGACTACATTTTTTTCCAACATAATGATGCAAAAGTGACCAATGAGTTATTTAATAGAAATCTTCTGTCAGTAAAGAAGCCAAGTTAATGAAAATTTTCAAAATTTTCTCATTATTTCTGACACTTTGACATGCAATCTCGACATCTACAACTATGTCGACCAATTTTTCAGAATTAAAATTTATGTTTTAGTGTTTAAAAGTTCAGTAAACATTTAAAAATATGATCTTATTATTTAAAGAGAGAAACAAATTTTTAATAACATCGATACAATTATTCACTTTTCCCTAGTTTGGAGTTGTCGATGTTATGTTGATGTGAAAGTCGATCATCCACAAATACATCAACATCAACATCGACAGAATTTTCAAATATTTCTCAAATTTGAAAAATTTCGTTGGTATTGTGGATGTATTTGTTGATGTCAAATTTCACATCAACATTAACATTGACATGTTGTGGACATGAAAAGGTATTACTTAGCTTAGTACTTACTCTTAGATAAGTTATTGCACCTTTCAGTATGAGTTTAATGTTAAACTACCTACTGAATTGTGTGGACTTTCCGTCTGTACTTCTCGGAGGTGTCCTCCACGTTGATGCTGCTTTCAGCACAAGCAATAATGCAGGCCACTTAATAATGTAAGAAAAAATCCTTTTTGGAAAAAAATTTCAATTTTGAAACTAAAATTTTACATTTTGTGTAGCTGAAGGTCGATGTAAATTTTGATGCCAATGTTGACCCACCCGATCTCGGAAAATACTGTTTGAAACGGTTTCTAATTGGTAACATTTTTGTATCATCTTGAAAATGGTATCAAGATGGCCGACATACAGTAGAAATATTTTTAAAACTTTTTGAATCCGTTTCAACACAGCATCAAATTGTTTCAACTCTGCATTAAATTGTTTCAACTCTGTATCAAATTGTTTCAAAAAAACCGTTAGAAATTAATTGTATTGAAACTGTTTTAATACAGTTCTGAAACGATCTCAAATTTTCATAAAAATGATTCAGTTTAGACCCATCACTGTATCAAAACAGTTTCAATGCAATTCATTTCCAACGGTTTTTTTGAAACAATTTGATACAGAGTTGAACCAATTTGATACAGTATTGAAACAATTTGATGCAGTTTTGAAACAGTTTCAGAATTGTTTCACAGTGAATGCGCATGTGTATCGGAGACACATGGCTCATTGTTGTGCCAGAAGTACTGCATTGCACATGGTTATCACTCGTCAGTTACCTATTTTGTTTGGATTTTGGTCATTTTTTTGAATTTTTGTGAATTTATTGTTTGATTTTTGTTGATTGTACTGTCGTCTGTCATTTGGTGTTCGGTGGTTTTGTCCTTGTCGTCGTATGTTGTAGTAATATAATAAAGTGTTCTGTTTTTCTTGAGCTAGGTATAGTGAAGTTCGCGCTCATATTTTCTTGTTTCGGTAATTGTGAAGTGAATGAATGAGTATGTACTCCATCAAGTATATGGTTGTTGATTTTGTGTTTCTGTTATTAATTACAAAAGAGTGCAACATCTTATTAGGTAATTGTGTTTTTGAAGTGTTGTTTTTCTAATTTGTTTACCTATTTTTCTGAGTTCATTGTTCATTCAATACGTTCGTACTATACTTACTTAAAGGTGATTAAAAACAAACAAAAAAAGGTAGTGAAAAGGTAGTGATTTTCATTCAACAATAAAATACTCCTGTGGACACGTTGTTAAACTCGATTCAAGTACTTTAAGTCGCCATTTTGATCAAAGTTACCCGATCTCGGAAATTGATACCAATTTGATACAAGGAGAAAAGCTACTGTTTTGATACTATATTGAAACAGAAACAAGTCTGTAATGAGAATCGTTTTGATGCGGTATTGAGGCAATAATGAAACAGTTTCCCACAGATAGTATCAAAACTGTTTCTGTACAGTATCAAAACTGTTTCAACATGAAACAGTTTTGATACAGTATAGAAACAGTTTTGATACCATCTTTGGGAAATGGTTTCATTATTGCCTCAATACTGCATCAAAACGATTCTCATAAAAGACTTGTTTCTGTTTCAATATAGTATCAAAACAGTAGCTTTTCTCCTTGTATCAAATTGGTATCAATTTCCGAGATCGGGCATCCACACCTGTTATCTGTCATCCCACATGTTGATGTATCCGTATGGAAAAATATGCAAATTTTTGTAGTCAACTATAGTAAGTTGTGGTCAACTATAGTAACTATGAAAATTTTCAAAGTCAGCTATAGTAACTACCTATAAAACAAGAATTTCGCGAAAATTTTATAAAATTATGGTGAAAATCATTTTTTTTTAAATCAAAGAGAAACACGTTTTTTATTTGAGGACATGAGTATTTATGACATTATTTGTGAAAAAAAAATCGACACACATTTTGTATCCAAATTCAAATCGTTTTTTTATAGGTTTTTGAAGGACTTTGCACCATTAACCTGCAGGTGTAAAAAATTTTAAAGATAAAAATTTTCATCAGGTATTTGGCAAAAAAGAAATACATTTTTTTAAAAATCATCACACTTTATCCCAAAATTTTAGCTTAGTTTTTTTTTCATGTGCCTAATACATAATTCATAATACTCAAACAAATCACTTATTAATGCATCTAAAATTATTCATCATAAAATTTAAAAAAAAAAAAAAAAATGAAAAGTTGAAAATTTTATAAGTCCAGACCTAAAAATATAGAATATATGCACAAATAATTCCGAACCTTGCAAGCAGCATGGTGGCCGAGTGGGTTAGAGATCGAGCCCCGTGGGTGCCAAACTTTTGAAATTTTTTTTGTTTTTTTGAAAAATTTTATCACCTTACAATGCCTGAAAATACACAATTTATCAATGGACAATCCATTATCAATATTTTAATGCAATTTTTCACCTAAAATTTTAGTACTACACTATACTATGATTTACTATAGTAACTGTAGTCGCAAAAATACCATGGTTTTCTATAGTACTTCTTTTTCATAGTCAACCATGGACCATGGTTTTTTTCCATACAGGTAAATTTTGACCCTGTGTTGAGCCAATTGTCAACATGAATCCCAATCAACATTGATCAACAATTACATCAACAATTCTATTCAATTCTTTATTACATACGTGTGCGCCTTTCGGCTTTGTACAAGTCAACATAATTATATGCACAAAGTTGAAATTCATGTACACATGTGGCATCCAAAAATGACGGATGTGGATGGGTCGACATTCACATTGAAATTAGCATGGTCATTGTTGTACAGGTGATTATGCCAAAACATCAAAATACATTATTCCTGAAACTGAGGAGAAAATCGAAAAAAATTTCATCGATTTTTGGCTGTTTTTTTCTTACATTTTTGAAATGGGCCAGATCACAATCTAGTTGAAGGTACCATTAGAGTCAACAACATAAAAAAGACAACTGAACATAGAGAGACACAACTCAACATCAACTCATTAAACAACTCAGTAACAAACTGGCTAGTGGCAGTACAAAAGAAGAATGGAAATCATTGAAAAAGAACTACCACTACATAGAAGAGAATGTAGAAAAGGAGTGGTATGCCTGAAAACTACTATCAGCTGTGCTACTACCCTGTTGACAAAAGAGCGCTAAAAAAGTTTGGCGAAAACGATGGCGACATTTTGACACAGTTTTTGAGCACGTAAGAGAGCGCTTCAATTTTACGCCAAGGGAGCGCGCATCAAAATTTTCGCTCTGGACGCCCATATTTTTGATGCGCTCCTTGTTTTTGATGCGAGCTCCCTTGGCGTAAAATTGGAGCGCTCTCTTACGTGCTTAAAAACTGTGTCAAAATGTCGCCATCGTTTTCGCCCTGCTGTTTTTGAAGGAGTTTTTCGCCAATTTTTCCGTTACAGATTCATTTTGAATATTCACTTGGATTTTGACTGATGTTTTGATTTTGAACAATATGAACGAACTTTTTTATAATCAAAAAAAGAAACAACACTAAATATAGATAAACCTGTTACAAGTTGAATACACAAATAGCCCGCAAAAACATAAAATTAATAAACACTTTGAATAAATTAAAGACTTTTGAAACAATTTTTAATTTCTTTTTTCTTTTTTTAAACTTTAAACTGAGAAACTACCAAACATTAACACTGCGATCTCGGACACACTGAATACACCTTCTTTACTCAGCCCCTCGCCCATCTCACTCTCATTTTTCCCTCCTAAACTAAAGATTTTCGAAATCCCAACTCCACCAGAGAATTGAAAAAGCAAACAGAATTAAATAAAATCTGGGAAGTCTCACTCACGAAAACATCCGCCGGCCCAGAAAGGATGGTGCCGGGGCCAAAACGTTTATTTAATTTTGGTTGAAAATAATAACCTCCAGCCAAATTGAAAAACCACTTTAAACTGCACTTTTACCCTGTTCCAGTCAAAAAATCATAAAACACTGCACTTTTAAACTTTTTCAAACAAAAAATTACGTTACACTGTTCCTTTAATAAAAAAACTGATTCAAAAACACACCATTTAACACTTTCAATAATCATTTTTAGGTATCTACAATATCTACATAATTATAAGACACATTCAAACTGTTTGTAACAGACAACTGGACATTTGTCTCAGCCACTGAATGTTCGTTAGGTAGTTAATCAGTTCGAAAACGCCAAGCGATAAAGTTATTAATAGACTATCAGTGATACCCATGACCAACCGGATGTCAACGTCACAACTCGTTTCAAATTATTGGCGAACATTTCATTATAGCGCCTAGTGTAGGGCAAATTTTTATAATTTGCGCTCATGTGTAGGGCAATACTGTGTTTAAGCGCCATGAAGAGGGCGAACTATCTTGACTTGCATCTTTGTGTTGGGCGAAATTTTATTTTAACGCCAAGTGTGGTGCGAATTTTTGCCATTCGCCCTCATATGTTAACTGAAAGTTTATTTTAGCGCCGTTATGAGGGCGAATTTGTGAAATTTCGCACGAATTTTCATTAAAACGGACTTAGGAGAGCGACCATTTTGTCAATTGGGTATATGTGAAGACTTCTGTGCAGCAATTGTTATACCCATTTTTAAAAAAGGAGACTGAACCAACCACCTACTGAATGCTGCTTACAAAATACTTGCAAAGATGTTATGAGAAGAATTGAGGGCCATGTGGGTCCAAAATTGATTTCAAAAGGGAAAATTGTGTATAGATGGTATACACAACAAAACTGCTGATGGAGAAGAGACAAGAGTATAACCTAGAAACCCCCATGTGCTTCATTGATCTGTAGAAGAAATTGTTTGAAATCCTGAGAAAAATCAAAGTGAACGAACAAATAATACGCTTATTGAAGAAATATACACGGATAATGTAATAAGAGTAAGACCTGGAAACATGTCAGAAGCAAAGAAGATAGGAAGAGGAGTAAGACAGGGATGCCCAATGTCATGTAGCCTGTTTAACATCTACTTTGACTACATGATTAAAGAATGGCTGAAAACTAAGCCAAAAGGGCTACACATCAATGACACCCTGGTCAATACCCTGCTATTTGCTGATGATCAGGTAGTCTTTGCTGACAACAAAGATGACTTGTAGAGAGCGATGTAGATCCTATAACCTTCAGAAAGTAGCAGATAAATATGGAATGAGAATCTCCTCGTCAAAAAACAAAGGCGATGGCTTTTGAGGGGAAAGAGCCAATACGCAGTAAAATTGTTGTAAATGGACTGCCCATGGAACAAGTCAGAACGTTTAGATCAACAAATTTCTGAGAGTAACCGAGCCATCCCTCCAAGGAAAGTCAGAGCCAAAACTTGTATAAGAATCTACAATATGCTGGTAAGACCAATGCTGCTGTATGGAAGCAAAACATGGACCATGAGAAAGCAGAGTAACCGCAGCAGAAATGAGATTCATGCGAGCCATGGCAGGATATATGAGACACAATAGGAAAAATGAAGACATCCTGAAGGAGCTAGGAACAGAGCCAGTCATTGAATGGGTGAAAGATTACAGAGAGAAATGGATAAGATAAGTTGATAGAATGTCTGACAAACGGTCCCCCTGAAAATTCAAAGAATAATATACTTACTCCAACTGGCAGGAGGGGCAGAGGAAGACCGAAGAAAAAACTTGACACATAGGCGAGCAATTCTTCTACAGTTCCCCAGACAAGGCGGGCTGAACAGCTCACCCGGTTATAAAGTTCAATGATGACGATGATGACTGAAATTAGCAGTAATGATCTAAAAATTGGCACCACTCCGTTTTAAAATATCTCTCCAGTTTCAGAAATTATACTTTCAGAAAAAACGCTTGAAAAGATAACGAATTACTCGTATCAATGGCTCTTGGATCCATTTCTAAATGAAATTTCCTTCATTTCCTAAATTCCTACATCTAATTCAACTTAAATACCATCGTTCTCAATTGAAATTTCATATCAAACAAAAAAAAAGTTCTCCAACATTTCTTTATTAACATATTTCCTCCCACTAAAGGGAGATAAATAACAAATCATCAATGTTTTTCTGGGTAAAAACTCGCTACCAATTTTGATTTATTCTACCAACTATATACACACAAAAAAAAGCTTGAGAAAAAGATTCGTTCTAGTTTCCATACATTTTCTCACATGATACGAGAAAGTTATATCGTTACAGGCTAAAGAAAAAGTCGACCTAAAAAAACGAAGAAAAACGGTTACTAAAATTCAAAACTTTTCCCCCCCAAAGTATCGGATTTAATAAAACGCCGAGCAAGATTATTGTTTCTCATACTTACATACATATATCCAACTGCTACGTTTTTTTTTCTCTATTCGACATTCGTACATACATAGGGCGAAGATAGAGCAAAAAGAATTTTCGTTGCAGGAGCAAGAAAAAAAAACCTCGAGTAAAAAATTGGTTCCAATTTGATTTGACGACGTATTCCACTGTTGATTGTACATTCGCTGGCATTTCGGTTTATCTTTCAAATAGGGAATATACAGTCGACTAGTTTTCGTCGAGTAAAAAGTAAATTTCATGTCTGACTGGAGATGTATTTCTTTTATAAAGAAAAATGACTCCACGTTCAAAGACCAACCAATATAAGCGCACACCGATCTCGATCGTTTTTGCCTGCGCTATAATTAAACATAAATCTTTTCGATATCATTTGAACCCACCCCCTCCCCCTCGTCGCCATGATCTTTGCCTCGTTCAACCCTTAAATTAGACGATTGAATAATGGTTTGCGAATCGTTTACCGAAATTGTCTGGCTTTGGTTCCATATACTTTTACTTACACATCTAAAGAGATTTCTCGACGACGACGACGAGCAGCGAGAGAGCGAAAAAAAAAGTGGTGCGTTTTTATTAGCTTTCAAAATGGCATCGTATCGCATCGCGCGCGTTAATCGAAATACTAAAAGTTGGCCGGAAATTGGATATCGCGTGTTAAGCTCTTTGCTAACTTATCTACAGATTTAATTTCGTTTCGCCTTATTTACGCGTACTCGTACTTGTGTATGGTATTGGAATGGGAAATTCGCCGTATAGTTCAGGAAAAGCACACAGAAGAGGAGGATGCAGTACGACGCGAAGTGTACTGCTGCGTGGTTTTGTTAATGGGAATTTTTCCGAAATTCGTATGAATTATCAACTGCGCCAATCGGTCGCCATTTGCACAAAATAACGATATATGTACATAAATATGAATGAACATTGAATCGAGCAGCTCCAGAATTTGTAGTTTGTAACTTTTTAGCAAAGCTTTTACAGAATAAGATGCAATTTGTATATACTCGTAGATACGAGCAGGAGAACGGCTTTGCCTGGTTTTTCGTTTTAAGGAAGATCGAGTCGGTCAATAAAAATGTTGTTATGTGAGACTCGAAAAAATTGAAAGAAAATTGAAATTTCAATAAATATAGAAACATCCAAACATCTGCAAAAAAAAATGCAAATTTGATGTAATCGGAATAAGCTGTTATTTAAAAAGAAAGAAAGAAAGAAAAAAAAAACAAGTTTCCAAAAATTTTAGGAGCTCCAAATGTGAAAATAATGAAGAAAACATACTCTAAATCACCTCGAGAAGATTATTTAGAAGAATACTGTCCCCAAAATTGAAAATTTATGATTTAAAAAACTTCCTTTTTTCGATTTCTTGCACCCACTTAAGGATAAATTGCACCCGCTCGTCGACCTCCAGGACAACTTTTTTTCTTGAAGGAGGAGTCCTAAGGAACATTTCTAGCCCTTGTACTCAAAAAAGTGACCCCACATACAAAATGGCGGCCATTTTGTATGTGGGGGTCACTTTTTTTTAGTACAAGGGCTAGAAATGTTCCTTAAGACTCCCCCTTTAAGAAAAAAGTTATCCTGGAGGATCAACGCGACGGGGGGGGGGTTGCAATTCATCCTTAAGTGGGCTCCCCGACTAAACTTTTGAGGGCTATTGACATCATTTTTCTGGACTTGAGGAATAATCTGAAAATCTGAAACATTTTTCATTAAAATTTAATAACGAGCGGGGGAGGTAAAAGTTTAAAAAGTAAAACCATATAATAAAGGCCAACCTCGTTTTGATTAAATTTAAATTTTGAATTAAAAATGTGCAAAAATTTCAAATATTTACGCATAATGAAAAAAAAAACGATCAAAACATAAATTTCCGATATCGATTCATGAATAATATTTTTTTCAATATTGAACACAAGTTGTCATCAGAACAGTGCACAAAATAGGTCTCACCCAACCACCCTCCCTCTCCCCCTACCCAAAAAACCAAATAAACACACATACTCATCATAACGCCATATTCCAACTTGTAAATCCTCTCTCGTTTTAATACCAAATTAACGATATAAATCAAAGCTTTGTGTAAAGCGTATAAAACTTAATCTTATACTTAAGATAATCTGAAAACATTAAAGAATATAAAGTTATTAAATAACTTTCGAGCCGCGTAATTTGTAAAAGGCCTAAACCGAAAGCTGTTTAAATTTTATATTTCGCTCGGCATACCTAATACTCATATTATAAATCGTTCTATATTGCCTAATAAATTAAACCACGCGCGTATGGCGTCGTATATAGTGGAGGGTAGTTTGAAAAAAAAATAGAGAAGAGAGGACAGCTTTGGTTCATCTCGTTTTTTTTTTTTTTTTTTTTTTTTACATAAATAAATTAAAAACTCCGAAATCGCGGCTGTGTGGGGGTGCGGTGTTGTTGGGGAAATAAGGCGCTGTGAAATTAAAATGAGGTAACACTGCGAGTATAGTCGAATTACGCGAGAGCGAGTTACTTTGACGCGAGTAAATTCGCTTTTATCATGACATAGAATAAATTGCTGAGAATATTAGATAAGAAAAGAGGGCGACACCTTCACCCTTCATTGACTTCAGCGTAAGTATAACGACAGAGCTACAGCTACAGCAGCTCGGTATGGCAAGATGGAGTTGCTAACATTATTATGGCTCACACAATACTCGCAGCTATTTCCTAAAAATTCTTCTCATCAACTCTGCTTATAAAGTGTAACTGCATTTCCCTGCCATTCCCCTTTAAGCCTTCGGTGGCACGTACACCCACGTACACGTAATCTTAACCCCGGTTATTCATGTTCCTGTAACAAATTTCCATCGCGAGTTGCGAATTACGTAGATTCTTTTTTCGTTCATTTTTTTGTTGATGGGTTAGGTGAGGTTAGGTGCTCTTAGCTCTTATATCCGATGACTGCTGGGATGTCCTCTCATCTCCGTAGCATGCTGAGAATGCTCCAAAAATGCGCGATATTATACCGAAGCCTGCGGTGATATGGTGGCAAAACGTATTGTGATTTCCTTCGCGGAGATTTTACTGCACCATAGCTAGATATCGGAGTCCTTCTCCTTTACTCAGCTTTGCTGGGCTTTAGCTTTATGTCGTTGCTCGAGAGTCGAAGTAGAGTATAGACGACAGACGTGCTGTTTTATTTATTTAACAGATTACGTTGTACAAACGCGGTTTTTCGCCGACCGGATTACATTTTTAACGCCTTGTGCCCCTCATCGCGCGTATAAATAGAGGTACGAGTTTTACTAATGATTGTACACCGATGGGCGATGAGGCAATGCCATCAGCTCTCAGCTGATTTATCGTCTCGGCTCGCTCGCGTCGTCACTGCGTCGAGATTTATTTCAATAATCTGCCGCTGCTGTTGACAAATAAGACGAGAATTTGGGAATTCCTGCGGGGTTGTGATTTACCCCCCCTCCCGCGATCTCTTCGTCTGGATGAGTTGTATATACGAAAATGTCGTCAGATTTTTAGATGATTCAGATAAATTATGCTGCACGTACACAAGACCGTCTCGTAGAATCGGTGAAAGATGTAAAATGATATGCGTGGATCTGTTTTTGAGAATATTTTTTTCCAAAATGATCAAAAAGTAGATATTTATGTGATAGATTTCGCCAGCTCCACCTTTTTTTTAGAAGGAGAGTGGGAACCCATTTGAGGGGGTAGAGCATCGTTGAAGCAAGTAAGAGCAGCCCCCCTTTCTCTCCTTAAAAAAAAAAAAAAACTCTAGTGATCAAATAGAGGAACAAAAAATGTAATTGTGACAAATTGCTTAACTTCAAAATTGAAGGAGTAAACATTATTTTAAAATTTGGAATCGTCAAAATTTGAAGCATCCTACATTTGGAAATTTTGAACAAAGTTTGCCCCTTCAATTTTAAGATAGGAAATTACGAGCATCATCTAAATGATTCTAACATTTTCTCATTTTTGACGATTTTTTTTTAATGATTAAATTTCGAGTTTTGCGGAGCACATATAGCTCCTTTAATTCACAAGATAGGCATACCAGTAATAATAATGTTTTTTGTTCGTCTTCTCGAGTACGATCTACAGTGGGATTTTGGCAGACGATTTCCGGAACACCCTAGCTGTAGAGCTGTTTAGTGTTTAGATCATTCACGGCAGTCTCAAACGTTAGAGCACCCCTTTGAAAAAAAAAACACATTTAGGTGGGGCCGTTGAAACCGACAGCCCTTGCTTATGCTGAAAAATCAGCGAAAATCACATGAAAGTTTAGAGCACTGTTGGAGCAGGTACTTCTGACGAAGATCAGACTATTCTTTGAAAATTTTAGAATTAAATTATCATTGAAATTAGAACTAAGTACATATATTTTTTATGGTGTTTGGTAGTGGTAGGGAGGAGGGGTTGAAATTCAAGTGACTGCTTGCGGTGATTTTTTTGAAAATTAAAGATGTTTGGATTCAGCTTCAAAATTTTTGTTTTTCCAAATTATTCTGCTAAAATTTTTTCACTTTTTCAAAATTATTTTGAATTGAATTTTTTTTTTTTTTTGAAATTCGAGATGAACGTGGAGAATTTTTTTTGGAAAGTTTGAAAACGAAGCACCCTTTTTTTGGTTAAAAATATTGAAAATTATAATTGTTTTTTGTTTTTGTTTTTTTAATCGAGTGACTGCGGCAAATTTCAATATTTTAAAATAAGTATAGGTAGAGTACCTCACAAATTATTTTGCATTTTTTTTTTTGCTTTTATTTTAATTATTTGAGTGGCTGTAGTGAATTTTGTTTGAAATTGGAAAATAGGCTACGAAATAGGCTCTTTGAAAAAAAACTACAATAATAAGAAATCAATCTGAATTTTAATTGGATTCTAAAAAAAATATACACTTATGGGTACTTAAGTGCTCATTCAAAAAAAGAAAAATTTTCAAAATTTCACATTAGAAATTAAAAAGTAAGTAATTTATTTATATTTTTTTTGAAATTTCATTTTAAAATAAAATTGAAGATTTTTTTCAGAATGTTGTGAGTAAAACTTACAAGTCAAAATGCAAGACTTTTGTAACCGAATCTTGAGCATAATGCTTCATAGATTTCATCGCACACCTTCTTTGATGTTTTTCAGATTTAATTTTATCTCCTCACCCCTCACTCATTATTTTTAAATTGTCTGCTCAGAAAACCATTCATCTACGAATTCCTGCTTAATTAATTCGATTCGTTTTTTCAGGGTAGATATTTTTATTCCCTAGAACATTTTTGAATCATGAGAAAAATGAATTTTTGCAGTGACAAATGCATACGTTTTTCAGCATCAGCTTTTTCGATTTTTAGTGCTTATTCATATCCATTGTTTAATCGAATACAAGACTTTTTTCAATCAGTTGAGGTGATATTGTATCGAAGTAAACATACCAATACAACAATATTAATTAATGTTCTGATTGCTCGCCTCCTTTCCTCCTACCAATGCATCACTAATGACACAGTTTTGTTACAGAAAAATCCTACCTGGTTGCCTGATCTGCAGGGGGAAAAATGAAGAAAAATCACCTCTCCAAGTTATGACGTCATTCCGGCACATCATGATGCAACAATGCAAAGGAACTTATCTCATAACGAAACCCAAGCAGTAAAAATTCAAAACTCACCTGAAACAGAGAAATAAAAAAAACTGTCATTAATCGGTCAAGTGCGTACAAGTCAAATTCGTAACTAAATTCAAAATCAGCTCGACTTTTTGAAATAGGTAGCTTTAGCTACTCAGATTTCTTTCTAACGCTTCGAAAAACAATACAAGTTTAGCAAAGTGCCAAATATAGATCAGTGGTAGACCTTTGGATTATCTTTAAGGGTAAGGGCACCAATTATGGACCAGTCCGCAATATGGACCAGCGCCCATTCTCGTTGGTAATTAGCGCAATCTGTCAGGAAAAAATGTATTCTGATGTATTTTTCATCAAAAAAACGAATGAGACAAAAATTACAACTGTAAAGTCAAAACTCGCTGAGAAATTTACAAAAAACTGTTTTGAGACACTAAAAAAATTTTTTAGTGTGTTTTTCAACTTTTATTAAAATATATATGTGGTGTAATTTTCTAATAATGTCATTGATGTTTATAATATCGAAAAAGGATGTAGTTTCTGCTGGAGTGATCAGTTTTTGCTAAAAATGAGGGTATGTACAGAAATTTTTGGTGCAAAGTTTTTTTTTATGGGGTGCGCTAATATGGACCACCTGTGATATTGAATTTTTTACTAATTTTTTACAGCCGCTGAAAAGGGGAATGCTTGAAATACTTTTTTTGTTCATTTCTACTAATAAATATGATGCTTTGAAACGTAAAAATATGTTTATTTTGAAATTATTCTTTAGGTGGTCCATGTTAGGTATCCAAAATTTTGAACTGTCATTTTGACACTCGTCATTCAACGATTTGTAAAAAAATATTCAAAATTAACCTGAAAAAATGCTTAGAATAAGTTTTTTTATTCATTTCTACAAATAAATATGACCTTTTGAAAAATGTGAAAGTATGTTTATTTTGAAATTTTATAGGTGGTCCATATTAGGCGTCCAAAATTTCGAACTGTCATTTTTACACTCATCACTCAACAATAAAAAAAACATACTTGAAGTTGACCTTCACCCCTGAAGTTTTGTACAGTGTCAGTGGAAGGATGGAACTTCATTTTAAGCCTTTGTGGAGGTTTCTACCTCCTATAGTTTTCAAGTGGCAATCCTCCAAAAAAAGTGGTCCATATTTGGTGCCTCTACCCTTATTTTTTTTTTTAACAGGACCAATCACTCCTCATAGTCGGAGGCCCCGCATAAGAATCACTTGCACCCCCTGCCGAGCCTCCAGAGAAACCTTTTTCTCAAAGGGGGAGTCCTAAGGAACATTTCTAGCCCTTGTCCTAAAAAAAAGTGGCCCTATTTACAAAATTGCGGCCATTTTGATTGACAGGTCAGCTGAAATCGCAGATTTTGCGTTCCAACATAGGACTTGCACGAAATTTTTTAAACCGTACAAACGTTGATCGAAAGATCAGGCAAAAATTTATCACCTGTCAAAATTTCATGAGCTAAAGTGCCTATTTCGATTTTTGGTGAATTTTTGAAAATCAAATTTAGGCCAAAAATGAGGGAAAGAATCAAAACTTTACCAAATTTACCAAGAAAGCTGAAATTTGGGATATACCCTATTTTCGACGCGCCAAATCGATTGGAAACTGTTTCAACCCGTTTTGAGCAGTTCTGAAGCCTCCAGCAGATTTTTGAAACTCGGAATTCTCACAAAACTTCATGTAACGAAGATGGAAAGCCGAAATTTACTTCGCAAACTAATTTCAATACGACATGAAGTCGACTACATGGTGGTTTGAAATAGTTTTGAAGCTTCTATCTACTTGAAATTTCAATTTTCCAAAAAAAAACCCAATACAACCTTTTAAAAAGTCGCTGGAGGCTCCAAAACGACTTAAAATCCACCAGTAGTCGACTTCGTAGCGTATTGAAATTAGTTTGCAGAATGAATTTCGGCTCTCCATTTCCATTTGATGAAATTTTGGGAGATTTCAAGTTTCAAAAATCTGGTGGAGATTCCAGTAATTTTCAAAAATTCGCTGAAGGCTCCCAAATGACTAAAAACCCACTTGAAGTCGTCTTCAGAGGGTGACAAACTTGGGGTGCGGAGTAAATTTCGTCTTTCCATCACAGTTTTCAAGTTTCAAAAATCTATAACTGGAGGCTCCAGTAAATTTCAAAAAGTCGCTGGAGAGGCTCCAAAACGACTTGAAATCCACCTGCAGTTGACTTCGTGGCGTATTAAAATTAGTTTGCGAAGTACCTAAATTTCGGTTTTCCATCTCCGTTACATGAAATTTCGTGGGAATTTTGAGTTGAAAAAATCTGCTGGAGGCTCCAGAACTGCTCAAAACAGTTTGAAACAGTTTCCAATCGATTTGACAGGTCGAAAATATAGGGTATATCCCAAATTTCTGCTTTCTAGGTTGATTTGGTAAAATTTTAATTTTTTCCCTCATTTTTGCCCTATTTGATTTTAATTTTTCAAAAAATAGCATACTTAAGTGCTTTTAAAACCAAAATATTATTGTGTTGTAAGCACTTTAAAAATAAATGTCTTGTCTTGTGGGTCATTCCATGTCAACTCAACCAACGTTTTTGGGTCATGTCCTTCAATTTCGCTCAAATTTTTAAAAAAATATCTACCCACCCAGTAAGTAAGAAAGCCGCAATTAGTTTGGTCCCAGCCCCCTCAGGGGGCGGGTGGGGGGCTTCCATTATTTTCACATTGTCTCGAGTTACTCAACTTCAGCAGCCCATTCCTCCAAAACTATGATACTTTGATCAAAACTGATTTCACAGTTCGAAAGGGCATTGTGAACTTTTTAAATATTTTGAAATTTTCAAAAGTTGAAAGTTGAACTTTCAAATTTCAAAATGGCGCTGTAAGTGGGAGCTACCATTTAAAATTTTGAAAAAATTTCCACAGATGTACCTTTGCCAATCGTTTCGTAGGATGTAATGTACACTAGGTATAGGTACATGACATTAGCACATTTTTTGAAAAAATTTCACCAACTCCATCAGGTTTTGAAAAACAGGGAAAATAGAACCACGCCACCCTCATTTCTATTCACAAAACTGAGCAGGTAAACACATTGGATTTTCCAAACGAAACATTTCCCAATCACAAAAAAAATCCAACGTTCGAGCAATATGAAAAACACCACTCTTCAGTTTCCCCTCTTCCAAGTTCCCAGGCTTCACTGAAACACACATGTACCTACCTATTAATAGCTATACACGACACACGTAAAATGCACACTATGCATCTATGCAGTCACGTACTACACTCCAGCCGGGCATCAACAAACGCAGCAAGCAAGACAGTAAAGACTTAAATGAAGGCTTCTGCTTCTGCTGTGCCTGTGTGCTGTCTTTGTCGAAAATCAATGAACGTTTTCTCGACATTAAAAAGATTAAACCGCATCTATCACTCGTTCGACGTGAACGGAAGTTCGGCAACTAGTTCAAAGTTACAAGGGCACGTGAACGGAATTTCAGTTGTGACAGATGAACCTGAACTCAAACCATCAATACAACGCAAGAATTCGTTAATGCGCCGCTGCTTGGCCCACGATCACGAACTATGAAAATCATTTGTTACTTTTTGTTGCCTTCTCTACTGTTTTTTTTTTCAGCTTCCTTCTGTGGTTCGAAGTTCCATAGACGCGAGTAGAGGTACACGATTATTGACTTATATATTTATGTATGCTGTCCTGTCTAAATACATGTAGTATAGTAGGTAGGTAGTTACAAGTGCATAAATATCATTTCGAGCAAATTTCCAAGTCATTTCTGCCTCAGCACGAGCAAATAAATAAATTCTTCGAGGTTTTTTTCTCCTTCTACGTCGAACCAAACTCGTGAAACATCAAAAACCTTCATTTCTACCATATTTTTCAACCAAAAACCTGGGCCACAAAACATGGTAACTGCTCGTACACATTTTTAGGTTAAATAAAAAAACATCCACGCAGCATTCTACACAGTACCTAGTTCGAAACGATTATGTCACATTTTAAGCGTCTCTATACGTAAAGGTATGCGAGCCTAGGTACGATTTCCTGTCATTAAACTGGTCATTCGTGCGTGATCAGTTGTGGATCGATTTCGAGTGTGTCCAATGCAAATGTTGCTCTTCCATATCTATGAGTACAGTGCACCTTCGACTTCGATAATGCTCGCTCTGGCTTACCGTGAAAGAAATACACCTTATGCTGCGATATCAATGAAATTCTCCCCTCTTTGGCCCCCCTTCCACGCATTAAAAATAGCATAGACCCGAGATAGAGTATCTTTTTATATGATCTTCTTATTACGAATGGCAATTAGACAATGTAACCTGTTGCTGAGTAAGTCTTATACCGAACATGATGATGATGATGATGATGATGACGACCACGACGAGTCGAGTTTTTTTTCCCCTTCAAAAACACGTTTACTACTCATAAGTACATCGTGTTTGTCTGACTTCTCTATGGGCTCGACATTCGACATCCGAGCAGCAGTCGGAAAAAAGGTCGAGTAAGAAAAAAAAACAACAACAACAAAATTACAACAATTATTTCCATCAACGAATCTAATCCTTTCACGAAAATCGGATTAGAGACAAGTTTCAGTAAACGAGTCGAGTATGAGCATAGGTAAGGTAAGTCTACATTCAAAGCTGGGCATACCGAGCAGAGATGGCTTTTGTGGTGCTTCCATGCCGACAGTGGTAACCTTCCCCTCCCCCTCCCCTATCCCATCTCTTACTCACTTTCGGTGAAAACAAAATCTCATCAAAAGCCCTCACCAACGTCGTCGTCGCAAGAATCTCCCCAAATAACCGAACTGACGCACGTTGGGCTGCGGATTCGCCTTTAATTTACCAACCTAAAACCCTGTCCATCACCCCCTGTCTCGACTAGACGTATGTCTGTCAGCTCTTGTTATTGGAATTGCTCCGCTAATTTACTTTATTCGCGCCATGCCGCTTAAAATCGTAATGACACTGTAAAAATGCCACCCCTTGTTGACGTGCGTCGAATGATAATTTTGAACTGTGCAATGCCCCCTTCCCTGACTTCAATCCTTCTGTGGCCCTCTTCGGTTAAATGAACTTCAGCCTGCGTCGTTTTATAAAAACCCCGTAATTTTAAATCTGTTCGCTAGTTTTTTTTATGTTTTGTTTTTCACAATTGAAATTGATTTTTTCCGCAATCTATTTCGTAAAAAATAGGAATTTAATGAATGGCTCGAGTTGAATAATGAATATATTAGCATCGGAATATGCAGGCGAAATTGACTGATTTCTGGAAGGAGAATTGCGGATGAAGGAGTAGGAAATGCAAGTTGAAAAATTTACGAATAAAACCAAGATCTGGCTGAAAATATTAGGTGGATTCGTCGAGCAATTAATCGCCAGTTTGCTCTTAGATTAGACACGAAAGAATTGGCACGATCGTCACTCGCGGTCGGTTCTCGTCACATCTTGCTTCGGTTTACAAAACAAATACTCTCACGTACGATGATTTGCTCAAGCACAATTTTTCACCCTATTCGGCCATTCTTATGATGCTTCGCCTTCAAAAATGTCATCCCGATGATAAATTTCATTCGACCAAGTAATGAAAATCTGAATTCAAATAACATACGTATAGATATACGAGAGCTCGTCAGGCTGGCAGCGTATTTACTGCATACGCGAGACAACGAGTAGGATATATAGATATACTCGTACCAATCAAAAGTTCAATAAAAATAGCAACGCTATGGTCGTAATTCAACTAGGGGGTCTAGGGTGCGAGTATTATAGTCCGTCGAACAAATACCAATAATACCTCCAAAAAAAAAGAGAAAGGGAGATTCATTGCGATGAGGTGACGACGTATTTATACGCTCCTATAGTATGTGTGTAGTATGGTGATGGCGTATTTCTCGTGCCATACCATAACGATGAATTATCTTTTGTAGACGTCCTGGTGAAGTTAATTGGACTATATGAAGGATACGACGATGTGTGAGACGAGGTGAATGTGGTGGTATAGAAGCTGTACGCAATTTGAGTGGTGAAAATCGACACTTCTACTATAAAACAAATATAACGTAAGAAGCATGAGTCTGAGTCGAATCAAGCTCGCTATTATTTGTCAAAAGTGATTTGTGTCTGGATTTGGAAACCTTATGGTATATGTATGTATAGATTAGGATAGGTATGAGGGATAAGGAAGGGGCACGAGGGAGGAGGTGGTTTCAACGCAGAGTTCGTTGCATGTACTGTAGATTTTGATTGAGTGGTTCGTGATAATTATGGATAGAAATGTGAAAGTTCATGGAAAGTTGATTTTTTTTTTAGAAAATGGCGGCGGGGGGAGGGGGTCAATAAAAAGTTGCAGGGGAACCTCAAAATACAGCAGGAAAAATTTTGGGAAATCGTTACTTTTCTACTGAGGTTTCAAATAGTAAAATGTACCTAACTTACTTTGAAAATCGAAAAACAGTTTTTTCAAAAAAAAAAAAAATTAAAATAGACGGGCCAATGATCTTAAGAGTCTAGGCAGACAGTTGACCTTAGAAAGCCAGACACATAAGCAGACAACCTTGAGGCGTCAGACAGGTAGGTCAGTGACTGGAGAGGTTCGAAAGGCAGACAGACGGCCTTGAGAGGCTTCACATAGGGGTCAATGACCTTTAGAGGTCAGTCAGGAAGAAATATGACCTTGAGAGACCCGATAAACGGACGACCTTGAGATGCTAGGTAGTTAGGTCGGTGACCTTGAAAGTCTAGACAGATGGGTGAGATGGGACAACGACTTTATGAAGCTGAACAGACAGAACAACGATCTTGGATAGCTGAACAGGCACGCAGACAACCTTGCGAGGCTGGACAGGTGGGTCAGTGACCTCGAGAGGCCTGAGAAATGGACAGACGACCTTGACAGATCAGCTAGATAGGCAGACAGATGAGTCAGCAAGGCCAGGTAAGCAGACAAACAGCCATGAACGGCCAAACAGATAGGTCAATGACCTTAATTAGAGGCCACACAGTCAGACAGACAACCTTATTGAGACATACTGATGGGTCAATGACCTTCAGAAGCCAGATATGTAGCCAGGTGATCTTGAGAGGCCATACAGATGGGTCAATGACCTTCAGCGAGTAGACTGACAGGCAGACAAACAACCTAGGGAAACCAGACAGGTGTGCAGATCACCTTGAGAAGCTAGATAGTCAAACATAAAGCCTAGAAAGGTAGGTCAGTGACCTCAAAAAACCTGGACAGATGGGTCAATGACCTTAAAAGGCTAGACACAATACATACAACTTTGAGAATGTAAGAAGTCATTTTTGTTACAAGTATATTTTGTGTGTTTCTCATGCTATTTTCGTCATCTTGGTGCGTTTGGCGTTTCCGATACCTCCTGGGGTGTTGGCTCGCAGAGCAATTAGTAGCTGTGTGTTTGCTACGTATTTTTACAATACACAGATACGCATATAGTTTTATGATGCACTATTGGCAGCTGCATTGAATTGCATTTATTATGAGGGGTTATCTTAGCGACCATGGGTGACTAGGGTGGAGATTCTCCCACTTATTTGAGTACAAATATACCAGCAAAGAGTTGGGCAGAGCACAGAGGTCTCAGTTGTTATAAGACTTTGTTGAAGTAAAGTGCCCGTGCTTGTTTGCTGCTATTTTTTCCTGGTTGCCAAGAGATACCTGCTCCATTGACATTGTATTGAAGATTACAAATACGATACCAAGTATTACACAAATATGTAAGTTATCTTACTGAGTACTAGGATACATGAATACTTATTTAGATTATGCCTTGCTTTAATTATTTGATTGATATCTTGATGCATTGTACTCGCAATGTTTTATTGCATTAGGACAATGATTGTGATTAGTACAATGGTAAACAATTATTATGCACATTGCAAGTCTTGTCAGTGAGTCAGGACCCTGCGGGGGACTCAATGAGGCACCACTAAGCAGAATGTGTGACGAGCCACACAGGCAATAATGTGGTCCTAGCAGATGAATCTGGGTTTGGTGCCTAGGGTGTCTGTGGTACGACACTGCTAGTTGGCCGTTAAGGATCATTCCATTACATATGCTGACAATGCTGGGCGGATCACGGGTCAATTAATGGCACTTGGGTCCGAAGCATCCCCACAGTTGGTCATTGCTGAGATGGCAAGACCTGAGACTGAGTTCTTTAAGGTTTACAAGTTTTGTATGATCTATGAGTAGTACATGTGTGTACTCAAAAGCGATTATTTTTATTACAGATCGCTATTCATCCATCCAAGTTCCAGCCAAGCCAGAACTCCAGACCTGACAACCTCAGTTGATTGATTTGCAAATTTGATTTAGATAATTAGCGAAATTGGATATTTTGATATATTTTTCCTGGCACTTGTGTGTATTAATTAATAAATAGTCCTGTGGTTTGAAATGTCTATTGAATTTTCGATCAATCTCTTCCATAAAGTCAAACACATGGGTGAATGACCATATAAGGACAGACAATCAGACAGATGACAACCTTGGAAAGCTAGGCCAGTAGGTCAGTGACCCTGAGAGGGCAGGGACCTGGGTCAGTGACCCTTAGAGGGTGGGCCCATGTGTCAGAGACCTTGACTGGTCAGACATATGGGTCGATGACCTTGAGAGGTCATAATCATGGACCAGTGACCTTGAGAGGGCAGGCCCATGGGTCAGTGACCTTGAAAGGTCAGTCAGACAGGCCAATGGTCCTGAATTATCATTCTTAATCTACTCTATGTTGTTTTTTTTAAAGATTTATCTTAAAATCAGCGAAAAACACTAAAATTTCAAAAAATTGAAATCTGACCTTAAATGTGTTCTTTTTAACCGATTTTTGAAGATGGATTTGAAAACAATCTACATAAATGAATTTTTTCCCGGAGGTGGAAACAGGGAAGTAAGATGAAGGAAATAACAATACATATTTTACAATTTTTCCGGTTGATAACTCTGAATTAGTGTTCCTGCATCGCAGATCATGAATTTGATACGGTAATGTTTTTTTAGTATTGGCGAGAGGATGGAGATGACAGGGGGCGAAGTCAAAAAATTGATACTTTACAATTTTTTTTGAGTGGTTCATACATCTTGAGTTATTTAATCTATAATGTTTCTTGCTCAAGGAGAAGATTCTGAAAAAATTTCAAAAAAACCAACTTCGAGCACTGCAGCTTTTGAAAATGGATTTTTTTCTCGATCCAAAACTCGGTACCATCTGGAGATTTTTTCCTCCACACTCCTATGTACTTAACGCCAGACATAATGTTAGAATATTTTTATCGATTTTTGAACTCTGTAGTAGGCATAAGCGATATGACCATAGTGGCCAACATTGATATTCGACTCGCATCAAGCCGATTAATAAAAGATTAGAGCGACATTCTCGTCACACGCAAACGGACGAAAAAAAATACCCATTTAACGAAAAATTCCGCCTCAAGCCATCCATTTCAAATTACTAAAAATACGTGGGCAGCGCGAGAAATCCGAGCGTATAAAAATTAACCGAATAGAGGTTTCAATAAAAATAATTCTGTCGTTGGGCTCGAGCCTGAGTCCATATCTCCACTACAGAGAGTCTGCGAAGTTCTACGAGTCGTGGTACCTCTTCCTTGTACCTTTACAAAACAAAAATTAGTCGTCTCGTGACACTTGGCCTTTTATAGAAGAGGTAGCCGAATATTAAACGAATATACTTATTACTTTGGCAAATTATAAACGCGCCTGCCTGGGGCTGTCGATGTCGCTGTATATACGATGATTCGAGGCTCGAGTACTGCTGCGTGGCTGTGGCTTTGAGTCAGTCGTTTATTCAAATCGCAGTGTCAAGTCGACAAACAATAATATCCACCATAAAATGTATTAAGAGAACTGACGTTGAAATTTCAATACGATAAAATGAAATGTTAACCTATCACACCTTTCAAATTAATCCGGATAAACTGGTCGTTAAAAGAGAAGTACAGCGAAGAGGAGAAGGAAAAAAAAACCTTTCGTATGGTTTGAAAAATAACACAAAGTATAAAGATCGAATATCGTGTTCAAACACATACCGAGAGATCGGAGCAAGCAGAGCAAAAAAAATCGCACACGCATATCTAATACATACGAGTTTGAAAAAATACCTACTTAATGTTTAATTATCGTGTATTTATAATCGAAGCTACTGGTTTCGAATATTATGCGGTTTACCATCAAGAGTTTGTTGCCTCTTCTTCGCTGCTTTCCTGCTACCATTTTTTTTCTACTTCTTTTTGCATATATTGCGGTATTAAGAGATTAAGAATGTGCAGCGTTTATGAAATGCAGCGTCGTCGTCGATGTGCGGTGGCAATGTTTATATGTATTATATTATTATAAGGTGTCGCTGGGATCATCGTGAATCATTCGAATATTTATGCGTTTTTAAACACGCAGACGTATCGACAATTATTATACATATTATATCGCATAATAATACGAGAGCGACAGAAACAGTATGATGAGAGAGAAACATCGAGCTGCGGATGAGCAGAGATACCAGTACGAGTATATCCTTACACCAAATACGCTACGGGAATTTTTATTACTTATACGATATCGAAATTCGAACTTGTTTCGCTGTTTGCTTCATGTTGTACATCTACATACGCATAGGTATAGGTATGGGTACTATAGTGCGAGTTGAATGTGAGTCAGCGTGTCGTAAATACCTGAATATCATAAATTATTAACCGTTCTGGCCGCAGCCGCCGTATCCAGCCATGAACCAACAGCATCAGCATCTATGAGAACTAAGTATAGGTATATCTGAATTCGTACCTACTCAAGGATAGGTCCAGGTATGGGGTAGCTTTTCATTAAGTAACCAGTGCATGGCGACTGCTGTCTGGGAAATTCTTCACTTTTTATGCCTTTGAAGAAATCGCAGGTTATTTTTCAAAAATATTTTGGGAACTCTTTCCAATTTATATCATCCCTTCTCCTCTCCTATAGTGTAAAATATTGGATTGGTATTAAATTCTACTTCAAATTCGTGTTCAGAAGCCCCTCCCTCCCCAAAAAAAACAACAGAAAATTTGCAAAAAAAAAAATGGATTTCATTGTTTGTTATTTTTTTATTTTTAGGCTAAAGCAAAAAGCAAATCCAACTCACTCCATTATGAAATTTGGTCAATATTGTCTTTCAATTTATTATAAAAATGTGCCAAAAAAGTTCATCGGTGTCCGCCTCCGATTTGAACGGGACGGCGAATTTTGGAAAGAGCATAATCTAAAGCCCCAAAAACCAAATTTTCAGCTACCCAAGTAGTCCAGTCATTAAAGACCAATTATGTCCCATCTACGGGAAAAATTATTATCAAACAGATCTTTCGCAAATATTGTTCACAAAGGTCCCCTCAACAACATACTAAAAGTCCTGGCCCGTACGGGGTCCGGAACCCCCTCAAAGGGGGGTGGAACCTCCCCCAAAATCAGTTTTTCGCCATTTTCTCCCCCGCATTGCATTTTAGCGAAAAATATGTAATAAATAAAAGAATCTACGTCAAATTTCCGATCTAATGATGTATCAACTTTCCTTGTATGTTCAAGGGGGGCGGAACTGCAACAATTTAAATGAGGGGGGTTTTCTGAAAAATAGATAAGGGCTATAGGCGCCTAAGAGGGGTGAAATGGTCCCCGAAAACGTTCGAGTTGATATTAGTATGGAAGGTAGGTACCATTGAGAAACTTCCGCGTAGAAAGTTTCAGATCCACACCCCCTCCTCTTTTTGGGGAACCCCCCTTTTCTGAAACTTCAATAACATTTTTCTCAGCCCCATTTCAACCGATTTTGAAAATTTTTCAGTATGTTGTGTATATCCTTAGTAGGTATTCCCACAAAAATTTTCAACCCCCTCCCCTCATATTTACCCCTCAAAATAGCGTTTCTCAACTTATTTTATGCTTTTTAACAATAAAAAAAATTGAGGGGGCCAAGTGCTCTGGAGAGGGCTAGATGAGTCTAGCAAAAAATCTGACGTCATATTCGTGCTCAGCGGTATCGAATCATAAGAAAATGACACCCTATTCATTAATTATTAGTTATTTCCCCCAAAATTCCCATTTCACCCCCAACCCTCTCTAAGACTCATTTTTACATCATTTTGAGGGGTAAATGTGAGGGAAAGGGGTTGAAAATTTTTGTGGGAATACCTACTAAGGATATACACAACATACTGAAAAATTTTCAAAATCGGTTGAAATGGGGCTGAGAAAAATGTTATTGAAGTTTCAGAAAAGGGGGGTTCCCCAAAAAGAGGAGGGGGCGTGGATCTGAAACTTTCTACGCGGAAGTTTCTCAATGGTACCTACCTTCCATGCTAATATCAACTGGAACGCTTTCGGAGACCATTTCACCCCTCTTAGGCGCCTATAGCCTTTATGTATTTTTCAAGAAACCCCCCTTTGTTGAATGGCTGTAATTCCACCCCCCTTGAACGTACAAGGAAAGTTGATACATCATTAGATCGGAAATTTGACGTAGATTCTTTTATTTATTACATATTTTTCGCTAAAATGCAATGCGGGGGAGAAAATGGCGAAAAACTGATTTTGGGGGAGGTTCCACCCCCCCTTTGAGGGGGTTCCGGACCCCGTACGGGCCAGGACTTTTAGTATGTTGTTGAGGGGACCTCTGTGAACAATATTTGCGAAAGATCTGTTTGATAATAATTTTTCCTGTAAAAATGTCTTTAATGACTGGACTAAAGTTCATTTTTCGATTTTTGGAGAATTTTTGAAAATTCAAAATTGACTGTTTTTAACGATTTATGCTTTTTTTTCAAAAGTACGTACTTGATCAGTAAAAATGGTAAAAATAAATCCCAAAACTAATATTAATTACCCAAATCCAAATTTCACAATTTCCAGCCATTCTGGAGCCTCCAGCGCGATTTTTCAATTTCTCCAGAATTTTGAATTTGCTCCACAAGGCGTGAATATGAAGTTGGGCAGCTAAAAATCGAGTTGTATATTACACTCGACCTGTTTAACGAGTTTATCCACATTTGAGCCGATTTTGAGAGTGACACCTCAAAAGTGGCTTTTTGACCAGCTTTTTTCAAAATTAAAAAATCCATAAAATCAAAAGATACTTAACCGTTTGTGAGAAACTTTTTTGTGCGAATCGCTGTATTTCTTCAAGAACTAACCCAGTCGTTTTGGAGCGAAAGTGACACCTCAAAAAACCACTCTTGAGGTGTCATTCTCAAAATCGGCTCAAATGTGGATAAACTCGTTAAACAGGTCGAGTGTAATGTATGTACAACTCGATTTTTAGCTACCCAGCTTCATATTCACGCCTTCTGGAGCAAATTCAAAATTCTGGAGAAATTGAAAATCGCGCTGGAGGCTCCAGAATGACTGAAAATTGTAAAACTTTGATTCGGGGGTTAGTTACGGACAAAATACAGTGATTTGCGTGAGTTTCAAAAGTTTCCACACAAACGGGAAACTTTTGATTTTTTAATTTTGAAAAAAGCTGGTCAAAAAACCACTCTTGAGGTGTCACCTCCAAAATCGGCTCAAATGTAGATAAACTCGTTAAACTGGTCGAGTATAATGCACAACTCGATTTTTAGCTGCCCAACTGCATATTTACGCCTTCTGGAGCAAATTCAAAATTCTGGAGAAATTGAAAAATCGCGCTGGAGGCTCAAGAATGGCTGGAAATTGTGAAATTTGGATTTGGAGGGTTAGTTTTGGACAAAATATTCGCGTGAATTTCAAAAGTTTCCACACAAACAGGAAACTTTTGATTTTTGAATATTTTTATTTTGAAAAAAAAGCTGGTCAAAATACCACTCTTGAGGTGTAAAGGATCCATTTTGCATCTATTAATTTTTCAAAGTTTTGTGGGGTGGGTCATTTTTACATTTTTTGAACAATTTTGAAAAAGTATGGGTCCCATAATGGTGCTTAAATGGGGTCAAATGAATTTTTCAAAAATCTTAGATTATAACGCTTACACAGGAACTTCGATTTGTGGCTTTAAAATCACAAGAAGTAGGACGTTTTGAGTATTTTTTCATTTTTTTATACCTGGTACTGGGCTCAAAAATGAATAAAAACTACCCACGAGTCATCATAAAAGTAACAGAAAATCCAACAAGTCTTGAGTAAATCATACACTTACTTATTTTTGGAACAAATTAATGTTAGGTATAGTTTTTTTTGGAATTCCTGTGTGTTTTTCTTTTTTCGTTTCATGAACGCTGAAGGGTGGTTTTAATTCATTTTCAACTCAGAAATGATTTTAAGAACTCGAAAAATGGGCTATTTTTCAACATTTCGAAACCAGTACCACAGATTCCAGCTGTGGCGGGTGAGACAGTCCTTGGTATTCAGAGGGAAAGCCCAGTCCTGACCACCATATAGTAAGCCCAGGGAACCTAAACTTGACTGATATCCTTACGAAAGATTATCGAACAGCAAAGGTGACGAGACACCGCTAAATGATCATAGACCGCAAATGATGTGACAATTTTATTGTAAACATCTCTGATATAAACCCGACATAGATTATTACAAATAAAACGCACAAACATTATTAAAAAAAGCACTTGCAATAACGATTGCAAGTGGAAGCTCTGAAATGCATCCGAATAGGAACACCAGTGAAAATATACTCAACGTTTTGTAACGTCTCTAATGGCGGAGTGGCTATACTCGAACTAATCCGACAGAGTGCACTACTTAGTCAGTGCTGCCACTCCGAGGGAACACATCTTCCCTTTAGGTGGAAGCTGTGGGCGCATCCCCTACTGTCACACAGCTTCTACAAAGTTTGGAAGTCTGAGCTTTTAAATTAGCTTATTTGAGCTCATATGGCTATCATTGAGACACCTACTCTCCTCAAATCCGAAAAAAAAACAAAACAAAAAAGTATTATTTTTTCATCGTGCTCCTCCAGGGTTATTCCATCCATATTAGTTTACTCGGGTTCCAGTAGGACGTCCTCTAATTTTGCCCAAAATTTGTTTATGAAGTCATGTGACCCTCTCCCATTTCAACCCTTCATTTTTTTCGAGCTGGCGCAGGGAGAGAGAAAATTCATTTTTTCCCCATACCCAATTCTTTGACTTTTGGTGAGTTTTGAAAATTTTTCATACTGTTTAATGATAGATTTTTGATTTATTTTTTCAAAATTTTCAACAATATTTCCGATTGTAGAGGAATTTTTTCAAGGTCCTGTGATTCCTGAATTCTGTTACAGTATTAAAGATTTCAAATTTTCTTTGAAAATTTTCAAAAGTTGTGCTTTTTTAAAAAAAACTCAACTTTCAACAGGATAAAAGAGCTCTAAGCCCCAGAATAGAAATCTCCAAAAGTACAGAAAATATATTGTACCTACATCTTTCAACAGGATTTTGGAACTTTTAGAATTTTGGACAAAATCGAAAAAATGAATTGCTCCGCCAATTTTTGGATTAACCCACCCCCCCTCCTCCATGAGAAAAATTTTGGATAAAACACCGTAATCGTCTCCAGAGATCTTTTTGACGACCTCCTCCACTCCTTGAATTATGACAAATATCAAAAATTTCAGCAAAAAAAAACTCTCACGCAGTGAGCGTGAGAAGACCGACTTTTCGTAAAATAAAAATCTTTCACGAACGAATTGATCCACTTTTATTTAAACATTCATTCGCGATGGCGAACGAACTGATTCGTATAAGTGACTCGTTCGCGAAGAAATCGATTCGTATAAGTGACTCGTTCGCGAATGAATCGGTTCGTGCAAGTGACTCGTTCGTGAACGAATCGATTTGTACAAGTGAATCGTTCGCGAACGAATCGATTCGTACAAGTGAATCGTTCGCGAACGAATCGATTCGTACAAGTGAATCGTCTGCGAACGAATCGATTCGTGCAAGTGAATCGTTCGCGAACGAATCGATTCGTACAAGTGAATCGTCTGCGAACGAATCGATTCGTACAAGTGAATCGTTCGCGAACGAATCGATTCGTACAAGTGAATCGTTCGCAAACGAATCGATTCGTACAAGTGAATCATTCGCGAACGAATCGATTCATAGCGCAGGGTTGGGCAAACTTTTTTTGAAAATAAATCAACTCTCCAGTCGATTCAACTCATTTTGAAGAGACTTCCAATTCAGCTCTTTCAACACTCATTTTACATGCACAAAAATCGAACTATGAATCGATAATTTTTTTCAAAGATTTTGATTCTTTTTAAACTCTTCTCCAATTAACTCTTTTCCTCAATTTTTAAAAATTATTCACTAATACGACATACGACCATTAGGAATGGAGTTTGAATTCAAAGGGCTTGCAAAGGAAAATTTATAGTTCCTTTGCGATTTCCGCGTTTCTTGTTTTTGAGGGGTAATTTTTTGACTTATTTTCTGCAGTTTTGTATTTTCGAATGTTGATTCAATTTTTCCGAACGATATTTAATAGATTTCACAACATGAATTTTTCTCAACTTCAATAGTGATATTTTATGTGAAAAATTCCAACACAAATCTCAGTCATTTGGCAAAAAATTACATTTTTGATGGAGTACCTATCTATAGGTATAATTTTTCTGTCCAACATTCGATGCAACGTAAAAAATACACCCAGCATTTCCTTCGGGTCACCCTGTACACATTACGAAGCTACTATATTTTGGCTATACCGGGACTATTTGTGGGAAGGCACGAGAAAAGAAAAACGAACGGGGAAAAAAAGCTTTTTATCCAAAAGAGAAATATGTCCGACGCTGTGGCCCCCTTTATCGCCACATATTAGACGAAGGCAATATACCAATGGGCTAGCAGCGGATCCGATAAAAAGAAATAAATCAAGTTTATCTTCATCGGAAACTATCATCAGATCTGGCTTTCCTCGCGACGACGACGACGATGGCGATGGTGGCGCTGGTGCTCGCTTATACCTACGAGTACGAGTACGTTTTCTCGGGAGATTTTTTTTCACCCTGTTCTTCGCCCTTGTCGTAGCCCAGTCTGTCTTGAGAACTGAGAAGAGTACGAGTACTACGAGAGACGAACGAAACGAAAACGAAGCTGGTGAAGCTTTCTTAACCGTGCAATATCGGCACTTTTAATTTATTTCTAGTAAAACGAACGCGTTAATATTCAGTGAACAGGAAAATTTGGCTTCGCAGCTGTCACTATCAGAATATACTGTTATTTCGTGTATTTACACCTCGCTATATGTATAGCAGAAATTTTCGTTTTAAAATGTTCGCGATTCGGGTTCGGGTTCGCCCGACGACGAGCACAACCGTGCGATGCCATACTTAGTTGTTTTTTTTTTCAATTTGCATGAAATCTTAGTACCTTACCGAGACAATCTTGTTGAAAGCTTTTGCACCTTGTGAACTATATAGGTATGGAAAAATACAGTGTGTGATTTTTTTTTTGCTTTTTCAATTAAGGAGGTTTTTTTTATCGCGTTGGTGAGAATTGCGTAGGTAGAGATTAAGTATATGGAATTGAGATTTCGATCAATTTTTTATTTTATTTTTTTTTGAAAGCTATAAAAATGATTGGAATTATTCGATGTGACCAAGCAACCCACGTTTAAAGGCTTAAATGTCACTTTGAATTTTTAATCGAACGTTGGAATAGGTTTGTTTACTTTATAGCTCGCGAAGCAACGAGTTAGAAATTTTACTTACTTACTCCTTTTATCATTGAAAAATTGATTTTTTTTTTCAATTTCCTTAATTTGGGGCTATGAAAACGTGGGCTATATTCTCAAATGCATTTTTTATTTTCAAACCACCTCTGTTCAACTCCCTCCCCCTCCCCCTCATTTAACCTAAGTATATTTTAATAATCTAAATGTAAATTTTGCCAACATCTAGAGCAGTGAAAAAAAACACACAAATACAACATAAATATAAGACGAAATCTTCTACACAGAAGTGAAACGAGATTATGACAAGGTGTGGAAAGAAATGCTCATAAAAACTGACCCAGTATACGCGTTGAA
The DNA here is from genome assembly GCF_950023065.1 of Planococcus citri. Lineage (NCBI taxonomy): Eukaryota > Metazoa > Arthropoda > Insecta > Hemiptera > Pseudococcidae > Planococcus > Planococcus citri. The sequence goes on along the minus strand of NC_088678.1, from coordinate 15,438,425 downwards.
TATACCTCTACCGTCGTCGTCGCAAAAGCATAAAGTTTATAAGCGTGCTGTTAGCACAACTGTAAATTTTAATTTAACCTTATTTCAGCCATTTGAACTTGCAACTTTTATACGTGAGCTACATATTAGCAACTTTGTTATGCTTTATTGTGACAATGTCGAGTGTTTTTTGTCGTCCGGGAGCGGTTATTGTATCTTATAACGACGTGCGTTTGCAAGTTGTGCTTTTTTTCCTCTCCTCTCCTCTACTCTTCTCTTCTTCTTCGGCTGTAGCATCGACTCATACCGACTGTTTCTCTTTACTTGATTGTTAGTAGTACCCGCGGGCCGAGTATTTTAATGAATATTTTCTCAAGTCGATGAACTTACGGAGGTGAATTCGTTTTACCCACGGGGCTTGTAAATCTTTTTTTTCGCGAGGTTGCCAGCCCACGACGATGAGCACAGGGTTGTGGGAATTTCTTCGAGATGAGTTTCTTCCTCCCTTATATAGGTACTGAGTGAGGTGTGTACCACTGTACCTACCTGTAGTAATGTTCTTTGGGAGCTATTAAAATGAACGAACGGGATACAAAAAGGCGTTATTTTTCGCGAGTTTTTCAAACTGATTATTTTTCCCCTCGTTTTTGCCTTGGTTGGTACGCATTTGTTGTAAATTGGTGATTTATTTTTAATTGGTAGGTTTTTTTTTTTCGTTTTAATTTTTATTAAAAATTCTGTTGCGGGGTTATGGGATATATTTTTTTTTTGCGTTGAGGGAATTCCGAGATGAGCGGTTTTTTCACTTTGTGTTTGAATATTTCGGAGTTCTGTACTTCTTGAGTAAGTTGGATCAATATTTTGTTCATTTTTAGAGTCTTCGACAGAGCTCAGAGCTCGAAGAGCATATCAATCATCCGGTGATAGTGCGGTATCAAAATATTTAAAAATTCAAAATTTTTGCCTCGTGAAATATTTTTTTTCTTTTCAGGTATTTGAAAAGTGATGAAGATGAAAAAAGGGTCGTACCTACCTCAAAATTGAATATTGAAAAAATGAACCGAAAAAAATTCAAAATCGAAAGTACCCCCTCCCCCTCTTGAAAAAAAGTGGACTCTGAAAGTCAAAAAATTGATTTTTCATTCGAATTTTCCTGTAACTTTCAATATTAAGCTAGAATTTGTCCCAAAAAAGCTTACTTTTGAAAGTTACAGGAAAAATCAAATGAAAAATTATCGAGCACTTGCCAGTGTGGTTCAAATGTAGATTCTTCAATTCATTTGAAAAAATGTGCTTAAACACTTTTTTTAAGGGTGCCTAAAGTGGGGGGCTCTAAAAAAAGGGTTCAAAATTACGAATTTACAGGGAGCTTAATTAAACTTTTTCATCAAGTTAATCGAATATATACCTCAAAACGTTACGTATGGCGCAAATCGTGGGTTTCTAGTTTTCCCGGGGTTCCCAAAATTTCGAAATTGCGAAAAAACGGAAAACTGGATTTTTGAGTACCAGCGGAAAACTTTATTGAACTCAAAATTCGGTAGGATGAAGGTCTTTCAGATACTAATAAACTGTAAAAAGCTTTTTAGCGGGGCTCAAAGGGGTAAGTTCAAAATGGTGGTTCTAAAATTTTCCAAAAATCAAAACCCCCCATTTCTGTCCCCGAGGGTCGGAAATAGGAAAATCACCTCGCATAACGTTCATCAAGTTCAAACAGATATTTTACGTCAAAAAAGTTTTTGAAAATAATACTCAGTGGTTCCAAAAATTATTTTTTTATTTACAACTTTGGGAACCCCTGGAGCCCAAAAAATGGTCATTTTGGGTTAATCAACCACCAAATCGTATTTGGGACATTTATTACAACATTTTAAGAGTGATCGAGTCGATAACTGGCTTGAGGCCAAAAAGTGGCCTTATCGGGACTCCTCCTTTGGGATATACCCTTTTTTCGACATGCCAAATCGATTAGAAACTGTTTCAAACCGTTTTCAGCAGTTCTGGAGCCTCCATCAGATTTTTTAAACTCGAAATTAAAATTTTGGAGAAATTTCAAGTTTCAAAAATCTACCGGAGGCTCCAGTAATTTTCGAAAAGTCGCTGGAGGCTCCAAAACGACTTGAAATTCACCTGCAGTCGACTTCATGGCGTATTGAAATTAGTTTTCAGAATTAATTTCGGCTTTCCAACTCCATTTGATGAATTTTTGTGAGAATTTCGAGTTTCAAAAATCTGCTGGAGGCTCTAGAACTGCTCGAAACGGGTTGAAACACTTTTCAATCGATTTGGCTTGTCGAAAATAGGGTATATCCCAAATAAGCTTTCTTGGTCAATTTGGTAAAATTTTGATTTTTTCCCTCATTTTTGGCCTGAATTTGATTTTTAAAAATTCACCAAAAATCGAAAAAGGCACTTTATAGCACTTGAAATTTTGACAGGAGATTAATTTTTGACTGATCTTTTGATCTACTTTTGTACGGTTTAAAAAATTTTGTGCAAGTCCGATGTTGGAACTCAAAATCCAAGATTTCGGCTGACCTGTCAGTCAAAATGGCCGCCATTTTGTAAGTAGGGCCACTTTTTTTTTAGTAGAAGGGCTAGAAATGTTCCTTTAGGACTCCCCCTTTAAGATAAAAGTTGTCCCGGAGGATGGCCGGTGTGGGGGGGGTGCAATAGATCCTTATGCGGGATCCCCGACTATCTTGTACATATAAGGAATTTTGCAAAGAAAATCTCAAGTGATGAATGATGACCATTTTTTTTCATGAATGCATATTTTTGGACGTAGGTTTAAAGTTCAAAAATTCAGGAGAAAGATGGAAAAATATGCGGAGAAGTTGAATTCGATTTATGAAAATTTTTAAAATGCTCTTGAACGCTTAAATTTCGAAGTTGAACAAAACTTGACGCAGTCCGACTGGCGACTTATGAAACTTGGATGTTCGAAAAACTTTAAATTTTGCCTTTATTTAAAATTGAAGCCAAAATCACTCTGGGTCATTTCAAGTCAATTGGACCAAGAAGTGGTAGGTGGGTTCGGCGATTTTTTTGAAATTCTTCCTGTGAATAGACATTTTGAAGGGACGACCAATGGCGCAAATCGCAGCCCTCTAGCCCATTTTTAAAGGCAGCCAGGGAGTGTCAAAGTTTTTAGTGAACATAAAATATCATCCATTTCAGCAGTGGATTACTCGATAACCGCGATACCTATCAAAATGGAACTTTTTTTCCATAGTTAGAGGCTTTGAAAAGCTTTTTGGTGATATCATAAAAATCAGTGTTGCCATTTTTTTCGTACAACAAATTAGCTTAAAAAAATTCGAAACGTAGTTTTCATATCGTTTCGACCCTCAAAAATTCTGAAAAAAATATATTATGGACAACTTTTCAATCCGAACAACATATTAAAAATTGGGATGGTAACTTGTCGGAAAGTCGATTTACAAAATATAAACTTTGCGAAAAAATGCGATTTTTTGATGTAATTTATAAAAAAAAGTTTTGATAGGTAAAGTTGACCCATTTGACCCCTATTTTCACGTATCTGTTGAAAAAGTTGAAAAACGCCTTTCACTCGATAAAATGTACTCATCACAAAAAAATCAAAATTCGAAAAAATTCAATTTTCAATTCCAAACATCAAAAACAGTTTAAATCTATTCATTTGTCTTATTTTGACTTCTTTCTGACGTATTTAATGAAAAAGTTGATAAAAATCACACTCACAGCAGAAAAATTAAAATTTGTTTATTTTTTGAATTTTTTTGAATTTTGATTTTTTTGTGATGAGTTAATTTCACTGAGTGAAGGGGTTTCTTCAACTTTTTCTACAGGTACGTAAAAATAGAGGTAAAATGGGTTAACTTTACCAATCAAAACTTGTTTTCATGTTTTAAATCAAAAAATCACATTTTTTCGCAAAGTTTATATTTTTTAAAATCTACTTTGCGACAAGTTACCATCCCAATTTTTGAATATATTGTTCAGCATGAACAGCCGCCCATAATATATTTTTTTTAGAATTTTTGAGAGTCAGAACGATATGAAAACTACGTTTTGAAACTTTTTGAACTAATTTTTTGTACGAAAAGAAGTGGCAACACTGATTTTTATGATATCACCAAAAAGCCTTTCAAAACCTCTAACCATGGAAAAAAGTTCCATTTTGGTAGGTATCGCGGTTATCGAGAAATCCACTGCTGAAATGGATGATATTTTAGGTTCACTGAAAACTTTGACACCCCCGGCCGCCTTTAAAAATGGGCTGGAGGGCTGCGATTTGCGCCATTGGTCATCCCTTCGGAAGGTCTTTCCACAGGAAGAATTTCAAAAAAATCGCCGAACCCACCTACCACTTCAGTTCTTGGTCCAATCGACGTGGAATGACCACTCTGAAAAATCTATTCCCGAAATCCCCATAGAATTCTCCAAAACCAAGATTATCTCAGTTAAAAATTCAATATTTTGAGTACCTTTTCCACGAGTCATTTCTCCTTCGAGTCACCCTATACACACACACAACACAATATAATAATATACGCGTGCTAAACATCCGTCCTTCTTTCCGGCGAGTATAATTTTTCCCATATACAGAAATTGCCTTCATTCGTCGGACATTTTTCGCGATAAAAACAAAATACATAAAAAAAAATCGAAAGAAAAAGCACCAACGTCGTCGTCATCTGGGGCGGACGGGACAGGACGGTACGCGATTATACGGCTCGCGTTATTTGACCGCAACAACCGGGGACCTTTTACCGTCTATGAATATTTATGGGCCAGCTCGCAGCTCGAAGCTCGCCAACGCTAACTAAACGCTAGCTGTATAGCGCCACTCGCGATTCTATGTACGATTTCGTGATTGTTTCTCCATTTCGAAAAGCTAATCGAATGGATTAATCTAGCCGGTTCCTTAATTGAACTAGTAATTCAATTACCTACGGAGCCCGGCGTTAATATTTAATTTACCGAGTAATCCGTTCGCTAATCTTACCTTTAACTTTTCAAAAAGCCTTCGTTCGTGCCACGTAGATATATAATTTTTCTCCTCGTCGCTCTTCTTCTTCTTGGTTTTCTTATTCTATAGTGAAGTGAACCACGTCGTCGTCGGTCTGGGTCGCGCTGCAAATGCGAATCCTCTTCACATCCATTGCCCTGGCATGGCACTGGCACGATCCCTTTTTACCACCATCGAACCCGAGTGATATCACCGACACGCCTTCCAAAGTCATGATAACCTATAAAATTAAAATAATTTACCAATCGTACTGCATTTAGCGTGTGATTAATGAACGCGATTAAAATAATAAAATAAAGCTGACGTTGATGTATCGAACTCTTATATTCAAGCTCCTATGGTACGCGCCAGAGTTCCACGACCAAGAAAGTTTTTGGTTAACTTGATAACAGCAGTGCTGGCAGTCGAGTTACCATCATTAATAAAAATTATTACACGCCGAAATGATTTGAAAATTTAATGAATAAATTAATATATTATTACCTCTCTTTTCGTTCGTCTCTATAAATATAAATTACGCGCCAATTTTTCTTCTAAAGTCTTAATAATAATATAATATACTTTATAGGCTATAAAGTGAATAGTGAAAGAGAAGAGAAAGATAGAAAATTAGAGAAGAAATCAATTAAACGCACACCGAAGACGACGGTAGCAGACATACCAAGGTCATATTCCACCAAAAAAAAATAAAAAATAAATTCGAATAAAAAATGAAAAAAAAAAATAGTCCCACAGCACGTTACGATTTACGCTTTTGTATATAGCGAAAGTTTACTTCATTTAATCAGAGAATTCTTTTTTTGACAGCAATATGAACCAAACTCGAAGCAAAGGCTTCTCTTTCTCTGCCTTGGTGTTGAGTTACGTTTTCTTGTGGTGAAAATACACCACCAGGCCAAGTTTCAATTTACATTTCAAAATGGCCCTCTCACTCTCTGCACTCACTGCAGCCAGCAAACTCGTCCGTTGAAAAGTTTTCGCCAATTTTAAACACGTTCCAGTCGCCAGTCTAAATAATCTAAAGAGACGTCTGAGTCGCGATGAACGACGAGCCGAGCCAAGCCAACGAGCTTTATACCCAAAAATTATGTTTATCTCTTTAAAGTGAAATTTATGCTTAATCAAAGTCATTATAGGCGTGTCACATAATACTCTTCGAAAGTTTTTTGAAAAATATATTTCCTAGCTATCGTCGCACATAGCAATTTCGTTTTCGACGGGTGTCCCCCCTTCCCCTCTCCATGGGGTTCCGATCCACCAGCCTAAGTTGTACTTTCGCCTTCGCGAGCTTATACTATAGTTGGTTGGTACCGTAGTCGTCTTTGCAACTTTACACAACTTAAAGACTTTCAACTCTTCAAAGTTCATCGAGTTGAGAAAATGAATTAATTTTATTTCGGGGTTTTCTTTCTATCTTCGGTGAAGTTGTTGTCTGAGTAATTATCACGCCCCATTTTTTTTTTTTTTTTTTGGCCTAAAAGGAAGCCTTGAGTTGATGAATAGGTATGAAGGTATAGAGTACGTCATAAGGTATCATCGAGTATCGGAAGTGCATGGTTATAGTCTGGGAGCTCGCAAAAGGATCAATTGCACCCCACTGCCGATCCTGTGGTGCAACTTTTTTCTTAAAGGGAAAGTCCTAAAGAACATTTCTAGCCCTGGTCCTCAAAAAAAAAGTAGTCCTACTTACAAACTGGCGGCCATTTTGATTGACAGGTCAGCCGAAATCGCAGATTTTGCGTTCCAACATAGGACTAGCATAAATTTTTTCAAACCGGACAAAGGTAGATCGAAAGAGCAGGAAAAAATTCATCGCCTGTCAAAATTTCAAGTGCCAAAGTGCCTTTTTCAATTTTTGGTGAATTTTTGAAAATCAAAAGGTCAAAATGTGGGAAAAAATCAAAATTTTACCAAATTGACCTAGAAAGCTGAAATTTGGGATATACCCTATTTTTGACCTGCCAAATCGATTGGAAACTGTTTCAAACCGTTTTGAGCAGTTCTGGAGCCTCCAGCAGATTTTTGAAACTCTAAATTTCCACAAAATTTCATCACATGGAGTTGGAAAGCCGAAATTAATTCTGCAAACTAGTTTCAATACTCTATGAAGTCGACTGCAGGTGAATTTCAAGTCGTTGTGGAGCCTCCAGCGATTTTTGAAAAAAACTGGAGCCTCCAGTAAAATTTTTAAACTTGAAATTTTCCCAAAATATCATCAAATGGAGATCGAAAGCTGAAATTGACTATGCACTCCAATTTTAACACCCTCTGAAGACGACTTCAGGCGGATTCAAGTGATTTTGGAGCCTCCGGTGAGTTTTTGAAAGATTTCATGGCGTCTTTTGAAGAGTTGAAATTTCCAAAAAGTAGCTGGCAGCTTCAAAACCACTTGAAACCACCATTCAGTCGACATCTACTGGCGGCTCCAATAATTTTCAAAAAGTCGCTGGAGACTCCAAAATGACCAAACTTGAACCCACCGAGGGTGTTAAAATTGGAGTGCATAGTCAATTTCAGCTTTCCATCTCCATTTGATGATATTTTGGGAAAATTTCAAGTTTCAAAATTTTACTGGAGGCTCAAGTTTTTTTCAAAAATCGCTGGAGGCTCCAAAACGATTTGAAATTCACCTGCAGTCGACTTCATAGAGTATTGAAATTAGTTTGCAGAATTAATTTCGGCTTTCCAACTCCATTTGATGAAATTTTGTGGAAATTTAGAGTTTCAAAAATCTGCTGGAGGCTCCAGAACTGCTCAAAACGGTTTGAAACAGTTTCCAATCGATTTGGCAGGTCGAAAATAAGATATATCCCAAATTTCAAATTTCTAGGTCAATTTGGTAAAATTTTGATTTTCTCCCTCATTTTTGGCCTAAATTCGATTTTTAAAAATTCACCAAAAATCGAAAAAGGCACCTAAGCACTTGAAATTTTGACAAGTGATGAATTTTCGCCTGTTCTTTCGATCTACCTTTATACGGTTTAAAAAATTTTATGCTAGTCCCACGTTGGAACGCAAAATCTGCGATTTCGGCTGACCTGTCAATCAAAATGGCCGTCATTTTGTAAGTAGGCCACTTTTTTTCAGGACAAGGGCTAGAAATGTTCCTTAGGACTCCCCCTCTCCCCTTTAAAGAAAAAAGTTGTCCCGGAGAATCGGCAGGGGGTGCAATTGATCCTTATGCGGGCTCCCCGACTATAAATGATACGATATAAGATGGACCAATCATGACGTCAGAATAACTTTCAAAGTTACAAGGGGCACAGACGTGATGAAATGTTGTGTCGTGAAGGAGGGGGTGAGACTGAAATTTTCTCAACTTCTTTCGCCAGTTTTTTGACACCCCCCCCCCCCGTATTTTTTCATGCTTATTACTTAGGTAGGCATACTTGACAAAAAATTTGAATTTTTCTATTGCAAGGTTGGTACTGAAATAATTCGCAATTTTAATCTGGGTACATACATTTTCAACCCAAGTAAATACGAAAGTCTGCTAGTCGACTCCAATCGACGTAGTCAATTCAAAAATTTTCTAGTGTGATTACTAAATTCCTTTAATTTTAAAATTGGGTGCCAGATTTAAACCAATGTTGCCACTTCGAAAAATTTCAATGAGTTAATTTGATGGCGACTCCAAAATACGGTAGCAGGTCTGTGATTTTTCTCGGATGAATTATAATTAGAACCTGTCGCAAAGCTACGTGACACTTATGCTATTGATGCGAGTAATAAATTATCAAAGATAGGTAAGTAAGTTAGGTATACGAGTACATTACGATTACGAAGTTATAAAATTCGTATAATTACGAGAATTAACTTAAAACTGCATTCATATTACGTAGTACAAGAATTAATGAAAGATAGCATAACTTACATTGAATTAATTCATAGATACCAAATACGAATAACATAACGAGACACGAACAGACGCGAATACGCGACGCGACGATGTACGAAACGAACACCCAAATTTACGAATTTATTTCCGATGAAACGAAAAACTACCGATCTCTGAAGACCAAATTCCACGTTCAGTTTGGAATTAGTCAAAAATAATGCTTATTAAAACAAGAGTTTGATTCATTGATTGTTACAGTTTAACCGGACGGGCGGACGAAATGTCAACGAGTGCGAAACCGAACACGAACGGCGAAATAATGAAATTGTGAAAAAAGATAATAATAGTGTCACCTTCTCAATAGCGTCATTTATGAGTCATTACCGAAGGCATTTGAATAGAATAGGTTTACGTACGTGCAGGTGCGTGCGCAGCGCACCCACGAATGTTACAATTTAGAAAAGATAAGAAGACTGTATGATTCAACCCTTACGTAGATAACGTTTCGGCAACGAATGCATTTTGAAATGAAAATGGTATAGATCGATTTTTGACTTGGTCTAAATATCTAAACGTAAGTTAGGTCAGCAATTTTACTTTTTTCTTTCCCCCCTCCTTCCAAAATTATGAAAACAGGTAAATTACTTAACGTCAAAATATTTGAGTAGGTCTAGGTAGTAGGTCTAGGTACCTACAAAAAAAAAACTTGGGGAAAATGTATGTAAAAATAGGACAGTTGAAAACAACTGTAGAAATTGAAAATTCAGTTTTGTTTTTTACATGCTGTTTCTGAAAATTCAAATTTCGTGCATTTTCAAAGTCAAAGAGTTGGAGATAGCTCCTTTCTACGCTAAAAGTTTTTCGAATTTTGATGGAGCGTAATAAAAATCAAGACAAAATGGAGTAAGTAGTAGAAAAAACTTCAAATTTACAGGTCAAGGTTTCAGCCATCTCTCCGGCTCGAGATCAAAGTTATAAAAGTTTAAACAATTTTTTGTACCTACTTCTTAAGTACGTCGCAAAAATGACTTTTTGAGAACTCAGTTTTTAAAAAAAATTACTGCCGAATTCATAGGTAGGTAATTTAATCATAAAATAATAAAAGGAAACTATTTTGAAATTTTGGAAAATCGATGAAAATGTAATACGTATTTCATGAAAGTTGAGTTTGCATGAAATGTGAGACAGGTGAATATATCTATGTAATGTTTCAGTTCGAAAATTTTCTTTTTTCTTTTTAATTGAGAGCACCTACCTATACCAACCCTAAAGTACCTATAAAAATTATAGCGTAGTCGTGGGCTATAATGGTCTCAAAAAGTTGACGTTTTACTTCCCTCCCCTCCCCTCCCCCCAAAAAATCTACATTTTTAAAACTTTTATAGACAAAGTTTCTGCCTGTGAAATTTTTTTACTTATGATTCAAATAGAACAATAACGTAATTTTTATTGTTAATAGTTCATTTTTCTGGCTTTAACCCTTCGACATTTTTAATGTAGGTATACGAGTATAAGTAAACAATTATTTTGACCATGGGAAAAGCAAACTGACCCGAATGAAAGCGATGGTCATAAAGCTTTAGAGCAAAATCCGTCCATTTTGGTAATTTTTCGATCACGTTCTCTTTAAATCGACCAGGGATGCTCGTTTTTCAAATGTCACCGCAACATTATTACTTTCCTCCTCTCCAAACTTCAGAAAATACGAAAAAGTCACCCAAGAAACATGTAACGAGTAACTTATTACGCTTTCTCAAGAAAATTTCTACAAAAACGAACATAATTCTAAAAAATTAGACGAATTATTCAGGTTTTTTTTTGTCAAAGGATCACACAGGATACTTCATAAGAACTTATCAAAAGAGTTCATGCATTTGGTATGAAATTTAACGTACTTTATTATAAAATCACATAAAAACCAAGCATTTGTCATTAAAAAAATTGAGTAGGTCTAGGTATGTAGTTATAGGCCTGCGATCACATAAAAAGAATATTGCTCGTAATTATACTTTAGAGCTCTATTTTGATTTTTGTTTTATAGGTTTTCAAGGTTTCTTTCATTGTCGTTTTTTGGTTTCCGTTTTGTTTCCGATTTCGTTTTTTCGATGGTCTTTTTAGTTTTTGTTACTTTACCTATTCGGTTTTTGATTTTTTTTCATTTCTTATTTCACGTAATTTTTTTTGGTGGGGAGGGAGGGTTTCTTTTCATTCGAGTAAATTTTGACTTTTATTAAATTTTTTGTTCTTTTGTTTAACATTTTCACTTCAACTTTTATTTTTGATTTTTGTTTTTTTGTGTCATTTTGAAGTTTTAAGAGTAATTTTTTAGTTTTTAATCTTGTTTTTTGGTTTCGGATTTTTTAAAATAGGTATCGTTTAGTAGGTATCTATACAGTTATCGTTACCTCTGAAAATTCATTTTTTTCGATTTTCAAACATTGTAATTTTCCAGTCAATTTTTGTATATCATCATCGTCATTGTGTTGAAAATAAACACGCGTTCGAAGCAAAATTTGTGTAAATTAAAAATATGAAAAATGAAACAAAAATGGAATAAAAACGATTTTTGGTTGAAATTTTAATTCATTATTTTATTTAATTTTTTTTCACCTGGCCCGTCAATTTTTCCCAGTACCCGAAATGCGAGCCCCTAAAAAAAGCGATCTGGGGGAGGGGGAATTCCCCCTCCTTTCCTCTTTGGGTGGGCCTGCCCACATTAAATATTTTTAATTACTTACTTAATTATAATGGCATTAATTGTCATCAGTTTTACAAATAATTTTTCCAAGGATCTAGAAAAAGAGCTGAGAAATCAAGTAGGGCAACAAAAATATATTTCTATAGGCCTTATAATTTCGGAAAAAGAAATCAAAAAATTTGAATGAAAAAGCTAGATATGTACCTACTTCTTTTTTTGCATAATCTTTCCATTTTGCAGGAATTTTCAAAAACATATCAAGAGTTCTTTTTGACCGAAGAATGGGTGCAAAATAAAATTGCAGGTTTCAAAAATGAACTTCTAATCAATAAATCACTGTTACAGTTTTAAAAAATGGATTTCAAAAAAACTACTTTTTTTGGATGAAAAATAATTTTAGCACGGAAAATTTTGTCATCAAATTTTTTTTCGCTAATTCTCTTTAAAAATTGTACTTTTGATTTTGATATTCAAAATATTTCCAGGAAATGAAATTCTGGTTCCAGAGTATGTCAACACGACTCGCAATTTTTGATTAAACGTGTAAATTCAATTTTTGTAAATTCAGTTTGAAAAGAATAATTACTCAGATAGGTAATACCTACTTAATTTCCGAACCAAACAATATTGAACCAATTTCAAATTCTATAGCAAACATTTCGATTAAAGTTTTGACTTGGGAAGATGCAATGTAGGTAATGTACATAGATGTAGGTAAGGTACCTTGATGGTCTTCTGATTTTTGGATCACCACCTGTTTGAACAAATACAGACAAAAGTCCAAAGTTCAAGACATCAATCAGCATAGATAGGTAATCTTCGACGTTCATCAGCTTTCATTATTAATTACTTTTTTGACCAAAAAATGAGTACAAAATAAAATTAGAGATCTCAAAAATGAAAATATTGAAACCCATATCGAAATTTTTGAAGTGACTAAAGTAACTTCTATCAGAAGTGACCGAAATGGACCAAAAAGAAGTTGATCGAAAAAAAATCGTATAAAGCTGTAGCAGCTTCTAATCAACAAATCACTGTTACCGTTTAAAAAAATTGGATTTCAAAGATCAACGTTTTTGGATTTGGAGAAAAAAAAAAATTCAGCACGAGAAGAACTTGCCCTGAAAAGAATATTGCATGAAAAACTTTTCTGTTAGCTCTGTCGATCATCAAATACCTAGTTTTTTTTCAAAAAGCTTTATTATCACCATAAACTTTTTTACTAAATCTTCTAAAAAATTACACTTTTGATTTTATTACGTATTCAAAATATTCCCAGCAGATGAAATTCCGGTTCCGGAGTACGTATAAGTATATCAACATAAATCACAATTTCTGATTATATGTGTAAATTCAATTTTTGAAATTCATTTTGAAAGAAATACCATAATTACTCAAGTATACTCAATTCTCGAACTAATCTATTGAATCCAATTACAAATTTTATAGCAAACATTTCAATTAAAATTTTGAACTTGGCAGATTCAATGTACCTTGATAGTCTCCTGATTTTCAGATCAACTGTCTTTGAGCAAATACAGACAGAAGTTCAAAATTTAAGACATCAATCAGCATATAGGTAGGTAATTTTCGACATTCATCAGCTCTCATTATTAATTACCTACCTACCATCTGAAAAATCACATTTCAGCCTACTCCAAAATGGTAGGCCAACAATCGAATGATATTCATCATCATCTTCAAATGATCGATCCCATCCCTCAGATCCTCCAAAAAAACAAAAAAAAAACAAAAATCATCAATCCAAAGACCAATTTCTACTCTTCAGTCTCCATCTCCAGCACCATTCACCTCGCATTCTTCAAATAACACACGATAAATCGCGTACCTACAAACTATACTCGTATAAACATTCAGACACGACGACCCGTCCATTAACACATACTTCAAACGTCTATATCAACACCTCTTTCACATCTTCACTAATAGTCCATACTCCATTCCATCCCATCCATACTCCACAGTCCACACATCTGTGTTCAGCATCATCTCTCGATATCTTAATTGAAATACCCCTCTTTATCATCCATCCTCCCATGGCTCCTAATATACCTTCGCCAATCACCTCGATCGATCATATTGGCTGATTAATCAATCAACTCCGCATACCCCGACGATCCAGTCCAGTCCAATCCCCAATGTACATACTTATATAGGTTCAGGTACCTAGACTAAAAAATCTACAATCGACGAAAAGTGGCTCGACAACGACGACGGTGTTAACTCGCCATAGCGAAATTATACTCTCTCGTCTGTAAGTATATTCAACTAGAGCTGGGTAAATGTCGAAGACCTCTCCCAGTGGTCCTATCGTAGGTATAAACCGGACCGGAACAATTATACGCTCGTAAATCGTATAATTACGTCCAAAAATCACCTTTTAATTACATTTCGACGCTGGCAATGTGTATACGAGTAACCTAGCTCGACCAATGATACGTCTCGCCTCCTTCGAAGACACTCCAGCACACATAAACGAGAAATTAACACCGAAAAAAAAAAGTAAAAACCACCATAAACTCGCGTACACGTACACGTACCTACGAAATAATTTGCTTAATTAATGTACATAGGTAATCATCGGTTATAGCTGAAAAAAAAACCACTACGACGCCATATTTGTTGCGATCTACTTACTTTTCGAATAATATAACGTAGTGTGCTCGTTATTTCAAGTACTAATTACATGCCACAAGAAGAAGAAGAACACAAGTACACGTATTACGTACCTACTAATACTAAAAAAAAAGGCAAGGGGGAAATACGTTATAAAAAATAAGTGGATGTCGCATTTTAAAATAAAGAATGAATAAGTAAAAAACAAAACCACGGTGGGCAGAACCATTTCGATGGTTTTTTAAAAGGTGGGATTTCTCCCTCTTTTTTGCCCATCGTCTGGCTGCTTCCTGGCGCACTCTGGTGGCCCGTGCCAGCATCATTTCTCTATACTTTAATCAAACACAATGCCTACTGCAGCATCATCAATGTTTACCCATTCAGTTTCTTACGGTTACGGTTGTGGTGATGTCGGCTGTTTCGTTTTGCCGCCAATTTTTATTTATTTAATATTTCGAAAAAATATCTAATTTTTCGTCCTCTTGTTTATATTTTCGCGATTTTTACGCGATTATTTTTGGTGCGCGATTATTTTTCATATTGATGTAATTTTTTTAAATTTTTTTCGTTATTTGTTGTGTTTCTGTTTCGTTATCATTTTTCATTATTTTCCTGAATGGAATTTTTTTCCAGTACGTTTTCTACGTACATGTTGGTGATAAAAATTGGAGTAATTTTACCTACATTTGTGCCAGCAATGAATCGAGCAAACCTCCTACAGTATCCATGAATCGGTCATCTTAATCATCTTTATTATTATTATCTACCTATCGTCTCATTTCCATAGTTTTTTTTATTCTACCATCAATTTGGAAATTAGTTTGCGTCGCGTCCAGTTCGAAAAATCGTAGTATTTGTTTAACGATTAAATAGGTAGAAGAAGAATCAGAAGAGAGACAAAAACCGTATAATAATATTAATAAAAGTAGGATAGATTGTATAAATAACGTCCATCGTGAGGCAGTATATTTAAAGTTAACGGCTCCAGGCTCAGCGGGAGTTGACATATGCTTGTAAAAAAGTGCCGTTCGGACATAACTCGTTTATTAATTTTTTTAAAATAATATAAAAAAAGAGTTCGGTTTGTTTTTTCTTTTTTTTTGCTCCTCTGTGAGAAGTATATATTTTTTTTCACTTATACAAATCTATTACTGATTATTTATTCATTGTATTTATGGTAATTTTATTCGACGACTGACACGACGATGGCGCGTTTAAACGTATTTTATTCATCGGTGTTGTGTACATTGTTGTGGCTCGGTTTCGGTGGTGATGATGGTGTTTTGGCTGAGGAAGAAATCGGATCGCCTTTGAGGATCGCTCAGTGTAGAGCTCATTGTATCGTTAAGGTGAGTTGAAAATTTGGATTTTGATTAAGTTCATCGTGCTGAAAGGTACCTATTTCGAATTGAACACCACATAATGGTTTGTATAGGTATTAGTCACGTGTTTTCGTCTGATTTGGACCTATCGAGAGACTTCGAAGAAGTTGGAATCATTTTCTTATAAGACTGTGGGATTATGATTTTGATGATAAGAAATCGAATTGAAATTCTTAATTCAAACACGAGAAATTGACGAACGAGATTACCTGCAATTTTCCCTCATTTCCATTAAAATTGGTGAAAAATTATTCCCTAAACAGACTTTTACTGAAATATAAATATTCAAAGATTGAGGAAACAATTTGAGGTATTTTTTTCATTCGAACTTGATTTTTATACATTCAATTAACTCCAAAAAGGTAAACAAACCAGCTGATTTCTTCGACCCTTCTTCGTGCAAGTCTAGGTACAAATTTATCGAAAGGGTTTTTCTGATTCTGAAAGAATTGCTTCGAAAAACAAGATGAAAAATATTTGGAAAACTTGATTTTTTTTGGAGAAGTGGATTGTGGATAATTTTTCCAAATCTACATCGACATCGAGCATTTTTTCAGCAAATGTTGATATTTTTTCTCATTCGCATTTTTGAAAAATTCGTCGCCTGTTTTCAGGTATAGATTCCTCCAAATTTTTCACAAGATGATTTTTTAAAAAGAAAACTAGGTAGATATCAATATAAAAATCAAATGCTCCAAATGCTCGACTGGAAAGGCCCAATGCTCAAGTTTCAAACTCTTGGGAAATTTTTTAGTTCGAAAAATGACGAAGCCCTCGAGGGAAATGAGAAGAGAAGAGGGGGTTAAAGTCTGAATTTCATCAAAAATTTACTTCAAATTTTACAACTTTGGGATCAGAAATTTTTTACAAATATTTGAGTAGAGAAAAAAATGGGGAATGATAATTTCATCATTTTTTTTCAAATCAATGCTCGATACATAATCTTTTTTTTTTGAAAATTCATTGCTAATTTTTTACATTTTTTTCAACTCTCCCTCTTCTCCTCCCCCCCAAATAAACTCAACAAAAAATCTCAGAAGACCAAAAAAAAGTTATTCAATAAAAATCTTAAAAATAGTGAAACCTTGAAAAATATGTGAAAACAAAGAAAAGAGTCATTTCAAATTTTGTATAATTTCGTACGAAATTTTACGAATTGGAAATCATGAGAATTTTCAGGAATTCCAATAAAAGTATTGAAACAAAAAAAATGGAAAATAAGTAAAGTTTTTGAAGAGCCTGAAAAAATCGTTCAAATAAAAAATTTTTTACTAAAAAATAACAGTTTATATTAAAAGAATGTAGATGTTTTTTTCGAACATCCGCTGTTTGTTTTTCTACGAGTACATCCAAATTTCAAGGGAAAAAATGCTCCATGAAATTGGGACTGAAGAGTATAGATAGATATTTTTTTAGATTAAAATTTCATCAATATTTTGAATTTTTGGGAATTTCGAGAAGGAAAAAAATTATAATCGTTGGAAAAAAATGTGCCCAGTATTTTTTGGTCAGATTTTTTTTCTAGATAACATTTGTGGTTCATTTTTTTTTTTTTTTTGAAGAAATTTTGTTCAAATTTTCTATTTTCTTCCACCG
The DNA here is from genome assembly GCF_950023065.1 of Planococcus citri. Lineage (NCBI taxonomy): Eukaryota > Metazoa > Arthropoda > Insecta > Hemiptera > Pseudococcidae > Planococcus > Planococcus citri. Next base: position 15,421,278 of record NC_088678.1, on the reverse strand, counting down.
CTTCCCCTTCCAAGCTCTCTCCCCAATGAGAAATACATCTGAAAAATTGACACGAAAATGGTCACCTTCAAAGCAGAAAAAAAGTAGAAGAGAGGAGGAAAGTACCAAATCGAAAATTTTTTCATCTGAATTTCATTTTAAATTTTACAAATTTAGGATTCACGTCAATTTTCACGAATTTTAGGACTGAATGGCGTTCAAATAATCCTCTTAGTTCGATCTTTCCCTGCTCCAAAAATGATTTCAAGAATGTCAAATGCTCTAAATGCTCGACTGGAAAGGGCCAATGCTCAATTTGAAACACTTGAGACATTTTTTAGTTCGAAAAATGTAGATTGACATGTAGTTTATAGGAAATTGGAAAAATGACGAAGCCCTCGAGGGGAATGAAAAGAGGAGAAAGGGTGCAAGTCTGAATTTCATCAAAAATTTACTTCAAATTTTACAACTTTGGAATCGTAAAAATTTTCACAAATTTTGAGTAGAGAAAAAAAATGGAGAACGATAATTTTTTTCATTTCTTTTTCAAATCAATGCTAGATAAAAATACATATAATATTTATTTTTTTGAAAATTCATTGCTAATTTTTTACATTTTTTTTGAAATCCCCCTCCTCTCCCCCCCTCCAAAAATAAAATAACGAAGAATCGCAGAATAAAACTCAAACTGAAAAAGGCAATTCAATAAAAATTTTAAAAATATGGAACCTTGAAAGAAAGGGTGAGAAACAAAGAGAAAAGTCATTTTAAATTTTATAATTTCGTACTAAATTTTACGAATTGGAAATCATGCGAATTTTCAGGTGTTCCAATAAAAATATTGAAGTATAAAAGAAGGAAAAAAAGTTGTCAAAGGGACTTGAAAAAATCGTCGAAAGAAAAACATTTTTTTTTTTGGATTGAAATTTCATCAACAGTTTGAATTTTTAAGAATTTTGAGACGGAAAAAAATTACAATCGTTGGAAAAAATTGTGTCCAATATTTTTTGGTCAGAATTTTTTTCCAACATTTGTGGGTATTTTTTTTACAAATTTTGTTCATATTTTCTCTCTTTTCACCTCTCTAACCCCCTCAAAGCTCTCAGCTTCCCCAATGGTAAACATGTATCTGAAAAATTGGTACAAAAATGCCTTTTCCAAAGCAGAAAAAAGTTAGAAGAGAGGAAGAGGGGGGAGTACAAGTCGAAATTTCATCTGAATTTTATTTTAAATTTTACAAATTTAGATTCATGTCAATTTTCATGAATTTTAGAACTGAAAAATAAATTAAAAAGCTTGCGAATTGCCATAAAAAATTCTTAAAACAACATGTTTTTTTCCAAACTATTGTTAATTTTTTTTTGAAAACGTTCGCTGTTCACATTTCAGACTGAATGACGTTTAAATCATCCTCTTGGTCCCTTCCCTGCTCCAAAAATTGTTTCAAGAATGTTTGTGAAAAAAATTAGGACAAAAAAAGACTTTTTTCAAGCTCCAATTTCATAAATTGAAAATTCTGCAATATTTCATTTTTATCTTTATAAATAGTTGGAAAAATATTAGCACTTTTTACAAAATGGTTTTTTAAGATGAAAAAAATTCAATCGAAGGGGAGAGAAAAACAAAAATAAAAAGAGAAAATTTTCAGTTTTAGTTTTTATTTTTTCTAAATAGGTAATTGTTGGAGGAAGAAATGAACTAAATTCAAAAGATGATGTGGCCCTGAATTGGATTATTAGTCATTTTTTTCAAGTCCTCAATGGCAAAAAAAATCAGTTCAACTTAAAATTCAAACTGAAAACAGTTAAAAAAGAAAATTTTTTTCAAACAACTCATACACATTCCATTTATTTTTATCATAATACTTTTTTAAATTTTCGTTGGCCGGGGGAGGGGAAGAGGAGTAGGGAAATTTGTCATTTGAAAAAAAAACGTTGCCAACACTCTGCTAAAATACTGCACAATGAAACTTTGTAAGATCTTCAGAAAATTTCATGAAAATTTGGTGGTTTGTTTTTATCTTCAATCTTCAATTTCCGAGTTTTCCCCCTTTTTATCTACTCATTTTTTTTTTTTTGATATTTTGCTCAAATTCTTCGATTTTTTCATCTTACTGGAAATTTTTAAAATAGATTTATTCATCTGAAAAAATATGACTAGGTATAATTATCTGAGCCTTTGAAATGTTTCGAGGCATTAGACCAGTTTTGGAAAAAAACATAATGAATTTTTAAAGTTTGTTGGGGTCGCTATCCATAATTTCTGTGATGTTATTTGATGATTAGGAGACCAAAAAAAAAATCAGTTTCTAAAAAATTACCTAATTTTGAGTTTTTCCCGCAATTTTAGAAACTTGCAATTATTTTTTTTTGAGTGTTTGTAATTTTACACTAGATTTGGTACTGAAAACCTAGCAAACTTTCGAAGTTTCGATTCCCTTTTATTTCCAATTTTAATTCAATTGCGAACTTTTCCCTCTTCGTATTGAAAATAAATACCATCACCGAAAATAATATTTCCCCCTTAATTTTCAATCAAACCACACCGCACTAAAAATAAGCTACCTGTGAAAAAAAGTTACCCCAACGTGATCAAATACCTTCGCAACATAGTTTAAAAATCAACCCAGTAATTGAATCACCGAGTAGATAATTTTTATTTAATTTCTTCCCTCCCTATACAATAATTTATTATAGGTTTGCGAGTCGAAATATTATAGGTTCAAATACCTTTGGAAGGGACATTACCGCCAGCATCATGTACACTGGAGATAATTTCAGAACACCAAAACACCATGGTACAAATACATATGATAGTTATACAGTATGTTATCAAAACTCCATTAGACAAGGCGAGGAATAATCAAGAACCTTACGTCCAATTAACCGTAGTGTGTCGTATTCGGTAGCCCCTTCGGGGTAAAGGGTAAAAAATACCCTTTAGTTGGGCGCAAATGACCCGGCAATCAACAATGCAACGCGGGAAAATTAATCTAAAAATGATACTCGTAGCTATTTTGAAAAAAAAAATCTGCCGGAGGTGCTATACGAACGTATATACCGTATGTAGTTACTCGATTAAAAAAATATTTGTATTAGAGGGAGTCGTTTTCGATATACTCGGTATCTCGTAGGTATCTATTTACAAATACATTTTGAGAGAGGTTTTTTTTTCAACTGTTTATAACGATGAGAAAGATACCATCGAAGATACGAAACACGATATCTTGTGCAGTTTCAAAGATGAAGCCACAAAGAACAATTCGCATCGATTTCGTTTTTCGTTTAAGTTATCTATAATATGTAGGTAGGTAAGGTACTGATAAAAGTAAACATAGAAAATTCGTACTGCTTCAGCGAGTATAACGAAAGTGGAAATCGTGCAGTATCTCGTGTTTATATAAAATATTGTCGACTAAAATTACACTACATAAAGTTATTAGTCCAATTACGCGAGTATATGGCGTTGGTTGGCGCTCTGTAGCTATAGCTATAGGTATATAGGTAAAGGTATACACGCGTATAAGAAATTTAATAACCACCTTTAGGTTCTCTGTCACGATATTTACCCAAAAAAATAATACTTTTCCACAAAACAGCATTTTGATGTCGAACCATACCGCGTAGGTATTTTTTTCCACAAAAAAGTACCTAGCTTGGTTATATAGACACGTTTACAGAATATAAAAATTACAATCCATTTTGAAAACTGCCACGTGTATTGTAATAATTTTTTTAAAAATATTTTTAAAATTTATATTCCTAACACGCGTGTACTGCCTTAAAAAAAATCTGTATTAGGCTGGAGACCGTATTCGAGAGAGGAGACAAAATGAGTCGTAAAAATATTCAGATTCTGGTTGATGAACAGAAAAATATTGTAGGTATGAAAAAAAAAATAGGTAAGAAATCAACGGGTGTGATCGTCGAATGAGAAATGGGTCTAATAAAGCTTATCTGGTATCTAAAAGAAGAAACTCGTGTTATAGTTCGAACATGTTTTTAGATGAGGGTTTTTGTACACTGTCGTATTCGATCCTGAATCTTTCACTATCACCGTAGAATCGAGTTTTTATGTAGAAGAGAGATCTCGGTGTCGTTGGTTTTGAAAGGGTTTGTATAGTAAAAAAATGTCTCACGTAGAAGGTTATAAAGGTGATGGATTTTTTCAAAAAAATATATTATACACGAGTACATGAGAAATATTTTCTAATTGTGTCGACATTGGTATGATATTGGTGATGGAGTAGGTTTTTTGATATCGTTAATTTTATTTGATGAATTTGAACGAATAAGGTGAAAAAACTTGATGATTTTTTTAATAAATTGACCAGTATTTATCTGTACGTGGAGGACGCTCTCTCCCCCTCCCCCTCCTTCAGAATCATGATTATCTACTCAAAAAGAAGGTCGAAATTCTCTCTCTATTTGATCATTGAGGTCGACTTTTTTTTAGCAAAATGGATTTATCATTTCGCCGAACCAATTCCACCTTCAAAATTCCAATTTGAATTTAATTTCTTTTTAAAAATACTCATTCGAAAAACTTTTCTTTTCAAACTTTTTTTGGCTTATCATTTTTGATATTTTTTTAAGCAAAAATTATTCGGAATTTTTCTTGATTGGGGGCTGAAAAAAAGGATCAATCACGCAAAAGATATCTTCAACAATTTCTTTTGAGGTCAAATATACATATTTTTTACCCAAATTAAATCATTTTGAGATTGAAGTCACTCAAAATGAAAAAAATTTAGCTCCAGAGGTGCTCTTGGTGTAAGTACCTACGAGTATAAGTCCTCAAAGAGAACACATTTAAAAAAACCAAAAAAAACGTGTTTTTCGCCCCATCATCTACCCAACTTGTTTTGGAAAAAATTGCACAGTTTCAAAAAATAGTATTCGAGATTCTGCGTCGACCCAGGCACTTGCCTTCAAAATCCAAGACCATGTTTAAGGTTCTACTGATCGGTGGAAAATTTGCATAGAGCTTATTTTTTGAGTGAATTCGTGTTTTGAAAATGTTTTCTTCTCGAATACTTTACACTACAAATTATAAACTGGGGAAACATTTTGGAATGCACTGGTGTCAATATTTTTAATGATTTCTACTTCAATATCGAAAAATTGAAGAAAAAAAAATAGCCAAAAACCCACAATTTCTTTTTGTTTTTTGAAATTAGCAATCAAGGAAAAAAATTGATACCTCTGCGATTCAAAATATTTCCACAGTTTGAGAAATAATAAGTATTTTTCGATGTTTTTAGCTCGATTAAAACGAAATTTTGGAGAGAAAAAAATTTGGAAACATGAATTCGACCAAAAATTTGCCAGAAGTGGTCTTGGATTTTGACGTCAATGGCCTCTAGATCGACGCAGAATCTAAAATACTTTCACTTGGGGCTGGATTATTTTATCCAAAACAGGTTGGGTAGGAACTAGAGAAAAAATTAATGTCACGAGTTTTCCAAAAATTCTCCTTTTTTTGAGGGCCAATATCTTCCCTCCAGGAGCATGCCACCCGAGCTCAAATTTTTCCTGAGTGGCTTCCAACTCGAAATAGACTTCACTGAATTCGCTTCGACATTTTTTTCCTGCTACTTATTCATCCCCAATTCTCCATGTACGAAAAAATCTTCTTAGATACTCACCCGAACAAAATCCCTGGTAGGCTAATTACTTACGTCAAATAACCCGGTAATTACAGAAAATTACCCAATAAATAATAACTGCGAAGACAATTACTTGATAATTCCAGCGAACTAGAACCTACCTTATTGAGTGAATACATCTTTCATGATGCATATTTTGTGTCTGATTGGATTGAAAGTTTTCAATAAAATTATCAAAAAAATAAAAAAATATTTGAGCACTTCTGTAGAATTTTTAGCTTAAAATTTATTGTGCGATTGTTTTAGGGGTTCTCGAGAAAAATTGTCATAATCATGACCTATTAAAAAACTAAAAAAGTTGAAATAAAAATCAAAAATTCTTTCAACATTTTTAAAGCACTTTTGATTTGAAAAAAGTGTCATGCAACCTGTCAAAATGGATTGAAATTTTGAAGAAAAAAAACACAAAAGTTCATTTCAAAATTTTTTGAACTTCTTTGTAGAATTTTAAGCCTAAAATTGGGGCATGGTTTTCAGAAGTTTTGAAAACGTATCATGCAACGAATCAAAAAGGATTAAAATTTTGTAAAAAATCAGAAATTTTCATCAAAACTTAATTTTTGAGGAGTTTTGAAGAATTTTGAGCTTGAAATGTAGTAATGATGTTTGAGATTTTCGAAGAGGGTTTCATGCGACCTATAAAATAAGCTAAATAGGTAACTATCAAATTTGAGTTGATTTTGTTGAAATTACTCTGGTCAAGATGTTCTCAAAGCTTGCTAAAAAAAAAAAAAAAGACGAATGAAAATCAAGCATAGGTACCTAAAATCTATGAAAGTAGACCTTATTAGAAGCTTTGAGACCCTCTGATAGATTTTTCATTGGTCTCAATACTAATCTCAGAATGATGATAGACGAGCGGGCAAGCCTAAAAAACGAGAAAATCGTATTTTTGAGGTCGCAACTTCTCCTCCCTCACCTAGGTGATGGTACGACTGCAATGATGAGCTCTAAAATTATCAATACTGCACAACCTTTTTCTAAAAGGGTTATTTTTAGCATAAGATGCATTGTTGGCAACGTCGCATTTTTTCTATTGAAAATGTAACATAATCATTTCAAGGTCGAGACTCAAGAATCAAATAGGTAGGACGATGAGGTGATGACAAATTTATAGGATGAAAAAAGACCAGCTTTCTGGCCTACTTCAACTTTCTGGAATAGTGTTTGATTTTTTAAACCGTTTCAGTGCTTCTAATATGATATTTACTGGAGCTAACGTCATAATTAGGGCGAATTTTACTGAAAAATGTGACATTTGAGAAAATGTTGGCTGAAAAGTGTGAAAGTGTGCTTTATCACCCTCTTCCTGACGAAAAAAAAAATGGGAAATTGCGAGTGTATAACCAATCGATGACACCTGTATCAAAACAATTCCTCTTCGTTCTGGAGATGAAAAATAACAAAAACACAAAAATGTAAAATATGTATTTCATTGGAGGCTCCAGAATACCATAACCAGAACAATGAAAAATCCGCTGATGTATTTGAAACGATTTCAAAATGTCCATCGAGCATTTTTATTTTTTATTTTTTTTGGATGGACTTAAGACGAATATTCAGAGTTGGAATCTCACAAAATGGACCTAAAAATTTCAAACTTCGGCAGGTTTTTGAATTTTTGAAAATGAAAAATGGACATATGTAATTGATTTCCTCCAACTCGATGGACTCAAATATCAAAACTCTGAAACCAGAACAGACCCCCCCCCCAGCAAATCATCTCGTGGAAAATCTGGCGACCGATCAAATTTCCATCTTTGGTGGAATAAAACTACCCCCGAACCACATCATATTTCACCATACTACCTTACTATATAAAAGCAAACTCACGCATACTAAGATTATAAAAATACTCCTCGGTAATATTTTTCCATCGCATCCCTTAATAAAGAGTGGTAACACGTACGCATTTATTCGTAGAATACTCTTCTACTTCTACTTCCACACACAGGACACAGCACAGAATACACATACGCACGTTGGATATTTATGGGATCTGTGCGCTAGCTCGTTCTCGGTTGTAATGATTTATCAACGTAATTGCCTATTCATTCCCGAGAGCTCGGCAACATTCAGCGGACCCATCTTTACTCCATACAAATGAACGGATGACTTGCTTATCCCATGTTAACGCGAGTGATTTAAAATTGCTGCTGCGAATGGATGATGAGGTGCATGCCGAATGGGGCTGTGTGCAGGCAAAACAATAGAAGTATTCTTGTTAATACAAAGGGTTGAGATACGTACCCTCTTGGTTGAAGATATGAGGTCACGTTTATATGTATGAAAAACCTTGTCCTTTAACTCATATATGTATGTATACTGGGTATACCTACCTACCTATAGTACGTAACTTATCTCATCTCGTCATCGTACCTACACGTCTACTTATTATTATTACGTGTGTTCACAATTTTTACCAGACGTGATATAAAGTCAGACCCCCGAACAGCTATAGACGAATCAGAGGAAGAGGAAGAGGCAAACAAAAAAAAAAAAAAATTACGAAAAATCTTTACACGAAAACCTACTTAAAAGATTGCATTAAGGATGGCTCGTCTTCTCCTCCACCAAGTTGAAGAAAACAGAGACCATTTAGCGAGCTGTGACAATCGCACGTTATACAGTACAGTACATAGTACTATAGTATCATTAGTCAATGTACAGTATGTCTCAGCGACGAGTACACATTCCTCTATATGGTGCCTAATTCGCCACAACCATACGTACTATTATATGGCTCCGAAACCTATTGTGCTTTACTCTGCGGAAGCTTAATAATTGGCTTATTATGTATACAAACACGACGATAGACACGTAATTTATGACACCGGTAGTAGTCTGCTGGTCTTTTATCTATCGCGAATGGATCTCTTTGGTGGATATTTGTTTTGTATACCTATATACTAAAGTACTACTAATTCATCTCACAATCGTTGTTTCAACATCATCACAAGAGAAGAGCTACATAAAAGAACAGATTCGTCAAACCTGTTCCGGCATATTTCGGACCCACCTGCGCGAGTCAATTGCTTTTTTTCCCAAAATAACAAAAAAACAAAACAAATATAAGAATAAGAAAAAAAGAACTCGAGAATATAACGAACCATTGATAAAGTTATACAACACTGTTCGAAGCCATCTATCGAACAAAATTAATGGATTTTTACGTAAAAATAAACATCCGCCTCGATACACATGCTGAGAGCGACTAGAACTCCATCCGCGTAGCGAATTAACACGATTGTATGCTCTCGCTGCGAATACATCGTCAGTTTATATAGTTTTCTCATAATGAAAATCAAACAAACAATAACGACAGGTACTCCTTCAATGTATCAAAGAGAGGGAGACCGAGAGTATTTTCGCTAAATTAAAAATCTATAATAGATGTTGAAAGAAAAGACGAAGAGGAAAAAAACCATCGGCATTGGCGTTAACAACCTGCTCTGTGTGTATTTTTTTTTTTCGAAAAATATACCACTACCTATATAGATGTGTATGAAGAAAAATAACAACCTCCGCTTGTGGTCTGTTTACCAACACGAGAAAAAACCTCCTGACTCGTTCGTTCTTCTATGTATTGTAATGTTCAAAAAAAAAATCAATTTTTACCAAGTGTTCTCGCAGTACCTATCGCGAGAAACGTGTACCCTTATATAGGTACGAAATGAATTTGTTTTTCTTTATTTTTTCCTCCCTGTATACGTGTATAGGTATAGGTTGCCTATATAAGAAAACCCTTTAAGGGGTGAGGGAAATGTGGGGTCGGGGTGAGGAGGTTCTCATCTTATTCGATGAGATCACCTTTACGTACTATAGATAGGCTTTCGCTATTGTCGTCGTTAAATTACACCGTTCGCTTGTTTATTTTTATAAGATTTGTTTTCATTTCGTATATTTATACGAATAAGTACAAGTATCACGTACGACGACGACGATGTATCGAATTTCTATACGTAGAATACTGTATACTAGGTACTTTCAAGGTGCAATTTTGTTTACGCGAGTGGTTTTGCCCCCTTCCCCTTATAGTATGTGTAAGGAACCGTCGAATGGGGGGTATGAGAACTGTTGACTATAGATTTTTTGCAGGAAAAATTCACTGTCAGGAAAATTTCTTTTGTGATTTTAAACATAATTTTGACAATTTTCACGTCTGTCTCCCAATGGATCCTTCATGAAAAACCAAGAATCACGAACAAATCTTCTACATCCCTCCTTATTCTAATCATCTAATGGTGGTCTCAAAATACGCGACAATTGCTCAGATATTTGAGCAGAACGCATTAAAATCCCTCAAAAACCAAAAATTGTCTTTTCATGTTACATTTTCAATTTTTAAAAATAATGCAACCTTGCCAATAATACATATAGTGCTGAAAATCATCCTTTGGAAAAAATATAATGTAATAATGATAATTTTAGAACCCATGCATCACTGCAGTCACACCATCGTTCACCAAATTGGGAGGGAGGGGGGAGGGGAGTTGCGATCTCAAAAATAAGATTTTCTCCATTCAGCTCAATATAAGCTATTTTTTGATTGAACAGTGAGCAATTTGGCACGTATAAGTGAACGTTTCTATAGCACTAATTTTTTAAATTGTTGCAACTTTTCATTTAGATTTTTTTTGGCTTTTAAAATCGATTTTGAAATTTTAAGAATGATCCACGCAGCACCAATTATGTGTTGACAGAAATTTCAATATTTTAAAAATTCCTCATCTTTATACAAGACTACCAATTTTCAGTTTTTTTGGAGTGGTGGAGTAGCCCCTTCGGTTGAAATTTTTTTCCATTGAAATTCCTGAATTTGATGAGTCAGATTGCTCTGATTTTCATTATTTTCGCGATGATTTAGCCAAATTTTAAAAACTCCTCGTCTTTTCATCCTGAAATCTGAAATTTCTCAAAAGAATTCTGAAAAATCTATACTTCTGCTCTCAGAAAGTCAGAACAACTCCGAACGAATTTTTTGATCTTGATCGACGAATTTCAACCCTGTCATTTTTCCACGAATCGTGCCTTCACCTCCTCAATCCTTCTGAAAAGTCTTTAAAAAGCGCCCAGCATTCGATATGAACAAGATCAACATTTTTGAGAAGAACATGATCTAAAACCCTCGCAACCAAAATTTTAGCTGCCCAAATTGATTTTTCGATTTATATGAATTTTTGAGAATTTCAGATTGATTATTTTCGAAGATTTGTCCTTTTTTTTAAAAAAAAAAAATGTGTATGCTTATGCAGTAAAAATTATGGAAATTGATCCTGAAACTAATTAATTTTTCTGCCGAATTTCACTCTTTTTATAGCTATTCTGGAGCTTCCGGGCCAATTTTTCGACAGGTATACTTCAGAAATTTAAAATATTTTCAGAAGTCCTGAAAATTAATTTGGAGTACTGAAAATTGTATTGTGGCTTATTGTCGACCAGTTTAAACGATTTACCCACATTTGAGCCAATTTCCAAACGGATACCTCGAGTTTTTTTTGGTTTTTTTTTGTTTTTTTTTATTTATCAGATTATTTTACAAGGGAAAAATTCAAAAAGTCGAAATTTCTCTTTTCGTAGAGATATTTCTGAACTTTGCTCGAATGGCTGAATCTCATCTAATGTAAAACTTATCACCAACTCCAAACTGAGCCTTTTCTGGAGCCTCTAGTGCGATTTTTGATTTTTCCAGAAGGCCTGCAAATCAATTTAGGTATCTAAAAATAGTGTTGTGGCTGAAGCAATTTCCAGTCAGTCACTTTAGGTGCGTTTTTTGACCAGAATATTTATTTTCGAAAAAAATTCCGAAAAATCAAAAATATTCTGTTCAAAGGGAAATTTTTGAAATTAGTACGAATGAATTTGTCTTATCTGAAATCGACCCCAAAATCCAAATTCCTTCAGTTCGAGTCATTTTGTAGCCTCTAGTGCCATTTTTGATTTCTCCTGAAGGGGTGGAAATTAACGTTGGCACCTACAAATGGAGTAGAGACTTTTATCCGTAATTTTGAGCCCTCTCACGTCATTCTGGAGAAATTTTAAAATTCTGGAGAAATCGAAAATCGCGCTGGAGCCTCCAAAATGGCTCAAAATTATGAGATTCGGTTCGGGGGATTTTATATTAGTTATTTTTACTGGATAAATATGTAGGTGTGCATTTCCAGAGTGCCTACCGGCAAGAAAATAGCAAGAAAGCAAGAAAAGGGCGAGAAATTGGCATGGGTGGCAAGACAGCAAGAAAATAGTATAGAAATTCATTCAAAAAGCAAAAAAATTTCCAAAAAATTCACATTAAAAATATCTGAAAAATTGAAGCTATCCCACCAATTTTTAATAATGTTGAGATCAGAAAAATCGAATCCTTTTTCATTAAAATTGATGTTGTCCTACTTTTCAAATTACAAATTTTTGAAAACTTTTGCCCTCGTTTCGCTCGGGCTGTTCAAGATGTTCCTTTCAAAAATTAAATTGGAAAATTCCAGAAATACTCGTAATACCCAAACCATCTGAAAAATGCGAATTTTTCATTTTTTCTGAACAGAACCACTAATTTTTTAAAAATTTTGATACTATTGTGCTCCGGTGAAAATGTAAAATTACATACAAAATGGTTGTTTTTTTTTGGTTTTTTGGACCAATTTTTTCAGAAAATTTTCGCTCTCGCGAATTTTACCTTCGTTTCAATTCGTCATTATGAAAGATTTTCGAAAAATTACTTAAAATGACGATTTTTTATTTTTTAAAATGGGGTTTGGTTTTCTCCCTCCCCAAATAACATGGCTTCGATCCATAAACTTTTGAGAAAAAATTTTTTTGGGAGGGGGGTAGCGAAGATCATTTTTGCGTACCCTACTCGTAAATATGAGGAGGGGTACAAAATTTCATATTTGAAAGCAAGAAAACAGCAAAAAGAAGGCAAGAAAAAAGCGAGAAATTTGCTTTTTTTGGTTTTAGTAGACAATTAGACACTCTGATTTCTAAAAAAAAATAATAATAATAATAAAAAAATAAAAAAAACACGTAAATTGCCAAAAATGGAAATTTTGAATGCTCAAAAATTCGTCGAAAATCAATTTGAACGATTGAAATTTTGGTTATTTATGGGGCTTTAAGACCACACGCTCTATCCAAAAATCATGGTCTCGTTCAAATCACAGACAGACATCCTGAAAGATTTCCAGCTAGTAAATGTAACAAAAATTACCCCAAAAAATCCTCTTTATCTTAACCTCCACAGGTACGTTCAAATGAAAGTCACATTCGTGCTCAATTTCCGATACTTTTACCTACCTATACATAGCAACGAAATCTCACCACTTGACCCATTTCAAGGTACAACGACCCTTATCAAACCCTAATCCAAGTCATAACTACACATAAACCAAGACCCAATCGTTGCAAAAAAAAATCCCCTCGCTCCTTTATTTTCTTCGATCCGGATGAATTGTGATATCAGCACCGTAGGTACATAATATAAATATAGACGATAATTAATTCCATAAAGCTTCCGAGAATCGTTTCGCAATAATCGACCATTCATACAAGGTAACTAATATCTACATATACAGTTACAGTAGTTACACATGTACCCATCAATACACACTTACACAGGAATACCTACCTTCTTGTAGAATATAGAATCGACGATAGCATACGCGATACTGAAGGTACCTAGTAGAACTCCCCTTAGGTATATAAATCTAAAGCCTTATATACCAGAAATATACGGCGGCACAACACCCGGAAAAACTAAACAATGAAAACTGTCAACCTTTCCGTAGGTACCATAGCTATGTGGTTGTTGTTTTTCTCTTCTTTCCGAGTACAAAACTTATATCTATAGGTAGCTGGCCTTTCGTCGGTAATTGCGGTTGTTTACGGGTTACGTAATTAATTCCGTATCAAAAAGGATTAATAATACTTAAAATATATACCCGAGGATTTCATTTCTTGATAAATAATACTCTCATAGGGTACACTAGGTACACGGTGTGAAGAAAAACATGGCGCATGAGGCCGGGTGCTTGTACATAAATTCGCCATACTTTATGATGGAGGAAAACAAGAGTCTGATTTTGCGAATGGTTTGAAATTTGAATAAGGATATAGTTCCACTTGTTTTGACCAAGCTAGACTCATTTCGAATGATCATTTTCGGTCGTGTCACGATCAATATAAGCATAATTCTCTGAATGGTATCCAAGAAGTAGTCACGTATGAGATTCTAGACACACGGTGGTTAATAAGTAGCTCACTATAGATAGGGAAACAATATGCATATCTGGATGATAAAAGAAGTACTCGAGAGCATAACAAGTTCATTTTTTCGACCATGAGGACTGTATAGTTAGGTAAGCTCATCGATAAGACGAGCGAGTTAAATTGTGAAAAAAAGAAACGCCTCGACAAAAGCGTACACTAATGTTATTTTTACTCGGTATATATTTATTTAACGCGCCGGTACATGCCGCTGAATTCATTAATAAAACGAGTAAACGAGCAAACAGTACCTACACATTGAGTATACCTCATCTATCTATTCACCCATACATAGTAAGTACATATATAGTCGTGTAACAAGTGTTTGTGTACGCATTTCACTCTTCCAAATTAGCTATCTGTAGTACAGTAAGTGTGTACATATTGCAGACACACAGCGAAATTACCCTCTGTTTTGCCTCATATTCCATAAGATCCTCAACAAACTCCTCAGTGAAGAACTAATCGAGCACGAAACCAGATGGAATTTTTCGTCTGAAATATTTTCACTTTGCTTATATGAGCCCAGGTGTTGGAATAGACTTTCGATAAATGCTAATTCGTCATTATTGTACCTCGTTGTCGACTCAACTCAGCAGCGATGGAATTTAAATGAAATTTGTATTCTCGTATCGTTTCGAGTTCGACTTTGCAGCTATGTAGATGACGACTATATGCACTACAAAGTACATTACCACGCTTCCAGAGACGCGAACTATAGAGCTTTCTTTTTTTTTCCTCGACTACATTACGAAATGTAAATGAAAAGTGTTCGAGAAGCTTGTTAAATGTTTCTTTATTTTCATATGTACCATACCATATACCCTCGTCTCATCTTATTGGTAGTTTTTCTCCTCCTCATATTGTGTTGTATTGTGAGGATATGTACGTATTATAGTCGTTGCAAGGACGACGAAAAAATATCGTAACGCAATTTTTTTTTCTTATCTGGCGTTTTAAAGCTTAAAAAACGACAAAATACTCGAGTAGATATCTGGAGCAAGCCGGAGACGTGTTGAAGACGATAAACGCCTGTATCAATTTACATTATTCTCCGGTGGTGGTTCGGTGTTCTTCATGTTGTTGTTGTGTACATCATCATGGAAGAAGAAGGTTTACTTTTTATATATACCTAGTATAGTCGTTTTATATTGTTGCGCTGTGCCGATGTCAATTTTTATATGTAAAGAAAGGAGTACGAGTACCTTGCCTTCGTCTCATCCAAGTATAGGTATCGAAGTTCTGTATAAAATTGTGAGTAAAATACTTACGCTATTATTCCTTTATAAATTGTCGATTCGAGTCGGACGATTTAACTAGCTGATCGCGTGCGTAAGTCGTTATACAATTTGGGGGAATAGGAAACTTTTCTAAAGGGTTCGTTCAATTTAAGAGCTCGAGACTAAGAAACTTATAAATTAAGAAGTACTCGTTCGTATTATTCCATTCCTTCCTTCACTCCTTCAATGTCAGATTGTCGTCGCGATACATGTTTAATACTATATGTATGGACGTACATTGTAGTATATACGAGTACGACATGATAATCTTCGATTGTGAAAATACGCCTTATACACGTGCTCGTGACTTATTTATCTTGCACCTAGTTCACGACGAGTGGAATAAAAAAAACCAAAGTGGAAAATTTACCTGGATACTTTCTTGAAAAAATGCGTTTGAAGTTTTGCAGCTACTTCATCAATTTTTAAAGATAGGCAAATCATTTGTATGACTTTTTTTTCCCGAAGAAGGTGAAAAATTTGAGATACCTAATGTTCTAAAAATCTTCTTTATAGCGTGATTATTTTTTGAACAGAAGATAGAATCATTGCTCGAGCGGAAATGTTCTAATTCTTATTTCAAAATAAATATTTTTGTGGATTGCAAATCAAATTTTCATCCACTGGGGTTTCGAAATACTCTGTGTTGAATAATGATTGCACCAAGAGATAGGTAGGTACTTTTTTGTACTTGAAAAATGAAAATGATTTTCAAGTACCTATGTACAAAAATTGGTACTTACTCATTTTTAAAATCACAACTTTTTCACTACTTTCACTAGATGTACGATAGCCTGAGGTTTCATTAATTTTTCAAATTTTCCCCTTTCCCTTTCAAAAGTGATTTTGAACAGATTTTTGGAATTTTGAAATTCGCCATTGGCTGGAATTTGATAAATCATCAACTTTTAACTGGAGAATGTTCTGGAGGGCTTCTCTGAGGCTTCTAGGAGACTATATCAAGTCAGAAGATTGATTATAAACTTAATTGAAGGTTTCGTTTGAAAACCGATAATCTCAAAAAATCAAATATGGAGGAATTTTTTTCAAATTTTGATTCAAGTTTAGTCGGAGAGCCCGCTCAAGGATCTATTGCACCCCCCCCCCCCCCCGGGTCAATCCTCCGGGACAACTTTTTTCTTAAAAGGGGAGTCCTATTAAGGAAGAAAAAAAAAGTGGCCCTACCTACAAAATAGCGGCCATTATGATTGACAGGTCAATGGGACTTGCACAAAATTTTTCAAACCGTACAAAGGTTGATCGAAAGAGCAGGCAAAAATTCATCACCTGTCAAAATTTCAAAAGCTAAAGTGAGTTTTTCGATTTTTGGTGAATTTTTGAAAATCAAATTTACCTAGGCCAAAAATGAGAGAAAAAATCAAAATTTTACCAAATTCACCAAGAAAGCTGAAATTTGGAATATACCTCATTTTTCGACCTGTAAAATCGATTGGAAACGGTTTCAAACCGTTTTGAGCAGTTCTGGAGCCTCCAGCAGATTTTTGAAACTCGAAATTTCCACAAAATTTCATCAAAAGGAGTTGGATGGTTGAAATTTACTCTGCAAACTAATTTCAATACGCTACGAAGTGAACTGCAGGGGGATTTCAAGTCGTTTTGGAGCCTCCAGCAATTTTTTGAAAATTACTGGAGCCTCCAGTAGTTTTTTTGAAACTCAAAATTTCCCCAAAATTTCATCAAATGGAGATGTAAAGTCTAAATTCATTCTGCAAACTAATTTCAATACGAAGTCCACTGCTGGTGGATTTCAAGTCGTTTTGGAGCCTCCAGCGACTTTTTGAAAGGTCGTATGGCGTTTTTTGGAAAATTGAAAATTCCAAAAAGTAACTGGAAGCTTCAAAACCATCTGAAACCACGATGTAGTCGACTAGTTAGCGAAGTAAATTTCAGCTCGCCAACTCCATTTGGTAAAATGTTGCGGGAATTTCAAGTTTCAAAAATCTACTGGAGGCTCCAGCAATTTTATGAAAATTACTGGAGGCTCCAAAATGACTTCAACTCACCTGAAGTCGTCTTCAGAGGGTGTTAAAATTGGAGTGTAGAGTAAATTTCAGCTTTCCATCTACATTTGAAGAAATTCTGTGAAAATTTAAAGTTTCAAAAATCTGCTGGCGGCTCCAGGAATTTTCAAAAAGTCGCTGGAGGCTCCAAAACGACTTGAAATCCCCCTGCAGTTGGCTTCGTAGTGTATTGAAATTAGTTTGCAGAGTAAACTTCGACTTTCCAACTCCATTTGATAAAATTTTGTGGAAATTTCGAGTTTCAAAAATCTGCTGGAGGCTCCAGAACTACTCAAAATGGTTTGAAACCGTTTCCAATCGATTTGGCATGTCGAAAATAGAGAATATATCCCAAATTTCAGCTTTCTTGGTCAATTTGGTAAAATTTTGATTTTTTCTCTCATTTTTGCCCTACATTTGATTTTCAAAAATTCACTAAAAATCGAAAAACGTACTTTAGCACTTGAAATTTTGACAGGTGATAAATTTTTGTCTGATCTCTCGATCTATTTTTGTACGGTTTGAAAAATTTTGTGCAAGTCCTATATTGGAACGCAAAATCTGCGATTTTAGCTGACCTGTCAATCATAATGGCCGCCATTTTGTAAGTAGGGCCACTTTTTTTGAGTACAGGGGCTAGAAATGTTCCTTAGGACTCCCCTCTTTAAGAAAAAAGTTGTAGAGGAGGATCGACTGGGGGTGCAATAGATCCTTATGCGGGCTCCCCGACTAGTTTTTTATTCAAAAAATCACAAACGTCAAATTCAATTTATTTCTACTGCATGTTTTCGAGAGTAATCTTAAAAAGAAAAATAATAACGAAACCGTTTTGAAAAAAAATTTTTTGTATAATCATTTCAACTGTTCGCAATATTTAACTACACTCTACACTGAATAAAAATCACTCAATTTTGGGAGTCATCTTGCCAGATTATCTGGACCTTGCTTGTTTGGAATTGCATTTTAACAATATTTTCCCCTAAAAAGAGCACAAATAATTTCACATTTATTATATTGGTAATGTTCGGAGGTGTCGTTTTTTCCTCAAATTAAAACTGATTTTTTTCACGTTTGTGGATATTTCATTCGTTGCATCTACTCTCATTCCCCATCGTTTTTTTTCCTAATAGGTCGACGATACATTTAAGCCGGATTATTTACTTACATCTTTCTCTCATCTGTGTGCACAATCCTTTTTTCGAGGTGAAACGATCAACTGCAATGGTGACTCGATCGCTTGCACGCCTCGTGTGTTTAAAATTACTTTCGTTTATTAATTTCAACCCACAATTAGCTCCCCTTCACCGCCAAAACAACCAGGAGTATCTTTTTTCACTTTATATGCATATTCTGCTTTCGTCAAAGGATTAAGTATAGACATAGACCTAGAGAGAGGAGACGGAATATGACATATGAGGGACCCAACATAGACGCAGGATTGCTGTGTGTGAGGAAAAACACCATCAATAAAATCGACACTTGTGCAATTATTATTGCACCGAGTTTCGCGCCCCTCACCCCTTCCTCTCGTCGAGTTTATTGCCCTACTCGGTGCATCGTCGTTGTTTATTGATTTAATTTAAAAATCTTTTAATCGCCGGATCACTATATACGCGAACCAAGGGTGAGTTTATACTTTTGTTGCGGATGAATAAATAAATAAATAAACGACGACGTCGACGTCGACGAATGTTGCAGTTTTATTAAAAATAGAAAAAAATAAAAATAAAAATAGTGTAATCAAAAAGTAATGAAAGGACGGGGGTTATTTTTAAAGTCGAAATTTAATGTGTTTTTGTTGTAGTTGTTATCGTTGTTACGATGGTTGGTTGGTGTAATTGACTTTTTAAACTTTTTTTTTCTCGCCATATGGCGTCCTTTTTGTTGGGGTTTAATTTCGTTTAAAAAATTACTACAGCGGTACACGGTTCGAGTTTTTCATTTCGAATGCCTCGTTTTGGGATTAGAGAGGAGAGGAAACTGGAAGGTATCTCATCGTATAGATAGGCGCGAAAATGTGAGAATTTTTTATAAAATAATCATATACTTAGCGAAGTTTGAAAAAAGTTGTTTTTCTAAAGAAATAAAAAATGAAAAAAATTTGCTTCTGTTTTTCAAAAAAAAAAAAATCAACGATGTAAAAAAAATTTTCAAGGTTGTCTGTAAATACAAACCGGAGGTGAAAAAAAAATATTGGGCGTATAAAAGATATCAAGAAAATTTTTTTATCCCAATAATGCTGAAATTTTCATTTCTCAATTTTTTATACGAAGGGAGAAGAAAATCCAATTTTAATATTTCACGTTAGCAAGAAAGTAAATACAGAGTGGGCCAAAAGTCAGTACCCCGATTTTCACGTTTTAGTTTTTCTTTAAAAAATCAAAAACTAAGCATCCTACAAAAAAACTCACAACATCATGTCGATTCGAAATTTAATTCTCTACAACTTTGTTTTCATGAATTTCATTTTGGACGCTTCCTTTCGCCTCCAGGTCGATTTTTGTGACTCGATGATTTTTATGAAAAAATTTTCAAAAGTTCATTTCAAAGAGTTTTAGTTTTTCTTTAAAAAATCAAAAACTAAGCATCCTAGAAAAAAACTAACGACGTTATGTCAATTGGAAATTTAATTCTCTACCATTTTGTTATCATGAAATTTTTTTTTGGACGCTTCCTTTCGCCTCCAGATCAATTTTTATGAAGCTCAGTTGGCAAATTTTTCGAAAATTTTAGTTTTTTGTAAAAAAATCAAAAACTAAGCATCCTAGAAAAAAACTAACGACATTAGGTCGATTGGAAATTTAATTCTCTACAATTTTCTTCCATGAAATTTGTTGCAGGATGCTTCTTTTCATCTCCAGATCAATTTTAATGAAACTTTGCTTGCAAATTTTTCGAAAATTTTAGTTTTTTGTAAAAAAAAAATTAAAAACTAAGCATCCTAGAAAAAACTAATGACATTCTAGCAATTGGATATTTTGAAATGAACTTTTGAAAAATTCAATGTTTTTACTTTCTTATTTCCATTTGGCAATTTGCCAAAAATTCAAAATCTTCATCTAAAATTTTTTTCAAATTATAACAATGGTAAAAAATGGTAAAAAAAAGTAACAAAGTTGTAGACAATCAAATTTCCAATCGACATAATGTCGTTAGTTTTTTTCTAGGATGCTTAGTTTTTGATTTTTTTCACAAAAAACTAAAATTTTCGAAAAATTTGCAAGCAAAGTTTCATTGAAATTGATCTGGAGATGAAAAGAAGCATCCTACGAAAAAATTTCATGGAAGAAAATTGTAGAGAATTAAATTTCCAATCGACATAATGTCGTTAGTTTTTTTCTAGGATGCTTAGTTTTTGATTTTTTAAAGAAAAACTAAAACTCTTTGAAATGAACTTTTGAAAATTTTTTCATAAAAATCATCGAGTCACAAAAATCGATCTGGAGGCGAAAGGAAGCGTCCAAAATGAAATTCATGAAAACAAAGTTGTAGAGAATTAAATTTCGAATCGACATGATGTTGTTAGTTTTTTTGTAGGATGCTTAGTTTTTGATTTTTTAAAGAAAAACTAAAACGTGAAAATCGGGGTACTGACTTTTGGCCCACTCTGTATGTTCAAGGCACCAGGTAAAATTTATTTTCTTCTCTGAAATTTCATCATTGAAAATTCTCAAAGGACAATTTCTCGTTGAAAGAAGCAATTTTTTGATAGGTGGAGTTGAAGAGGGAAGGGGGTGAAGACAATCTGTAGTCATACAGAAAAGCACTAGCCAGTTTTCTTTATTTTAATGCTAGAAAATTCCATTAAATTTTAAATGAAGTCATTTTTTTTTAATGAATAAAAACAACAGGTTGACATTTCGCCGAAAAATATTACTTATCGATTTTTTTCCTCATTCTGTTTCAAATTTTTTTCCAAAATTTCGTATCAACAAAATTTTTACGATGATAGAAAAAAAAATTCCAGTCTTAATATTTCACCAAAAACATAGCAATTTTTCCATTACCGATTTTGCTTCGTAAAATACCATCTGATCCAACGATAGGAATTTTTCCATCGAAAAGTTCAAGTACAAAAAAAATGTCCAACATGACATCGAATTTTTTGGCCACAAAAAGGCTAAGTAAACGAAAAACGATATAATGAACGAAGAACAGTACCTCGAAGAGGTATCTTATACACTCCCACACCAAGTACTTGCCTCTCCTCGACCTTCTCACCACTTGGAAAATTTCTTTTCATCGACCAACGCTCAATTCGAGGAATTTTCTTTCGTTTAAAATTTGTCAAAGTGTTTGTAGAACTTTGAATTCGATCTCATCGTTCGAATTATGTGGAAAAATACGTCAATAATCTCTTTTTGTAAACGACCTCAAACCCATCTCAATCGACATCCATCCAATAGTGTAATTTCGAACTAGTAAACGAATAACCAGCCGAAAAAGTATAGAGAATAAGATTTATCGGTATCATTTGAAACAAAATATATCCACATTTGCCTCCTACGCGTTCGGTATTCGGCACCTTGAACAAGGAGAATGGAAACCATCAGGGAAGGGACGGTAAGAGAGAAGAGCACCAAACACAAAACTACGACTATATTTCATTATCGGACTTGAAACGATATTGTGTAAACTGTGTAAACGTACACGTAGGTATCAATTTTCAAAAACGAACGCAGATGTCCTACAGTACATGGCATTCGCAGCTTATATCGCTATAGTAGGTATATGTGTGATGTCTTGTTTATATATTACGATATATAGAGCAGAGGAGGCGCGATGAGGTATAGTTTGGTATATTGAGTGAGTGAGAAAGAGACGACGACGAGACGTAGACGAGATTTAAAGCAAACAATATATAGCAATATCATTTCCAGTATAAACCGACATTGGCAGGATTAATGTCAAATATGTCCTTTTTTTAATCCGGCCAATTGTACGATACGCACAAGCCTCAGCCTCAGCTTCTCCAATAAATTCTGCTCTCTGTGTGTGCGAAATTTGCCATCGCTATATACAAATATAATCGATCAATACGGTCGTGTAACGTACCGGAGACCGGAGTGTAATCCTGGTTTTGCCTTTTGTCGCCATCATTCTACGCCGTAGGCCGTTTTACCAACAGTTTCATCACAACGATATCAAGAGAGAGAGAGTAAAACGAGAAATACACGACGATCCGAATTACCTATACAACTCTCAGTACTAACTTTTTGGCTGCTGTTGTCGTCGACTGACTCGTCTATTGAAAAAAAGAGTATTTTTCAATTTAACAATCTCGACAATTTAACCTGTGAGCTGTTTAAATTGCGAAACAAGATTGCTCCATGTTATAATACACCACCACCGCGAGTAACAGAGTATAAGCATCTACGAGTATATCGAAATCCCTCGATGAAGCTGAATGACGATTCTGCTGCAGCTCCCAACCCTGTAGGGTTTTTTTTCTACCTCTTTACGTAGGTACTACGTCTTCTGCGAGAGTTTATAAGGGAAAAAAATACAACAAATTACTCCTGGGAATGTCTTTATGCGTTGTTGTAGGTTTGTTGTTGGCTTATGTACAGAAGAGTCGATTATTTGTTAGTCGAGTGAATTTGAATAACAAATCATACGAGAGTCGAAAGTCTCGGAATGTGTTTACATTATTGCCCTATTGGTATATATTATCGCTCGGCTTCGATGTACGAGTATAGGATAATGGTTTAGATTTAGATTCATTCGCTTTACGGTGGTCTAATTATTCGTTTATAACGATGTGAAAACACCTCGGGATGACTTACTTATTTTGAAAGAAAAAAAACAACCCCTCTACTGATCGGAAATGAGTTTATACTTAGTGGAAAGTATAGAGGAAAAAACGTAAAGAATTTAGTTGAAAAGGTAGCAAAAAAATTTAATAATTCATTAATGCGTTTTGTTTTTTTATAATTTTGATTGAAATTAAAAAATACTTTATATATATACAAATTTTCATCCAATTCAATTTTTTTCAAAATTTAAGGTAGTGAAAACACTAGTGATTTTTTCAAAAAAAAAGAAATTCTGTTAGATACTATAATGATTCAATTCTTCAAATTTACTCAAATGAGATATTTTCTCAAATTTTGGCCGTTTTCTGAAGATCCATCAATTTTTGATATTTTGATGAATAAATTTTTATCAAGAGACGCCCAGCAACTTGGGCTTTTTTGCGTCTGCTGTTTTGGCACACATTACAAATATTAATTCATTTTGCACAGATGATTACAAATACATTCAACAATATAACAACAAAATATAACATGAAAAATAAATAGGAAATATATAACATGCAAAAGAAAAATAACATTGAAAAAATTTGAGAAAAAGCACTAAGGAAAAATAATGTGTTTAAATATCATTGAATAAGTTACACTTTTAGAAAAATGAACAATGTTTGGCACAGATTTTCATCATCAGCTTTCAGATGAACATATTTGAAGTCACTTTTGAGTGTATGGTTTCCACAATCAATCGTATAATTTTTATGATACTTTATTTGTGTTTTGTGAATATTAATTTTTCACTCTTTATTGAACGTCGAGATTGTCAGATTATCAGAATTTTTTTTACTTTGGCCTTCGACTATTATTATTTTACAGATCTGTTGATTGATTAATAATTTTATAACTAACTAATCCACCTTAATTTTATTTTGTTCCAGGTGAGTACAAATTTCCTTCCAAAAATGATAAAATATGAACCCGCGTATGAGAATAAGTAAGTAATTTTATAATCCTTAACATGAGAAAAGCTACATAAGTCACTGCTACACCAGTGTCCTTTCATTTTTAATGGCAAAGCAACAAAAATTCTAAAATCATGGAATTTGAAAATCAGCTGAAATAATTGTTGCATCAGGTTTGAATCGAGGTGATCTGGATTTCCGAGTACAAATTTGGAAACAGTAGATCCAATTTCTGAGTTTACAAATGATTTTGATTTCTAATGAATTTTTAAAAAATCAATCTGGGTCAGAAATGAAAAAAATTTAAATTTGACCAAACTGACCAAGAAAGCTGAAATTTGGTGTAAACAGTTTTTTTTTCCTATTGACCCTATCATATGATTTTTCCAGGTCTATAAAGCCCATGTGTGTTTCTAGGTTGTATTCAATCCTTTTTTCCATCAGTAGTTTTACTGTAAAACTTGCATCAGTACAGGGCCAGACCCAAGAGCACGTGCCCCACCGAGATATCCCATTTTAGCGACCCTGATTTTAGGCTCCTCAATTAATCGGCCAAATTTTTTTCTCCCATTTTTTAAAGTGCAGGACACTGAGCATAAAAATTCATTCAAAAATTTTTTTAAGTGGCCCAGTTTTTACCTCATTGGCCCAAATACGTCGTGGCCCACCAAGATTTTCTCGGTAACTCGGTGGGTGAGTCAGGGCCTGCGTCAGTGCATTATCTTCCTTTTCTAAGTCCATTTTGACTTTCTCACATCTTTTCTTCTGCATGTTCTGCCAGTCGTTTAGCCAGTATTTTCGCATAAGTATGTATATCTTGTAGCACGTGTTGAGTAGACTTATTCCTCGGTAGTTTTTCAGGTTTGACATATCGCCTTTCTTGAACAGTGATATTACAATTGCTGTTTTGAATTCTTCAGGCACCTTTTCTTCTTGGTACATCCTATTTAGGAATTCCAGCAGTCTTCTTTTAAATTCACCACTTTGAGTATTTGTACAATTCTGTTGGTATGCCTTCTTTTCCTGGAGCTATTGCATTTTTTGCTGTTTTCAGAGCTTCTTGTAGCTGTTTAAATGATATTCTGTCTTCTGTTTCTCCAACTTCATCTTCTATTTTTGTATCTTGTGCATTTTCATTACTCCAGAGTTCTTTAAAATCGTTACCTTAATGCCAAATCCGTGTATGCCCATACAAAAAAAGTATGATTTTATGCATCACTAATAACGTAATAAGGTTTGGATATGTTACAAAGGGTTCGTTGAGTTCTGATTGAACATGGACCAACTTTGTGCATCCTTCATGGTGCACTTTTACTGCACTCTGATGCAAATGTTTCAACTGAGAGCATCCCAGAGTCTTATCAGTGATGCAAAAAGACGATTTTTTTTGGATGGGCATACACAGATTTGGCATTAAGGTAACAAAGTATTCCTTCACATTGTCGATTTTTATTTTTGGCAATCCCACTTTTTTGTTAAGATTTGTGTCAATTCTCCTTATGATCTTATTACACCTGTAATTAAAATAATTCTTACAAGTATATGTAATAGGTATATCTGGTTTATTTTCTAGAAAAAATCCTCCTCCCCCTCTCCAAAGCAATTTTGACCCTGCTAAACAGAGTGTATCAAAATTAAAAAAAAAAAAAAACGAAATAAAAAAATAAGAAGTCAATGAATAAAAATTTTTCAAAAAATTTCAATTTCTGTGTCAGAATCACTTCAAATTACCCCCTTCTCACGAAAAAGTCTCCTTTACTTGCCCCCAAAAAATTCTGGAAAAGTTTCTGATAGACAAAAAATGTTTAGAAAAGACCAGTGGAGGGAGAAGTTACTTGAAAAGAAATTATTTAAAGCAATTTTTTAATTACAAAAATTGTAAATTGTTGAAAAATTTCATAATTTCTTGATTTTTTTCTACATTGTGGGTGGAGATGGGGACCCATACAAAGTGGTCAAGATTACCCATGGAAAGTTTTTTCATGAAATGATGGTTATAAAGAGAAATTTCCAGTGTAGAAATTTGAAATTTTGAAAGAAAAAAAAATTGTGACGTATCTGCTTTCAATTTTTTTGATCATTTTCCAAATTGAGATAGATTTTTCTAGAAATTTGTTCGTAATCTCTTCAACTTGCATAAAAATTTGCTCATTCATCCCCACCTCCACCCCCACCACCTCCATCTTCATCATATTGGCATCAAAATCTCGTATAATTCCAAACAGAATCCAGAATCTCGAGAAATTCACACAAATCCTTGCTATTCCATCCCTCTCATCGTTCACGAACGAACATTTCGTATAGGTATAGTAAATTAATCAAGCCAATTTACCGCGAGGACAGGTACCCTTATAATAAAGAGATATTTTATCATTCTCGAATGGACTGGAAAAAGGGCGAGAGCAAGAGCCAGAGCACACGACAAACGACCCGAGCTAAAGTGAAATTACGCCTGGTAAATTTTGAACGACCGCTCCAGCTCTGCCGACGACCACCGACGAAAGCAAGCACCAAGCACCTATAGCAAGCGATAAACATAGTAAAACGACGATTTTCGACCGTTTAACGATAGGCACGAGGGAGGCCGAAGCAGGGAAGGGCGCTCGGTTGGTCGGTCGTGAAAATCGAGTGTATCGAGCAACTCGTATATTTAATTTGAATAAACTATTCGATTGGTATTTCGCACAAGGAGTACGAGGTACGGTCGACGGCGCTCATATAGGCAATGCAATGCAAAGGCCAGACACGAAGTAGGTAGTATGGCACGATAGAGAAGAAAATTTATGAACTTTTGTCGACGTCAGGCGATATTTCCAAAGCCGGTAGCAAATTAACCGCCGCAGCAGGTCTCCTTCTCCATCGCCAATACGTACATACCTATACAGCATAAGAGAGAGAGGCTCGTGATTTTGTCCTTATAGTACACAATATATAGGTTAGTATTTTCATCGTCATCGAGCTTTCGAGCTTCGAGCTTTCGAGCTTCGAGCTTTCGAGTACCTACACAACGAGAGACGACGACGACGATCGAAGTACACTACACTGAGGCTTGAAAAGGCGAAGCGGAGCCCACTGACGCCGCAATTAAAGCCCCCCATTCTGTGCATCGAGCAACTGGAAAAAAATTCCGATTAAGGGCGCCTGCACCAAAGGGGAAGAGTGCGGGGCGAAACTTTATTTATACCGCAGCGTTGAAAATTAAGTCAGTGCGGCGAGAGCTTAAAAGTGAAACGACGTTTGGCGAGATTTTTAACGCGGATAAGTAAAAGAGCGAGTCGTTTTGTGTTCTACGTATCAAGAGTTTAAGCCTCCGGTCAAAAAATAATATCGCGAAAAAAAAAGCTAAGCGAAGTGTGTGTATCTGTACAATGTAACGATTCTGCAAGTCACCGTAAACAATAGCAGGGCTATACGCCCCATTTTGTTTTACAACCAGTACCTCATCGCCCTCCTCTCTGGTCCATCATCTTCCAACGTACACTCTGCTTTACCTTATACACTTCATTTACTACCCTTACACGTTTTTCTGCCTATACACCCTCTCTTGCCCCTTCACACCAACCATTATACTACCTCTCGTAGCATAGCCATTATTTTTGCGTGTACACGACGGTGTCGGCGGTGGATGTAGTTTTTTTTATGTATCTTACGAGCATCGTTGCTTCTAGATTTTTTTCCTGCTTTTTTTCCTTCTTCTTCGAGTTGTTGAAGGGGGGCTTCATCTACTCGCGGCTGAAAATGATGCAACTTTGGTTGGCGCTCGTTTACAGCGAGCCAAGTTGCACCTCGTCTCACCAACACGCCGATTAAAGGGCACACAACAAACTTTTATGACAAACGTTTCGAGGTTAAATTAAAAACGGTGTTGCTTTTTAACATTCCGTCGGCGTCGTCTGCAGTACACCCTGCGCATCCTTTCCAACCCTTTTTCATCTGGGTTGTCGTCATCGTCGTCGTCGTCGTCGCCGGTTTTATTTATTCATAATTCTCTTTTTTTTTCTACCTCGAGTCTCTCTCGTATATAAGCTGCAATTCGCGCCCACAAATGTCACCGCATCGGTGTATACTTTTAAAGAACTCTCCCCCCTTCATCCTAGAGCAGCCACAACCACCAAAAAAACCTTAATACTAGGTACACAACAACACATGCGGATGATGATGCTGTATCTGTTCCAACTCGTTATCCTGGCTCGTTTATGAACCATGTAGGACGTAGGTTTGTTTACCAAATCAAGACAAATTACCAAGGAGGGATGAAAATATTCGATATTGCTAAGAGGGGTCGGGTAGTCGTCGTCATCGTGTAGTCGGTTAATTAGGACTCGATTGTTACGAAATATCGAGCTTTTGTTAGCATGATGATGACGACCAGCCCTGCCTTGCCCTTTTTTTTTTTTGAACGCGATGACACGTGGTGTGGTCCAACTTCATGCAATGGGTATAGGTACCGGATTTTTAGGGTGCTGTGGTGGCGGTGTTTCTGCTGTTGAAATAAATCTTTGAAACGGTGGAGTTCGTCAGGTGATATGGGCTGTGTGCGATGAACTCCTACCGAAGGCCGGATATTTTCATTATACCGATAAGTAATTTACTTTTTTACTCGCTTATATAGATTAATGGTCTAATAAAAAAAAATTCCGAAAGATGGGAAGTTTTGTAAATTGAGAACAGAGGGATTGGCAAGCTCTCAGAAACTTAATGAATCATGGGTCACGCGATTTTTTCAAATTTGAGGAAAATTTAGGTTTCTATGCGGATGTTGAAGGGGCTCCATCAAAATACATAATAAGATCATAATTGTATTCAGCGCCCCCAAAAACCTTACGAACTTTTTGTCACGTGATTTTTTTCATAGAGAAATTTGGAGCACTATGTGAAGCGTTGGAGTGACCAATCGAGCGATTAATTTCAAAAATACGCGATTTTTTTCAAATTTGCAACGTTGCCAATTATGCATTTTACACATAAGATTTCACAATCAGCGAGAATGAAAGTCATGAAATCCAATCATTGGAGTTGATAATATGTGGAAAGGTCCAGCGATCAAATTTCAAAAATATACGATTTTTTGAAATTTGCAACGTTGCCAATAATACATTTTACATGTAAGATTTCACGATCAGCGATGATTTTTTTTAAATTTGCAACGTTGCCAATCATACATTTTACATGTAAGATTTCACGATCAGTGATGATTTTTTGAAATTTGCAACGTTGCCAATAATACAGTTTACACATAAGATTTCATAATCAGTGAGAATGAAAGTCATAAAATCCAATCATTGGAGTTGATTATATGTGGAAATATCCAGCGATCAAATTTCAAAAATACACGATTTTTTGAAATTTGCAACGTTGCCAATAATACATTTTACATGTAAGATTCCATGATCAGCGATGATTTTTTTTGAAATTTGCAACGTTGCCAATCATACATTTTACATGTAAGATTTCACGATCAGTGATGATTTTTTGAAATTTGTAACGTTGCCAATCATACATTTTGCATGTAAGATTTCATGATCAGCGATGATTTTTTTTAAATTCGCAACGTTGCCAGTCATACATTCAACATTTTACATGTAAGATTTCATGATTAGCAAAAAACGAAAATTCAAAAAAATCCACTTATTGAATCTGATGATGAATGGAAAGATCCAGCAATTACATTTTGAAAATAATTGATTTTTCACTAGTTGCAACGTTGCCAATAATACATTTTGCGCACAGTCCAGTGGTCAAATTTTAGAAATATTTGATTTTTTCAATTACGACGTTGCCAATAATACATTTTGCATGTAAAATATTACCATCAGCGAAAATGAAAGGTCAAACAGTCTAAATTCTTGGATCTGATTGTGCGTGCCATTGGCTATGAAAAAAATTGAGGCAATGCCCTAAGTCAAAATTGATAAAACTTTCGCAAAGTTCTTCTTCTCGTTTTGAGTTCTTGAAAATCTGGTACCTATTCGTCGTGTTAATTCTTTCTTCTTACAGTACCTATACCTCAGAATAATGGTGATTACCTCCCCTCCTACCCCCCTCCCACACAATAAAATGTTGCAACGAATATAAGGATTTTAGATACGAATTTCGTCACTCTAAACTTTTCTGCATGAATCTATTTTGTCCAAATCCGACAATCTAGAAGCCACAGTTTCCCCGAACCTGCCATCACTTCTCAGTCGTGTTAATAAACCGCATCATCGAGCGAATATCTACGGCCGTGTTGTTGGTTCATTCAACGCCCTGTACACTGGCTAACTTATTCTCCGGTAGATAAAACACGATTACACAGATTGCTGACCGCAACATCAGCATCAGTAGTCGAATTCCCCGGTCCGGAACATATTAACCAAGTACATGGCGAGATACGAGTACGAGTAACTGCTGAATCACGGTATACGGTCTATGGTCTAAACATAGTGGAACAAAGACGCGGACATCGGAGCCCTTACGCGTATGATTTCCTCTAACCAGCCGCACAAATGACCGATGACCGGTACGTACAATTAAACGTGTTACATATTCCCAATGCCAATAGAGCGGGAGGACTGAGGACTGAGGAGGCATATAGGCAATCGTGCCGCTGAATTTATGATTTGAAAGACGACATAATGTGCTACGTCATGACTTCGGAGATTCATGAATGAAAAGTGTACGTTGTTGTATCGTAAAAGATACACTCGGATGGACGACAATGCTCATCTCACTAGGCATACACACAGGGCAGGGAAGAGAGGACGAAGACCATATGTGGGGTTAACGTGGAATTTCACGGAAAATAAATCTTATTCGTCGTGTAGTTTATTTTTAGTTAAATGTAGCTAAAAAGTAAAAGGTCCGAGTTGGTTTTAATGACGCAGCAGACGTTTGCTGAGAGAAAAAAAAACGATATGGAGAGGAAATGGCTCTTTTTTTTCCCAACTCACTCTTCCTTCCAGTGTCCTGCCAACCGCGTTGTAAATAGCTTTTTACCCTCTGCATGGCACAAGTTAACCTATCGAATTAAAGCACATTAGCAACTCGATGATAATCCTTTAAATGACGATCGTGCCGGTAAAAAGACCTTTGTAAATATTTACCTTATACGTAGAGAGCTAGGTACTAGGTATACACTATACAGCGTAGCATTAGCCTTCGACCTCACGTTAGACCCCTTTGAACACCCTCTAAGTGAATTCTTTTTTTCCAAGTATAAAACTAAAAGCCAGTTGGTTTGGAAAAATATATATAAAAACACGATGGCGATGACGACGGTGTTGGCGGAGGAGGTTTTGTTAATATTTGAATATCGAACTGCCAATATTGGCTTTTTCCAGTCAGCGAGTTTACTTTGAGATATGAATTTCATTCTGGAGTAAAAATACGCCTATTTTTTTTTCAAAACCCAAACGATCGCGTATGGAAAAATTATACTGTGCTCGTTCATCGGGGTTGTGTATCCTTTGTGCTGTGGTATTCCTTTCCCGAACGAGTGAGGTTTTTTTCTCTCAGCGTGGCAAAAAAAATATACAAGAAAA
The DNA here is from genome assembly GCF_950023065.1 of Planococcus citri. Taxonomy (NCBI): domain Eukaryota; kingdom Metazoa; phylum Arthropoda; class Insecta; order Hemiptera; family Pseudococcidae; genus Planococcus; species Planococcus citri. Next base: position 15,389,836 of record NC_088678.1, on the reverse strand, counting down.
AGAGAAGACGTCGTACATCATGTAGATTAATAATTATACCAGCACGGAATTAATTACGATGCTAAATGAGAGCCATGTGATAGTCCACAACACCACGTTCGATGGTTCCCAACACCAGGCACCCACCAACCTCCTGGCTTGGCGTCATTTGTCTGCATACATGTTTAAGAAATTCGCTGTAATCATATTGGCTTTTTTCTTCCAGTAAATTTTGCCCATCTGCGTTATGTGTGTATGTGTACTATAAATACGTGGAAATATAAATTATCCGCGTTCTTCGTAATATGTACCAAACAATATAACTGTGAGCCATTGAATTAGTTAACATCCTCTCTAATACATCATGTTGCGTTTAACGCGATGTTGCTAATAATAATACAAAACAACGAAACGTGTTAAATTACAAATATCTCGAATGTTTTCATATTAGGTACATATTACGTACTCGAGCCCGCGTGCTGTACTTTACCAAGTCTACCTCGTATATAGGTTGGTGTGCATTTTCACTATATACAGGTACTGGTATATAGAATGGTGCCATTTGTCCAATTAAGGGTACATGGTCGTCGTCCGGTGGTAAAAATATGTATTAACAGACATGTGCTGGTGCTTTTTCTATTACGTATAAACTGAACCCAGCCCATCCTATGCTGCTTGTCATATACGCGTGTTAATTATACTTAGTTGAAATTCTCGCTTATTACCTTCGTGTAATATTTGATTTAGTGTGGCGCCAACTTGTGAACATGATCTTTACCAGAGATATTTCAGGGGCTGGGGTATGTACTCGTATGCGGAAGAGAAATCACTTTTCTAGTTGTCGACAACTGTGTTGGATTTTAGAAATGTGCCTACCTGCTTTCAAAGATGAAAGATTCGGGACAGATGAGACATTGAGACTGGAGATTGGAGTACATATTTTGATCACTGAATGGCTAAAAAAGAATGTTGAAAAGAGTGTAGAGAGTGTAGTTTGGGTAGAAATGCCACATGTGATCTTCAATTCAAAAATTTATTGCTCCTTCAAAATAGATTTGAGAAAAAATTTTCACATATACCATTTTTTTTGTAGCCAATGACACATAATCAGATCCAACAATGAGATTTTTTGAAATGTTCGTTATTGCTTATTCTGCAAATTTACGAGCAAAATGTATTATTGGCAACGTTGCAATTTGTAAAAATTGCTCATTTTTTAATTTTGATCTCTGGATCTGATTGCTCATCGCATACAGTGAAAAATGTTCTGAACAAAATTTATAAATGAGCAAAACGTATCATTGGCAACGTTGCAATCTTTGAAAAATCGCTCATTTTCAAAATTTGCTCGCTAAATCTTGTGAGCAAATGTATTATTGGCAACGTTGCAAATTTTGAAAAACCACAGATTTTTAAAATTTGATTTATGGATCTTTATGTGCTCACACTGCTCATGCTATACAGCCAAAAAAGTTCATTTCAAAATTAGCCTAATGAGCTAAATGTGTTATTGGCATTTGGCAACGTTGCAATTTCTGAAAATATTTCATTTTAAAAATCCAATCTCTGGATCTTATCATTGCTCATTCCATTCAGCGAAAAAAGTTCTATACAAAATTTACATAATATGAGCAGAATGCATTATTGGCAACGTTGCAATTTTTCTAAAATTACTCGTTTTCATGTACGCTAAATCTTAATGTGACATCTTATAATTTTTCAAATTTTTGCTTTTTGCTGATAATGAAATTTTATTAGCAAAATGTATTATTGGCAACGCTGCAAAATTTTAAAAATCACGTAACTATTTTTGAAATTTGATTTCTGGATTTTGTATGTAGTGCTCATTCCATAAAGCCAAAAAAGTTCATTTCAAAATTTGCCTATAAGCTAAATGTATTAAGTATTGGCAACGTTGCAATTTTTGAAAAATCACTCATTTTCTAAATTTGTTTTCTAAATCTTGCAACGTAACATTTCTTGAAACCAGTGACACGTAACATCGAATACAATAATCGGATATTTTGAATTTCAATTTTTGCTGAATATGACATTTTCTGAGGGAAGTGTATTATTGGCAACGCTGCAAAATTTTAAAAATCACGTAACTATTTTTGAAATTTGATTTCTGGATTTTATATGTAGTGCTCATTCCATACAGCCAGAAAAGTTCATTTCAAAATTTGCCTACAAACAAGATGTATCAAGTATTGGCAACGTTGCAATTTTTGAAAAATCACTCATTTTCAAAATTTGTTTACTAAATCTTGCAACGTAACATTTCTTGAAACCAGTGACACGTAACATCGAATACAATAATTGAATTTTTTGAATTTCAATTTTTGCTGATTATGAAATTTTATGAAGCGAAAAGTAATATTGGCAACGTTGCAAAATTTAAAAAATCACATATTTTTAAATTTTGATTTCTGGATTTTTTAGTGCTCATCTCATACAGCCAAAAAAGTTCTTCCCAAAATTTGTCTATTGAGCTACGTGTATTATTGGCAACGTTGCAATTTCTGAAAATCTTTCATTTTCAAAAAAATGGTACTAGATTTTTAAAAAGCACCATTCGTTTTCCTCCTCAAGTGAAGCATCCAAATGTTGCAATATTTTCATCTGACAACCCCCACTCAAATTTTTACTCTGTTTGGTCGTGGGATTTTGAATACCAAATGTATCATTGGCAACGTTGCAATTTTTTAAAAATTTCGAACTGTAAAAAATTAGGATGAACTGCGAACACTATTTAAATGTAATTTTCAGCCATGAGAGTAAAAAGCATGACCTTCGAGCATATTTAAAATTTTAAAAACAAGATGAGACAGCTGATTTGGGTGTTTTTGAGTGGATGATCTTGAAGGCAATTCAACGTCACAGTTTTTATTCAATATTTGATGAATGTTTTTATTCCTGGCATCTACCTGGATATAATGAGAAGTGTTGGAAAATGTACTGCAGAAAACGTTAATGCATTGCGCAAAATATAAGACGAGAGAAAACCGAACAAATAGTTGAAAAATAATCGAAAGTTTGTTCGGGCTCAACGATGAAGATGAGGAAGAAGACGAAGACGAACGTACGCGGACTTTTGCAACAATGGAACTTGGAGAGAGAGTGTTAGCTCGGGATAAAAAGTTACTATTAAAAAGCTCCGTCCAAGCGGATAACGCCGAATGGAAAAGTTTTCGTAAGTTTAATTGTGTGATTGATGAGTTAGTATATCCAGTTGATAGAGGAAAATCAGTGAGAAAGAGCGAGAAAAAGAAAAACTGCAACAGAATAGGATGAAACGTGGCCAGCAGGGTGATAGAGACGAGAGAGCGAGATTAGCAGCAGGGTAGGGGAGGGATCTCTAACGAGGGTAGGAATCGCGTCATTACCTTCTCGTTACCATGTAATAATGATGAGCTCGCGGGCTCGCTGCTCGACCGACGATGCTGCATCTCCACCATCGCCTCTGCGCCATCAAAAATAACATGTTTTTTTGTTAAACTAAAGGTCGTATTTCGTATAAATTGCCTTCTTTTTTTCCAAACGACGCGGACGAGCCGGGCGCGTATAAAATGGTTTTAAATTAGCCGCCGGCCGAGTACTTTGTTGCCACCCTTTGCCCATTAGCATCTCTCAGCAATCGCTCGTTCGTCTTGACTGGCCTCTCTCTCTCACTGGATGGTCGACTCGACGCGCCACTCGACTCTCATTCCGACCTCCTATAGTCTCTGTGCTTTTACACTAAATTTCCAGACTCTCGTAAACAAAATCCTTTTTAATTAAGCTTTCCATCGCGTTCTTTAATGTTTTTCACCGGTGTGTCGGGCTCGGGCTTTTTTTTCTCTCCTTTAAAACGTTCACCCTTGTTTAGAGCTCTTACTTCCGGATACACAGAGTGTTGTTGTTGTTGTATGTGTACCTACTTTACGTACCTACTAAATAACAACGTTTTGTTTACTGCCCCCTCTCACCCTCCAAAGCCTTTCCTATAGCACGTATATGTGTTTACTGTTTACCTTGACGTCTGCCGACATTATCGTAATTTCCGTACGGTTTATTTTCATCTCCCCTCCCCCCTTTGACCCTTGCAATCGGTGGCGCCTCAGGCATAGGTAGGTATATTATGATACGAGCGTCATGCAATAACATACAAGTATGACGCATCAAAGGCCAATTTTTTCACCCCCTAGAGTACCCATCAACCCCTGCAGCAGATCCACACTAGTCAGATAAATGTGCTTAGAATCCACCGAGTGTGATTTATTCTGCGAGCAAGATATACCTACCTACGAAAGTTTGAACGTATCTAAAGTAGCAAAGACGACGATAAAGTACTTTTTTATTCCTTGGGGCTTATACGGATTCCGACAATGTATTCTGGAAATCGTCAAACTACGTTTGACCTTTGCACCAATCGAATCTCCGAACTGAGTTTTTCTATTCGGCAGCCGAGACGATTTTTATCGTTCTGGTATAATGATAGTTCGGAGATTTCCGATTATAGTGTTGTAAGTTGAGAAAAATAGGCTCTGTAATGAAGCCGGAGGGCGTGCACTGAATAATGGAAACGATATAGAGGTGTATTTTCAGAATAGATACGTGTATTCGTATAAGTATAATCATCGTGTACCTGAAAAAACGATTCATTTTCTGGCTATTATTTTTTTTTCCACCAAACGAGCCGAGTAATATTTAGCATGGTTAGAATGATGTTTCGAAATTTTTTGGTGGAGTCTTTTACATATTCGTGCAATTCCAGCTCAATTTGGTGAAGCACATTTTGATTTTTTGAGATTTTTTGGAATAAATATTCTGGTGGAAAAATTGCACTCGAGGTGTCTGTCTGGAAATCAGGTCAAATTATGTAGTCGGGGAGCCCATAAGGATAAATTGTACCCCCCCCCGGTCGATCCTCCGGGACAACTTTTATCTTAAAGGGGGAGTCCTAAGGAACATTTCTAGCCCTTGTACTAAAAAAAGTGACCTTACTTACAAAATGGCGGTCATTTTGATTGACAGGTCAGCCGAAATCTTAAATTTTGTGTTCCAACATAGGACTTGCACAAAATTTTTCAAACTGTACAAAGGTACATAGATCGAAAGATCAAGCAAAAATTCATCACCTGTCAAAATTTCAAGTGCTAAAATGCGTTTTTCGATTTTTGGTGAATTTTTGAAAATCAAATTTAGGCCAAAAATGAGGGAAAAAATCAAAATTTTACCAAATTGACCAAGAAACCTGAAATTTGAGATACACCCTATTTTCGACATGCCAAATCGATTGGTAACTGTTTCAAACCGTTTTGAGCAGTTCTGGAGCCTCCAGAAGATTTTTGAAAATCGAAATTCCCACAAAATTTCACCAAAATGGAGTTGGAAAGCTGAAAGATATTCTGCAAACTAATTTCAATACGCTACGAAGTCAACTGCAGGAGGATTTCAAGTCGTTTTGGAGCCTCCAGTAGATTTTTTGAAACTCAAAATTTCCCCAAAATTTCATAAAATGGAGATGGAAAGTCGAAATTCATTCTGCAAACTAATTTCAATACGAAGTCGACTCCTGGTGGATTTCAAGTCGTTTTGGAACCTCCAGCCACTTTTTGAGAGGTCGTATGGTGTTTTTTGGAAAATTGAAATTTCCAAAAATTAGCTGGAAGCTTCAAAACCATTTAAAAACGTTTGAAAGTTTGAAACCACCACATAGTCGACTTCATATTGTATTGAAATTAGTTTGCGAAGTATATTTCAGCTTGCCAACTCCATTTGGTAAAATTTTGCGGGAATTTCAAGTTAAAAAAATCTACTGGACGCTCCAGTAATTTTTAAAAAACCGCTGGAGGCTTCTAAATAGTTTGACCCCACATGAAGTCGTCTTCAGAGTGTGTTAAAATTGGAGTGTAGAGTAAATTTTCGCTTTCCATCTCCATTTGATGAAATTTTGTGAAAATTTAAAGTTTTAAAAATCTGCTGGAGGCTCCAGAACTGCTCAAAACGATTTGAAACAGTTTCCAATCGATTTGGCATGTCGAAAATAGGGCGTATCTCAAATTTCAACTTTCTTGGTCACCAAAAATCGAAAAACGCACTTTAGCACTTGAAATGTCGACAGATGATAAATTTTTGCTTGATCTTTCGATCTACATTTGTACAGTTTGAAAAATTTTGTGCAAGTCCTGAGTTGGAACTCAAAATCCAAGATTTCGGTTGACCTGTCAGTCAAAATGGCCGCCATTTTGTAAGTAGGACCACTTTTTTTTGAGTACATGGGCTAGAAATGTTCCTTAGAACTCCCCCTTTAAGATAAAAGTTGTCCTGGAGGATCGACCGGGGGGGGGGGTGCAATTTATCCTTAAGTGAACTCCCCGACTAATAGATAAACTTGTTAAATGGATCCAAAATGAGCCACAACTCGATTTCAAGTTGTCCAAGTTGATTTCCAAACCTTCTGGAAAAATTAAAAATCGTGCTGGAGGCTCCAGAACTTCTCGAAATAGTGAAATTCGAATCTGGGGGGAGGGGGTTTACACGAGATAACGCCATTGTGCTAGTTTCAGAAATTTCTCTTCAGACAGAATATTTTTGTTTTTTGCATTTTTTCCTCTTCCTTGGTCAAAAAATCGCATTCGAAGTGACCGCCTTGAAATCGAACCGAATGCAGATGAATTCGTTGAACAGATCGAGGATATGCTAAAACACGATTTTTAGCTGCCCAAGTTAATTTCAACACGTTCTGGAGAAATCAAAAATCACGCTGGAGGCTCCAAACTGGCCAGAAATGGTGAAATTCGGTTTGTGTGAGTTGATGTCGGTTTCAGGACAAATTTCAGTCATTTTTTATTTAAAAAAAATTTTAAAGCATAAATCTCCAAAAATACAGATCAATTAAAAATTTTTGAAAATTCTCCAAAAATCAAAAAATTAATTTGGGTGGCTGAAATTTTGGTTATGGAGGTTTCAGATCATGCTCTTTCCAAAAATCGCAGTCTCATCCAAATCTCAAACGGTCACTTCAATGTCAGGAACACCCAAACTAGCTCCAGCATTTCGCTTTTTAAATCGCGCACAAAAATCATATCCAGGTAATTTCTATTCTCTCAACCTCCGGACGTTACGTCTGGCTAAAAATTATACTCGTATTAAACTAGTGTTCGCAGCTCGTCTCCTGCTCATCGTCCGGCTCTATGTGGCATATATGTATGTTTTACTCACAATGGATATATCACATCACGCCCATATGTCCAACAAAAGGATGTATACTCGTGCATACGGTGTACTATATATCGTCCACGGTGTTCGTAAATGTAAATTTACTTTCATGGCTTTGTTGTGAACACAGACACTCACGCAAAGAGAGAGACAGCGTACAGATCAGATGAATAACAAATACACTACAAAATATACATATAGTACAACGATAATAGATACAGAAAACAATGAACGAATATTCAATTACCTCTCCGACTCTCCCCCTATCACTGGTGTGATCATTTTGAGACCATTTTTCGTCGCTCTGTACACTACCTATATTACGGTTTCACACCAGTTCACCACGCTTACTACAAAGTTGGTTTATTCATCTACATCTCTGTATATAGGTAGTGATGATATATGGTAAAGGAAAAAGCTGAAATTAGATTTCCACTTCTGTACTCTGTGCTGTGGTCTGCTCGTCTAATACTTTGACAAAAAGACTACATCGACGAGGTATTCGATAGGTACCTAATACACATCTATACATCGACTCGTGACAACGATAACTAAATTTACTCTCTCGACCACACCACGTCGTCATGTTTCCATTTCTTTTTTCGAGGTACTTTTTATAGTACAGAGAGACCCTCAAAATATATCAATTTAATAACATTGACGGTATATAGGTATTTGCAACATAATTCAAGAGCTACGTACCTACAAATATGCATTTATGCGGTTCTTTTGTATGTACTTACACACTCCTCCAATGGTCTCTTTCTATACGAGTATATACCGCGTACGACGACTTGGCGAATCAATGGATGGTACCATTTTATAGCCTGGTACTGTGTGTGTGTGTGTTGTACATTGTATAATTTAAACTGTCGTTTGAAATTATGTATTATGGTGGTCGTTGCTTTGCTTGCTGCGACGACGATGAACCCTCTAGAGAGAGACGAGGTGACGTCCACCACCGTCTGATTCTAATCGTGTGGTTACCATTTTACTCTGTGTAATGAACATCGAACGTTTACCTCACAATCATCGTACCTATACCTAATTATTCGATAGTTGTTTTTTTTTACTCTTTGCAATTTTTATATTACCCGAGGACTAATTTTTTCGTGTTTTTTTTTCTGTTTTGCAGGTAAGCGTACGATTCACTAAGAACATATTTCACGAATGGTTAAATTATCGAGTATACGAGCCCGGTGCGGTAAGTAGAAAAGAAATTGGTTTAAAGATGACTTGGAAAATTACTTTTCTACTTGAGAGGGTTTTAAAAGTAATCAACAGGTTGAAAATACCGTCGCAAATAATATTTTTTCATTCCTTTATTTAATACTTCGGTTCATCTTCAGAGAACTGAGCTTCATTTTTTAATATTCTGCTGAAAAATGGCTAAATTCGTATCAATTTGAATATCGATTTGCGAAAAATTCGATCTTCTGTTCCAAACTTTAGAATATGTCGTAAATTGCCACGTAAGAGTCGTTTTTTCCATCCTTATTCGCTTAGGAATCATTTTAACGAAAAAACACCACCACCATCGTGATCAGCGACCTTGAAAACCATGGAATCGATATGCATGATGATATTTTACCTCGATAGCTCCCCACTCCCCCCAACCCCCTTGCTCCCCAACCATCCTCATCCCCACTTTTTCCTCCGGAATCCAAATTATCGCAGATAATTGAGAAAATGAGTTGAGAATTTTGAAAATGTCTTGATTTTCACCAAGATGGCCCCCCCACAACGGCTATTAATCAATAGAAGCATGGAAGGAGGGAGAGTATATGTATCCCCACCTAATTGACTCCCCAACATTATTATGAATTGAATGGAGTAAGGGACAGGAAAGGAGATTTTCCACAAATAATGGCAAAATCTCATAATCAACTGATTTGCTATATTACGTGAATGTTGAATTGAGAATAATGTGGGAGAGATATGGGGTGAGGGTGGTGGGGAGGGGATAGGGGAGGGGATTTCAAAAAATGATAAAAAATGATGTGACATATCGATTGTTAGGTTTTCGAGGGCGTAGAATCTGAATATGAAATCAATTTTGGGCTACCATCACTTATACTTCGATTAAACGCTGATTTAAACCCGTTTAATCAGATTTGGTGAGATATTTTTTCCAAACATTGAAATATAATTGTAAATTGCCACATAAGAGTAGTTTTTTCCATCCTTATTCGCTTAGGAATCATTTGAACGAAAAAATAATATCACCATCGTGATCAGCGACCTTGAAAACCATGGAATCGATATGCATGATGATATTTTACCTCAATAGCTTCCCCCTCTCCCCATCCCCTCGCTTCCCACCCATCTTCATCGCCACTTTTTCCTTCGGAATTCAAATTATCACAGATAACTGAGAACATGAGTCGAGAATTTTGTGGATATCTCCATTCTCACTGATATGACTCCCCACAACTGATATTAATCAAAAGAGGCATGGAAGGAGGGAGAAAGGCTGTATATCCCCACCTAAGCGGCTCTCCAGTCCCCATCATTATTACGAATTGAATGGAGTAGGGGACAGGAAAGGAAATTTTCCTCAACAAGGCTCAAATCTCATGTTTAATTGATTTGCCCTATTTCGTGAACATTGGATTGAGGATAATGTGGGAGTGATATCTGGAGAAGGGGGTGGGGAGGGGATTTCAAAAAAAAAAGATGAAAAATGATGTGACATATCGATTGTTAGGTTTTCGAGGGCGTAGAATCCGAATATGAAATCAATTTTGGGCTACCATCACTTCTACTTCGATTGAGCGCCAATTTTAACTCATCAAATCAGATTCGGTGATCTTATAAATCATCAAAATCCACCAAAACGCACTTTTTTCTCAATTTACACTCAAAATTCAATTTCAATCCAAAATTGAGCGGAAGACTCTTATACAATTGCGTCTAAAATTTCGAATTTTTTCACCTCACCGCAGAAAATTCCACCTAATCTGTATGATCCCCTCCCCCCTCCCAGTACAACAGCAATAAAAACGCATTCTACATACGCGACCACATCTATTCCACATTTAATTTACGTTCCACTCTTTATAATTGCTTTCCTCGTTAAATTACCCTTTTATCGGTGACGATCCCGGCAACTGGTTAGCGTAAAAAAAATAATAATCGAACGATAGCGGGCAAAAAACCACCAGGACTACTGCAAAAAAAAAATAAATTACCACGCGACGCATCTCTGAACTCTGCAAATCCATATCCAGCACGTTAATGTTTCGGGATACACAACTTCAATTACGTACATTGGCCATTTGGAGCTGCAGAGATAAGCTCTCGCTCTCTGTCTCTATGGTCGAATAATTAATGGACGAAATGAAATCGTACCATGTTACACATGCAGCATACCAGCAGGGGGAGCTAGTACATGAAAAAAACCACCGGTGTATCGGGTCGTTTCGCACCACCTACTCTGGAGAAAAAAGAATAATTGCTTTTTGAATGTTGATCGAAAGAGTCGCAGTCGAGCTAGTTGGCTTAGTAACTGTTATAATTACGCAGTCTTTACGCGTACATTTTACCAACTTAGGAAATCCACTTGTCACGTAACATTTAAATAATGATCTGTGTTTACTACGTCGTCCTCGTCGTCGTCGTCCCCAGGTAGGGTAAGGTAATCGAAAATTCACCGGGTACCAAATGTTACTGTGCTGGTGATGGTCTTCTACAATGGTGTGGTAGAGATACATATACGATGAACCGACCAGTAGCTCTGCAAAGAGGTATGCAGGTTTTGTGTTCGGCAAAGTACACAACCGGTTAGGAATTTTAATTACATTTCAATGTATGCGAATTAAATAAACGTAATGTTTACTCTTCTTATTTCACCTTTTGCTACTCTGCTCATCTTTACTTGGAAATGAAATTAAAAAAAAAAAAAAAAACTGGATTAAAATGGGTGAAACGAGCTCGGATGCTGCTCCGGTGGCATTACATTTGACACGTTATATTTATTGTATAAATAGTCGATTATTTAAACGTTGTAATTAGAGAATTAATCCAGTCGATGCTCACATTTGAGTTTTTTTTCATCTTGGTCGTTTGAAAAAAAAGATGACGATGACGAGTCGTCGAGTCTCACTCACTCACACTGCACCGATGACGACGATGATGAGAAAACCTCCCAACAGAGATTATTTTATCGGTCAGTACAACTATTTGACACATTCGAACCGGACCAATCATCGCGTCAGGTAATAAAATAAGGCAAAATAAACAGATATTTATCGACTATATATATTCTTGCCACGGCTCGTTAATTTACGATGATTTTTATTTGACGCGAGCATTAAAATATATAAGCGTAGATATTCCGCTCTCTTGGTCGTATATTCCGAATAATTTGTACGCTAATGACCGCCTTCGTTCGTATATTTCTTCTTCTTCTTTCGTTTTTTTTTTTTTTTTTTTTTTATAACCAACATATACTTACACGAGGAAGATAAGCACTCCCTGTGCTCTGTTATGGGTTAACATAATCGTTAAGCGTGTTTACCCCATCACCGAACACAGATGATGGATTATGCGAATAATATTTTGTGATGCGTCACGAAGAGACACCATAGATGCCTCTCTTGTCCCTTGTCCCATACCCACAGATCGAGGACATGCGAAAAAAAGACCCATCTTTAATGTCGATCTTATGGAATAGAGATTTTCATCGATATCTCGCGTACTTTCGTATAATATGTAGGTATAAGTATTTGAATACCTATATAGGTACTTGACACATAAACCAATATAATCAATCGTACATAAGCGACTTAATCTGTACATAATACGAGTTTATGGGTTCGGGAAAATATTTTTTTTCGGGTTTCGTAGGTGTATGTTGCGTTATTCACCTTTCTTATCGATAAACACGATCAGCAAACATCTCGTGCATGATTTTGATCATCTTCTAAGAGTTCTATGAGCTGTGCAGGGTTTTATACATAATTGAATTAAGTGTGCTGAGAAGAAAAAAATACGTTGTAGCAGGTTGGGCAAAGATGGGTTGAATTTTTTTTTCAGAAGATTAGGTATCGGTTCATAAATTTTTTTTTTGAATGAGCAATTAAGTAATTTAAATTATTTTTGCACAATTTTCAATCGATTGTGTAATTTTAGCAACATGGAAAACATTTTGTGAGTTTCTTTGGTCGAGGGACGAGGGTGTTGAATCTAGTTCAATTATAGGAATGCTAAGAACTGGGAAAAGTCAGAAAAATGTATGTGATTTTTATCATTTTCATTCCAAAATCAGGAAATTTCTTTAAAAAATTCTCTAACAATTCAAAGCCAATTTTACAGTATTTCTTGTGAAAAATTTTCTCATCTCTATGATCCCTCTTCAAAACACTGTTCAATTTGAATTTAATCACACACCTCAACCAAAAGACCTTAAGAAAAAAATTAATCTACAAGTTGTAAAAATGACCTACACATTGATTGAAAATTTTCCAAAAATAATTGTTAAAAAATCCTCCTGAATCGAAAATCTTTCAAAAAAATTTCAAATTTGCTATCAGGCACATCAACAATAGCCATACTTTTTTTAAAAATTTGGTTTAGCTCTTTTATTCCAACTTTAAAATACTTTCAACTTACTTTTTACGCAATTGTTGACAAATTTTGCTGAAATTTCATCAGTTTTTGGTAATTTTTAATAATATTGGTGCTTTTTATCGGTTTTTGACATTTTTAATGATTTTAATGATGTTTTAAGCAATTTTTGCCATGTTTTTCCAAATTTTAATAAAACCATAGATGCCATAAATTATTTTTAACAGTTTCAAATAATTTTCATTATTTTGATAAAAGTTTTTTTAACGTCATTTTTCAACTGGTTTTTCACAGTTTTATGTAATTTTAATGCAATTCTACCAAGTTTTATAAAATTTTCATCAGTTTTTGGGGGGTTTCAATAATTTTAGCACTCATTAAGGTACTTAAAAATGATTTTTTCACACAACTTTTATGAAATTATACACTCATTGTTTTTGACAAACAATGACTGTGTTTAGAAAGAACTATTTGACAAAAAAAGCTATGTCCTTTTAGGCAGAAAATGATGAGAATTTGACAAAAATTAATATTTTTTTGGCATAAAAAGACTATTTCTGACAAAAAGTAATGTTTTTTGGCACAAAATTAGTATTTTGATCCAAAATTGATGTTTTGACAAAATTGATATTCTCGCACAAATTTGATATTTTTGACAAAAAATTGATAATTATTTTGACACAAAATTGATATTTTTCCACAAAATTGATATTTTTCAACAAAATTGATATTTTTCAACAAAATTGATATTTTGACACAAAATTGATATTTTGACACAAAATTGATATTTTGACACAAAATTGATATTTTGACACAAAATTGATATTTTGACACAAAATTGATATTTTGCACAAAATTGAGATTTTGACACAAAATTGATAATTATTTTGACACAAAATTGATATTTTCCCACAAAATTGATATTTTTCCACAAAATTGATAATTATTTCGACACAAAATTGATATTTTTCCACAAAATTGGTATTTTGCACAAAATTGATATTTTTCCACAAAATTGATATTTTGACACAAAATTAATATTTTGCACAAAATTGATATTTTGACACAAAATTGATATTTTGACACAAAATTGATATTTTGACACAAAATTGATATTTTGACACAAAATTGATATTTTGACACAAAATTGAGATTTTGACACAAAATTGAGATTTTGCACAAAATTGAAATTTTGGCACAAAAATTGAGATTTTAACACATAATTGTGATTTTAACACAAAATTGAGATTTCGACACAAAAATTGAGATTTTTACACAAAATTGATATTGTGACACACAATGACGGTTCTGCACTTTTAATTCAATTTTGTCAAATTTTTTGCTAAAATGTTGCCAGTTTCTGGTAATTTTAACCCTTTTGCTACCGACGTCACAGCATATGTGACGACCTCGGGGATGGTAAATGCCCGGCATCACACGGTGTGACAGCGATTATGCTACGTTTTATGCGTGTTTTATCTATAGCAGACCTATACAAACGGTTCAGAACTGGTAGTGGCAGTCTATCTACACCCAAACCAACATAGTTTTGCACTGGGCTCGCGCACTGTTACCAACTTACGCAATATTTTTTCAAAATTTCACTAAATTTAGTGAATTTTTTTTAAATTATTTTTTTTTAGAATTTTCGTTCCATTGTGTTACAGTTGCACTGTTTGGAGTTTCAATTGATGAAAATAAACAAATGTAAACAAAATAACAGGATTTCAGATGCAATTTTTGACAAATTTACAAAATAATTAGGTAAATTTTAATTATAAAAAATGCAGAAAAGGTCCAAAAAAAAGATTTTACGTCGTTTTTCTTACATTTAAAAAAATTAACTACTTACATGTTTTTCAGCATTTTTCGTGTGTATTTATCATTGGTCCAAAGTCATAACATATTTTATGCATTTTTGGGTGGTGCTAGACTGATGTCACACACGCTGTGACAGGGGTTTAAAAGGGGGATGAAGCATTGTTTGGAATGTGTGACCTATTGTACCATGTATGTAGACCTCCAATTCACATAAAAACATGAAAAAAATTGTTGGGCTGTGGGGGAGGTTTCAATTTAGCTGTCGGTAGCGAAAGGGAATGATTTTTATGTTTTTCAAGAATTTTCATGCCATTTCAACCTGTTTTTAATCATATTTTTGTGATTCAAGTATTTCAGTTTTAAAGGATTTTAATACTTGGATAACTTTTTCGAGCTGGATTTTTTTCCAGAATTTTATATTTCTGATTTGCTCACTAGATTCATTTTGGTTAAATATGACATTTTTTTCATCGTTGAAGTGGAAAATTCGCGCGAGGTCAATATCAACGAACTCGGGATGAGCTGAAGGAGGGGGTATATTACCCCTCTCCAGTTTTTTCCAACTTCTGGTACATTTCAACCCCCTAGAAAACTGTTATAAGCTTTCAAAATTAAATTTCGATTCCAGCATCAATATATCACTCCGCTGCATATACAGCGAGACAAATTACAAACACGTGTCCATATTTAGTACACAACCCTCGCCGGCTATTGGCATAATCATAAGCCGGCCACTGGTCATATCAAATTGCACTAGCATCACCATCACAAGCTACACGACTGGCGAGAGGCTACACAGTCCAAAAGCTAATTAAGGTCATCGATCCGTTTTTAGTGCAATTCGTTTGTTCAGTATATGTGCGGGATGGAGCGTGCTAATTTGTACCACAAAATCGTACACAACACATAAGAGACTAACAAGAAAGACTGAGAGAGAGAGAGAGTGTGAGTGAGACGTAGGGAGGGTAGGGTATAGAGGTACCTGCAATAATATAATCTACATAGGTACGTATACACATAGAGTGAGCTGAGGCAGAGTAGATGGGGTGTGAGGGGATTTTTGATTAATAGTAATATCGCGTTACTAATTAAAAAACTAGTGCGGGCGGGAGATGACTGCGTATACAAGACAGAACCTCCACCACGCTGCCCATACCCTGGCTCTCTGGACTATTGTACGAGTACGAGTACCATAGGTGATATGAGGTGGTATTCCGCCACCACACCACGTACCACTAGGCAGCCGAGTAATAACGGTAACGTAATAAAACCTTATGTACAGCTCGATTCAACCTGAGGATATTTATTGATTTATTTAAAGAGCGAATTTTCACCAATGAAAAGAAATTCAAACAAAACGGCGCATACCAAGCTGGATGGTCGGGGATGGTTGGACATCTCTCTCTGTCTGTCTCTCTCTGGTATCAGTTTTTCATCCAAGGCCTCGCGATAATCTGTGGCTATGTAGTGCCCTCCTCTTCTGGCTCAGTCTGCAGATTGTACCGAGTATATGTGTATAGTCACACATAGTTTGGTTCACCTATACGAGATCCACCAATACACAGACACACTAGCAGACAAACATATACAGTACCTACATCATAAGTGAAAAAGCTAAAATGATTTATAGTTATGATATAGCTGAATAGTATTTATTTTCTCATCTTGATTTACGGCTTGTTGCGTATTATCCAAATATAATAGCTATTCTGAGGTTTTACTTTTTGGACGCGAACGAAACGACGAGAACGGTTCGCGCCAAGATACGATTCTGCGCTTTGATTTATCTGCATTTTTAACTCTTCTCTCACCATCAGAGAACTTTCTTCGCACGAGGTGAAAATTTCCATCTTTCCACACATGGAAAAAAAATACTCGTGTATCACTCTTGAGTCTTGGACGATGTTTTCTGCGAAAAATCACCGCTTCTACGTTCCTTGTGCGACTCTGGCATGTGAGCCGAGCACTCATTAGCGACTTGTTTGGTTCGTGTTGGAATCAAGAGCTGGTTTTTTTGCCTCGTGTTCTTTTTGCTTCTAGTCTAGATGCAAATTCGTCGTCTCGATGGTAAATACTTGGCTACACACAACTTACTTATACGATGATGGTCATCAAGTGGACGTGCAATCATCGCAGTTGAGCAGAAATGCGGACAAGTCAGCAAAGGTACACATTGCTCACCGATACCTTAAACGAATGCAGCAAAAAAAATAGGAGCGAAAAACGCGTGCATTGTACTGGGGAAAAAAATATTCAATCGTGTGTCGGCATTCTTGCGCGTTTGCCAGTTGAACAAGATGTCTTATTTACAATGAAACAGCCAGTAAACGATTTGCAGCCACGATGACAGCTCTGCAGCGTTGCTCCTCATGAACCCAGCAGACGAGTCTTCTTTCGATCTGCTGTGTAGCTTTATCGTTTACAGCTTTAGAAAATTACTAGTCTCGAGCCTGCCGGTATAATTGAATCATATAGATGGCCGAGTTATGCGTCCGCCACATTTAAGTAATTAATTAAAATTTTAACCCGAGGCTGTGCCAGTCGCTGCGCCGCGCTGCCGAGTCTCCCACTATCTTTAATTTACCTACACATTGGCATACAGACTTAAGCCTCCAGTCTCATCTTTTCACCGCGACCAAGCTGCTGGCCAAGCGAATCTCTTTTTTATGTACGCAAACAATACCACAGAACACACCGAGTTGGCATTTGATTGGCATATACTCGTACGTCTCCTAGTGTACTTTGATTGGAATTTCTATTAAGATTTTCTTCGCCATCACTCTCCTCCACTGAAGGAGACATAGACCTATACAGAGAAAGAAACTATTAGCACGTGTGGGTTTTTAATATGTTTGTTTTATCTCATCATCCTCTCTGTGTATTAAGCATGTTTTCAACGTCTTCCTCGTCCACTCCGCCCCTCCCCTCGCCAATAATCTTCAACTCGTCAACTCGTCATCTTCATCGCTCTATACATACACAAAGGTTCCAGTCACTCGTACAGTATACACCTAAGTATGTGGGTGGAGATGCGCAAGCACATTATACATACATATAATACACGTTGAATAATTAATTTGTAGCTCTCTGACATGACGTTCCTCTATACATTTATACGTGTACCTACTTCTACGCGATTCGCGCTAATAAAGCGAGGAAATTCACTTTATGCAATTTTTTCTTCTTATACCTACTAAAACTCCTCCGCTATCATCGTCTCTCGTACGACGTACACCCCCTTTCACTCTTTTTCTATATAACCGAATGAGAATGACGAGTGGTTCAAGGTGAAATATACGTTTCTTCCGCTCTCAGCCCTCGAGTCTCGAGATGAAAGATTTTTGATTATATTACTACGAGTTCGTTTTGATGATGTATACATAATTTTAAATGTGTTTGTTGGAGATTTTTTTTTTTCATTTTGCTTCTCTTTCTTTTAATTTTTCGCTCGCGTATACGGATAACTTTGACCTAATTTTTAATCAACGAGCTGAGCTGTTCCGTATACTACGTATATATGTATACTGTGGTGTCTGAGAAGTTTGAATTATTACTTTATAATTAAACGTTGCTGAATTCTCGCGTATATACAAGTATAAGAAGAATCGTTGGCCTGAAAATAATCGTTTCTTCTATTGTAATTGTTGGAATTTATTATAATGTGTACTTTCAACACGTCGTCGTCGTCTTGCAGTGGACTTTGAAGGGCTGCTAATTACATCAGAATTATAGAATAATACTAACGACTAGATTCAGTGACAGGGTGTCCAGTAAATGAGTGGATCAAGGGACAAAAAACGATTATTTTCTTGAGCATCAATTAGGTCGAAAGATCGAAAGATATCATTTCTAAAACAGTAGAAGGAACATCTTGTGATACAGTGATGAATGACAGATCTTTTGGAACTAAGGCGTCCCCCCCCCAAAAAAAAACAGGTTTGGTAAGGACTAAAGCGAAAAAACCAAGAATGATTATTTTTCTGCCAAAAAGATCACATTTTTAAAATCGAATGTGCATTTTTTTTTGGCCAAAATTGACTTTCTGGCCAACATGACCATCTGCTGCCAGCCTAAATTGACCTTTTTCTGCAAACGTAACAAAACACAACCATTTTTTGGCAGATGAATCATTTTTTGACCAAGATGTTCATTTTCCACCAAAAATGGTAGTTTTTTTTGGCAAAGCGGCCACGTTCTGCTAAAAGTTGAAATTTTGTGTCAAAACATTGATTGTGTGTCATACAATCAATTTTATTTCAGAATATCAATTTTGCTGTCAAAATAGAAATTTTATGTCAAAATTTCAATGTTGTGTCAAAATATCAATATCATTTTTATGTCGAAAATATCAATATCAATTTTGTGTCTGAGTATCAATATCATTTTGTGCTTGTGTCAAGATCTCAATTTTGTGTCAAGATTTCAATTTTGTGTCGAAATCTCAATTCTGTGTAAAATGTCAATTTGACGTCAAAATGTCAATTTAGTGTCAGAAATCTCAATTTTGTCTCAAAATCTTAATTTTGTGTCAAGATCTTAATTTTGTGTCAAAATCTCTATTTTGTGTCAAAATCTCTATTTTGTGTCAAAATCTCTATTTTGTGTCAAAATCTCTATTTTGTGTCAAAATCTCTATTTTGTGTCAAAATCTCTTTTTGTGTCAAAATCTCAATTTTATGTTGAAATCTCAATTTTGTGTCAAAATCTCAATTTTGTGTCAAAATCACAATTTTGTGTCAAAATCTCAATTTTGTGCAAAAATCTCAATTTTGTGCAAAAATCTCAATTTTGTGCAAAAATCTCAATTTTGTGCAATTTTGTGCAAAAATCTCAATTTTGTGCAAAAATCTCAATTTTGTGCAAAAATCTCAATTTTGTGTCAAAATATCAATATTGTGTCAAAATATCAATATTGTGTCAAAATATCAGTTTTGTGTCGAAATATCAATTGTGTCAAAATATCAATTTTGTGCAAAAAAAAACTTTACTTTTCGTCAAAAATATTGTCTTTTTATGCCAAAATAATGATCATTTTTGTCAAATTCTCCTCATTTTCTGGCAAAAAAGACATAGCTTTTTTTGTCAAATAGCTCTTTCGAAACACTGTCATTTCATTTTAAAATGCTGAATTTCCTTCAAAAATCATTCAATCAACTTCTGAAATAAGGGTTCCAAAATTTTGAGCTTAATAGGTTCAATTGATATGCACCATCTAAGTCTTGTTCATCAAATTAATACCTTTTAATTCGCAATTCGTACTAACCCTGGTTTTACGTAATTTAACTTTGATCCATCTGAATGACCTATACTCGTACGTATACATGAATGCTGTGTAGAGCCAAGGGGCATGAGCATCATGGACAAAAGGTTTTCAAAACGTTAATCCACTATTGTCTCTCCACGCCATAAGATTTTAATCCCCAAGCGCAGCAATAAAATCTTTTCTCAGCAGAACCGATGATGATGACGACGAAGACGAAGACGACGACGCCACGACGTAAGAAAAAAGTCTCACAGAAGGCGAACACGACGACAACCAGAAGAAGAAGAACACTATTTCGATCGTCTCTGGGTACGAGAACTTTTGCCAATCAATCATTGGCTCACACACAGCACCACCAGGACCAGCACCATCACGTAAAGAGCATAGAAAAAAACCTCCCCACGTAAAGAAAGGAGGCGACGGTAAATCGAGTAAATTTCCTTCGACTTTTGCAACCATGTATGCGATAAGAGAGTAACTTTCTCGCAAATGTATACCATAAATCTGCTTGCGAAAAAGAGCTTTTTAAAAAATTGCACCAGTCGATAAATTACTACGCGGTATTACTCCGGTACGTGAAATTGAAACCTTGGTGTGTGTGTTTGTTGCTCGTGTACAAATTATACGTACATGCGAAGAAAAACCTCCCCTTTTAGCGTATATATAGGTACACTATATACGAGTATATATGAGACAATGTAGAGTACATGTATCTTCGGACGATAATTTATATCGGTGTTGTTTTGCCAATAACGAATTCTTGCCCCCTCCCCCCTCCCTCGTGTGCCTTACCTCGTCTCGTTCGTTTTGGAAATCTGCTCATCGTCGTTCGAGAGTTGATTCTCTCACACATGCATATGGTTGCTGGCTAATACGAGTAATCTGTATTCATTGCCATAGTGAACTGGAAAAGTCATTCTAGTCAGGTACTCGTAAAACATTGGCACAGCGAAAGAGCTTATAGAGCATCATCGAAGCAGAAAAAAAAAACCATATACACGATAAAAACAACCAAAAAGACTCTGCTATGTAGGTACTTGTTTCACGTAGCAGATTGGAATTCTCAATACACGAATGAAACCAGTTCGCTGATCTCTGGGCAATCGAATCGTAATAAACTCGGATACCATATAAATTCCTCCCTTATATGAGAATACTACGTTGTACTAAATAGCTCACCGCATCATAAGCCCACGAACGAGAGAGAAAAAAATCAGCGCAGGAGAAGAAAAAAAAAACTAGACGCAGATTCTTCAAAAATCATAAAACATGAAACCGCGAACTCCAACTCATCGTCATCGTCGTTTGTATTTATGATGAACAATCGATAGGTAGATAATTCGACGATCATCTCTCTCCCTGCAGTCGGGAGAAAGAAGAAAAAACCAACAAACAAAAAAAAATACCTATATACCGGTGCTTTAATTATGATGGGTCGGGAAGCAGTCGAAGTAAGAAAAAACTAGGACCGCGCCTTAAACTGAAAACTAGAAACAAGACAGATACTTAGCGAGAAAATTTATATACATTTTTTTATTTGTATAATGAATCCACCCGAGAAGGCAGACCGAGTTGGGGTACGAGTATTCGAACAAAATATTAAATGAACGTGAAAAAAAAATAACAAACCCGCTATGTTATATGTATTTCGTATTCGAATACTCCTCGCACAAGAATCGTAATTTCGAAAACAATTAAAAAACTGGTGTTTTTTTGCTCGCTCACTACATATAGTCGCTACCTCTCCGCATATCGTATCGCTGTTGAGTGTTTAATACGATTAAACGACCCGGTCGTGCTGGTAATTGAACTATTAATAGGTAGGGTTTTAATTGCCTGGAATATTTTTAGAGCATGACCCGCGAGGCAACGATGGCTCGACTCCCATGAATTATCGTGAACGTAAAATTCGTCAAATTCTGGCGAAATTTCACCGATGCGATGTCTCGTTCTCGTAACCCCCACAGCGAATTTGGATGCGGGATTCACGCTGATCTCAGAACTGATTAGAACAATCTTTGGATTCATCTTACACAGATCTTGGGTCGTCGTATTTATGGAGGGGTGGGGGGAGAGGGATGAGGTAAAGCAGATATGAAATTGTACATGTAATCAATGAAGGAGGTTAGCTGTTTTGAAAAATGATGGTTTTTGCAGAATATGAGGGAAATTGGTATTCCGATCCTTTTGGCAAAACATGTGTTTTGATGAAAAATGGTTGTGTTTTAAGGCAGAAAATGGCCATTGTTGGCAGTAAATGACAAGTTTTGGCAGAAATGGCTATTTTTGGCAGAAATTACAATTTTGGCAAAAAACGACAATTTTTGGCAGAAAATGACAATTTTTGGCAGAAAATGACAATTTTTGGCAGACAAATGGCAATTTTTGGCAGAAAATGACAATTTTTGGCAGAAAATGACACTTTTTGGCAGAAAATGACAATTTTTGGCAGAAAATGACAATTTTTGGCAGAAAATGACAATTTTGGCAGAAAATGACAACTTTTGGCAGAAAATGAAAATTTTTGGCAAAAAATGGCAATTTTTGCCTGAACATGGCAACTTTGTCTAAAAATGGCAATTTTGGCAGAAAATGAACATTTTTGCACTAAATGGCAATTATGGCAGAAAATGGCAATGTTGTCTGAAAATGTAAATTTTGCCAGGCATTGCAAATTTTGGCAGAAAATGACAATTTTGGCAGAAAATGGATATGTTGGTTAAAAAAAGACTTCTCAAACAGAGGATGGTTACTTGGACACAAAATTGTTATTTTTGGCAGTAAAATGGTCATTTTGATACAGAAGTTGGAGAACATGGTAATTTTCTGGCATAAAGTGATAATTTTTGGCAGAAAATGGCAATTTTGGTAGAAAATGGCAATTTTGGCAGAAAATGGCAATTTTTGGCAGAAAATGACAATTTTGGCAGGCATCACAATTTTGTCAGAAAATGATCAGTTTTGCACAAAATGTCAATTTTGGCAGAAAATGACAATTTTTGGCAGAAAATGGTTATGTTGGTTTAAAAAAAGACCTCTTAAACAGAGGACGGTTACTTGGACACAAAATTGTTACTTTTGGCGGTAAATGGTCATTTTGTTACAGAAGTGGGATAAAATGGTTATTTTCTGGCATAAAATGATAATTTTTGGTAGGAAATGAGTTGATAAATATGGTTGGTAAAAAGTGTGTTTTGACAGATAGTCATCATTTTGGCCAGAAAATGTTTTTTTTGGTCAGAAATTTTTTAAAGAAAAATATGCTCTTTTAAGCAGAAAATGACAATGCCATTTGGACACAAAATCATCAATTTTGGCACACTACTTTCAGCAAAAAGTGTGTTTTGACGATGAATGCATTCATGTTTATGGCTGCCAGTTCAAGAGCACAATATACGAGTATTTACCTTTCACGCTCGAGCGATGCATTCGATCTCAATGACGTCTCATGCATAAATGAACGTAATAATTATTATTACCAAGTAAAATTCACAAAGCCACAGTAAAAAAATCAGCTCAGCTGATACTTTCAATATCTCTATCTACGAATAAGCGCATAAAATCTTATCTGGAGGACGAAAACAATCGTAGTTGAAGTTACAACTACCTCGCTGAGTAGAGTAGATTTCGCAACAAACTTTTACGACTTCACTTAGGCTATGTAATAGTACTCGTACCTAGCGTAAGTGAACTAAATAAGGCGAAAAAGTGATGCTGGAGCTAGTCTATGAACTCGCGCCGCCGAGTGCGTCGTGTGAGGTGTGGCCAAAGGACACGTACACCGGCGCTAATCTCGTCATTAATTTTCTTTTAATTATCGTAGACCATATAAAGTGTTGCTCAAAGTCAGTGGAACAGCACGCGGACGCGGATTCATAGCTTTACTATGGCTGGGACTGGGACCAATTACACGTGGGTAAGGTACTGAGGTAGGTATGTGGCAAGAGTGAAAGAGAAAAAGATACGCGATACGATGAAGAGGAAAGTTGCCCGTCGATTATTTAATAAGTAATAATAAAAAAAAGAGCCTTAACGACTACGTGGGGCCTTGGTAATCGCTCCAATTAGATAGACGCGCAGTCTATATAAGAGACGTTGTGTAATATAGACAAACATTTTATACGTAAGACCAATATATTTATGTGCACCTAGCATCCCTATCTAATGGTTGGAAAATGAAGACGATAAATTACCCAACAACGCATCCACCAAACTGACTCTACTATATGATACCAGTTAGTACTTGGGGCGATGTGGCGGCGATGTTCTTGAAATCATTATACGTCAATATGTACTACGATACGCTCCCAAAAGCGGATATCGTTTGAGAAATTTATATATTCGACCAAACAACAGGCCTGTAGAAATTTCGTGGTACATGGTACCGGCGACTACGACGTCTTTGGACATGGACATAAGAGATGCGAACAGACGAGCAGACGATCTGGAAAGATGACAAGGCGAGAGGAAAAGAGCAGAGGGCGAACAACAGCAACAAGCTGACAAGAGTAAAATACACACAACAGTGAGGTGTGTACAGTACATATCCGCGCACCTCCAAACCACTCCGGGTCTGCGGCGCGAACATAAAATATTAAGGTATGGAAAAAAAGGACGCGGACGCCGCATTAAAGGCGCTATGATGCGAGAATTTACATGATAACCTGTCAATGGGGAACATAATTTATCGGCATAAATCGTAGTAGTAGTAGAGTTATACTTTCTATCAGTGGTGTATTCGCCATACAGAATCACTGCTCTGCTTCGCCTTCGCCTGCGTATTATAAAATACGCTATGCTTTATTTATTTATACGTATATATTTTTTTACAATACGAGAAACAGCCATCTATAGTCTCTCATTCTCGATGGCAATACCAGCAAGCAACAGAAACAACGTGTTATAGAAACGTATAGACAACGCTGCGAACACCACCTTCTTATTCTGTATGCTGGAGAACATCGAAAGACAACTCGCATGATATAAATATTTCAACCAGGACCGTGTTTCGTAATGTACAAGAAAAAGAGTTGACCGAAAAAAAAGAAAGAAAAAAAACAGAACAGAAGAAGAAGAAAACTCGTGTGGGAGATGGTCGCGTCGAGTGATCTTATATATTTTGCAAGATACGTGAAGAGGAGTTTGGGTCTTGTATCTCGTAGATCATGGTGACAAATTACGAACAAGACTAACAAGACATCGTAACTCAGGATGAGTAGAAAAATACTCAAAATTCAAATTTTCCATTTTGTAATACCTACTTGATAATTTCAGCGAATTTTGGAGCTGCTCAAGGTGGGAAATGCAAGATTTTTCATCGTTTTTCTTCATCTTCACTTCTCTTTTCTTCCCATCAGAAATATATCGAGTTGCTAGTGTAACGAGATATAAAATTTGACCATTTCTTGGCAAAACGACCGTTTGTTTGTTATCTGCCAAAAATGAAAATTTTGTGCAAAATATTTGTATCAATTTTGTACAAAATATTTGTATCAATATTTGTATCAATTTTGGGTCAAAATATCAATTCTGAGTCAAAATATCAATTTTGGGTCAAAATATCAATTTTGTGCAAAATATCAATTTTGTGTCAAAATATCAATTTTGTGCAAAATATTTGTATCAATGTTTGTATCAATTTTGTGTCAAAATCTCAATTTTGTGTCAAAATCTCAATTTTGTGTCAAAATCTCAATTTTGTGTCAAAATCTCAATTTAGTAATATCAATTTTGTGTCAAAATATCAATTTTGTGTCAAAATATCAATTCTGAGTCAAAATATCAATTTTGGGTCAAAATATCAATTTTGGGTCAAAATATCAATTTTGTGTCAAAATATCAATTTTGTGTCAAAATATCAATTTTGTGTCAAAATATCAATTTTGTGTCAAAATATCAATTTTGTGTCAAAATATCAATTTTGTGTCAAAATATCAATTTTGTGTCAAAATATCAATTTTGTGTCAACGAGCGTGAAAGGTAAATACTCGTATATTGTGCTCTTGAACTGGGCAGCTATAAAAAACACACTTTTTGCTGAATGTAGTGTGCCAAAATTGATGATTTTGTGTCCAAATGACATCGCCATTTTCTGCTTAAAAGAGCATATTTTTCTCTAAAAGATTTCTGACAAGAAAGAAACATTTTCTGGCAAAAATGACAGCTTTTTCTTAAAAAAAAAAAAGAATTTTTGGCAAAAAGTACCTCTTTTTGCCAAAAATTTACAATTTTTTGCCAAAACACCTTTTTTTTTACCAACAATATCTATCAACTCATTTCCTGCCAAAAATAACAATTTTGTGTCCAAGTAACCGTCCTCTGTTTAAGAGGTCTTTTTTTTTTTACCAACATGACAATTTTCTGCCAAAATTGTGATAATTCTGCCAAAATTGCCATATTTCTGCCAAAATTGCCATATTTCTGCCAAAATTGCCATATTTCTGACAAAATTGCCATCTTTTTGCCAAAATTGCCATATTTCTGCCAATTTTGCCATATTTATGCAAAAATGGCCATGTTTCTGCCAAAACGGCCATATTTATGCTAAAATACAAATCGTCATATTTATGCCAAATTTGCCATATTTCTGCAAAAATGGTCATATTTATGCCAAAATGACCATTTTTCTGCCAAAATGGTCATTTTCCCGCCAAAATTGTCATATTTCTGCCGAAATTGCAGTGCCTGCCAAAATTGTCATTTTCAGACAAAATTTTTCTGGAAAAAAAGGATCTCCTGGAAGCTCTAAAACTCTTCGAAATGGTTTGAAACAGTTTCCAATCTATTCGGCGGATGAAAAATAGTGTAAAAGTATCCCCCAATACATAGGTTAATTT
The DNA here is from genome assembly GCF_950023065.1 of Planococcus citri. Lineage (NCBI taxonomy): Eukaryota > Metazoa > Arthropoda > Insecta > Hemiptera > Pseudococcidae > Planococcus > Planococcus citri. The sequence goes on along the minus strand of NC_088678.1, from coordinate 15,363,166 downwards.
GTTAACATTTTGATTTTTTCTTATTTTTAGTCCGAATTTTATTTTCCAAAATTCGCCAAAAATAAAAAAAAATGCACTTCAGCATTGGAAATTCTAACAGGTGGTAGATTTTTACATGCTCTTTCGATCTAGTTTTGTCTGATTCAAAATCGTTTGTGCTGTTAGGATACCCCCTTTTGTTAGTATAGGAGACTTGTAAATTGAAAATCAATCGATCTACACGTTGGATTATTTCTTTTCGTTGTAATTTATCGAACACCCAGTCAAGAGTTGAATCATCACTCGACCAACGGTGAAAAAAAAACTCTAATCTTCCATCAAAATACCTTAATTTTGATCACGAAACCCCTTCGATTTCTTGTCCACTTAATACATATTTTTTCCACTCGCGTCTTCGATAAAGGCATTTCATTCTGAGAAATCATCTCCATAATAATTCGAATTGGAAACCGATCCAATTACATCTCAGACAATCGGTCGCTTACTTACAAGTATTTCCTAAATAACACTCATCAGCACATTCCATCTACCTATCGAAAAATACCACTAGTTGATTTCATTTTTTAAACGAGGAAAAAAATGAAATAAAAAAATAAAAAGAAGGGAGAAAAAAACGCTTTAAAATCGTTAATAAACGCTCTAAGTAGTCTATACCTATAACAATGACCAAAAGATTTCCTATAATAAGACATCGGACATCTTTCAGTCGTTTGGTCAGTCTGTGAAGAAAATATAGGTCCATTGATGGAGTACAGGTGAAGAGAACGGGAAGGGGACGCGAACGCGGCTCGCGTAATTACAGCACAAAGCTACAGAATATACGAGTACGAGAATGGTTTTTTTCTGCTCTCTTAAAAATGATTAATACACCGGGAACCAGTTTAGGGCGACCGATCGTATGACAAATGATGGAAGTCACATTAGTCCAGTTTGACAGAAGAGAACCGAACACCAAAATGCTGTCGGCACCTTTTTCCACCCTCTCTGACGTCTCATCTCTAGCTCGCCAATGGACCAGTCTGTGAGGAAGAAAAATACCGCGTGTAAAGCCGGAAGGTATGTGGAAAGGTATACAATAAAAGGGTTACGCCTCGAGGCGGCCTTACTGCCTTAGAGCATTCTAACGAGGGGCTGGAAAGTGGGAAGCAGGGTTTCCGAAAAAGATTATAGTCGTCTACCAACTTACGCGCTGATGGTGATGATTTTGATGTTATCAATGACATTGTTTGCGGTGGCTTTAGTTCGTAATTTGCGTGCTTATATAAGTCGACAACACGATACCCCCGACTGTGTGTAAATTTTCAGCTTAATTAATATTTAAATTATTAGCTCGAAAATTTATACAAATTGTCACCTTAGAGGTTAATAAGAAATACCTACCGTTTAGGTTACGTAATTATTAACTAAGTGGTGAGAATTTGGCATGATTTTTTTTTTCATTCCCATCTTGGCACTAGGAAGATTTTTTAATTACAAATTACTGTTAGGAAAATATGTGCCCGGCTATAAAATTGCTGTTATTTTGGAGTTTCGTATCGTTTCAAAGGTAATTAAAATTTAACGATTATAACATTTCAGGTTTTAGATTTTTTTTCGTCGTCGAAGGTTATGTAATTTTTTTGAGGGTTGGGGGGGGGGCTACCTGTATCGATTTATAGTGGCTGTTTCAGTTCACGTGTTTGGCTGCGATGGACACTCTGGTCAGTTTATAAGGCAATGCTGACTTTTGTTCAGTTCGGCATCTAAAAGGTGAAAGTTTTTCGGTGTAATTAAAAGGCAAAGGCATAATAATCGTGTTTTGGGTAGCGTGTCAAGGTGTGCTGCTGTAATCCAAGTCAATCCAGGGTACCTTGGCTATATTTTTTTGCCATTTTCTCTTTCTCTTTGCCTTTTTTTCAGAAACCTGTGTGTAGTGTGTACTTGTATGTACTTGTGCTTCAACGTAAACATTAGGGAGAACGCGTAATTAAGCCGAGTAATTGGGTAATTTATTCGAATAGGATAATTTACGTTGCGATATCGACCACGCGATTTTATCAACCAAGAGATCGCCATTAGCGGATATTTGCAGCGAGTTATGCTAATGCTCGGTTATTTCTGTGTGTATTTTTTTTTTTTTATAACGCTTTTATATCGAGGTAACGTATACGTATGTAATGTACGTAGAGAGTGAGGAAGAGCGAGGGTAGATTGCGAATGTGCGACCGAATGAGTCAACATTGATATGGTCAGAGATGCGGATTGATAAGAGAGCCAGATATACAGGGACAGGCTATTTGAGTTAACGCAATTACGCGGAAATTTTTCCATTTGTAGCGACGAGCTTTTTATATATAGGTAATGGTGTATTTTTTTCTCTTTTTTCGTAAATTGTTCTCGAACTAGTCGTTGTCCACGTTTAATGAATCGGATTACATACGAAAATACCCCATAGAGTATGATGGAGGACGTATCAGTCAAGTTTATCTGGTCATGGGTCCATTGTCTAGCTGGAAATATCCTTCTTGAAGTGTTTCACAAAAGAAGAAGTAAAAAATTGCTTCGGTAGCAAAATACAATTTCTTATGCCCTGCGTAAAGCAACAATATACTAGAAAAACATTTAGAAAAAATGTGACCAGAGGCAGAAGCAGCGCCAGTAGAAATCAACGCTGTTGGAAATTCCTTTCACGAGTCATTTAGGTACAGGTACATAAGAAAGAATGCTTGTTCTCGAATTCGGTTTCGTATAGTCGTCTTTTGAGATTAAAGCATGTTGGACGATGAGGAGTCGAGTCGATAGCTGAAAGGAAAAGTAATAACTAATAACCGATGGCTTTTGGCTGCTGGCTGGACATTCATTAGATAAGTTAAAGGATTGATAAGGTAGTAGATTTTAAGACGGACACGACTCGATACTGACATTAGCGACCTCGACCTTATCTTATCAGTGCTTTACTATATTACCTGCTCCTACTGTATGCGCGAACGTACCTACAACCGGTTTTTCGTGCTGTATCTGCGCGTACCAGAGGTATATTGCTCTTCCAGCTCTTTCTATCTTTCGATGGTCTTCGTCTCTAAATCTGGCTATACGGTTCATCGGTGTTCTTTCATTTTTCTGAACGATTTACCGCGCGAAGCAGGTGCAACGTATTCAGGTAAAGTGCTCCAGTGACTGGTCCAGAGAAATCTCCTTTTTTTTTAAAAGGTAGATCATCATGTTTTTTAGTTATTGATTCGAATTCGAAAGTCATTGGGTATTTCGAATGTACCAGTAATGTTTTGAAAAAAGATGAAAAGTCACAATTTCGATTCAATACCTAATCACCCCAGTCACCAATTTGTTGACATTAGAAGATGTCAATGAACTAAAAGTAATCATTTCGAATTCAAGTCTGACGAAAAATCAGGATTCAGACCCAGAAAAGTCACAAAAAACAGAACCATGTTGAAAAAGAAAAATATCAATTTCTTTCAGAAAAAGAAAATTTGTTGAAAATTTGAAATATTTATCGCAAACTTCTTTTTGGCAGAATCCCTCACTTTTCTCATGAACTATTATTTCATTATTTTTTGAATAAACCAAGAAAAAGAAACTACATTGTGACTCATACAAATTTTCAAAATCATTCAGGCATAGCCTGCAATTTGAACGAGACCAGGATTTTTGAAAATAGCATGATCTGAAACCCTCGCACCTAAAATTTCGACTGCCCAAATTGATTTTTCAATTTTTGGAAAATTTTTGAAAATTCTTCGTAGACTATTTCAACATTATGCTCTTTTGAAAAAAAATATACATCCGAATTGATTCAGTGAAAATAATGAAAGTTAGTTCTGGAACTAATGTCAACTTCTCCAAACCGAATTTCGCCATTTACGGTAATTCTGGAGCCTCCAGCACGATTTTTGATTTATCCAGAGTAGTAAAATTTCTATAGAATCCATTGAAATTTTGATATTTTGACAGAAATTGATATTTTGGACACAATAATGATATTTTGACACAAAAGTGATATTTTGACACAAAAGTGATATTTTGGACACAAAATTGATATTTTGGATATAAAATTGATATTTTGGCCACAAAATTGATGTTCCAACACAAAATTGATATTTTGACACAGCATTGATATTTGAACACAAAATTGATATTTTGACACAAGATTGATATTTCGACATAAACTTGATATTTTGACACAAAATCAATTTTTTTTGTCACAAAATTGATATTTCCACATGAAACTGATGTTTTGTCACAAAATTGATATTTCCACGTGAAACTGATGTTTTGACACAAAATTGATATTTTGACACAAAATTGATATTTTGATGCAAAATCGATATTTTGACGCAAAATCGATATTTTGACGCAAAATTGATATTTTGACGCAAAATCGATATTTTGTCACAAGATCCATATTTTGTCACAAGATCCATATTTTGTCACAAAATTGGTATTTTGTCACAAAATTGGTATTTTGTCACAAAATTGGTATTTTGTCACAACATTGGTATTTTGTCACAAAATTGGTATTTTGTCACAAAATTGGTATTTTGTCACAAAATTGGTATTTTGTCACAAAATTGGTATTTTGTCACAAAATCGGTATTTTGTCACAAAATCGATATTTTGTCACAAAATCGATATTTTTTCACAAAATCGATACTTTGTCACGAAATCGATATTTTGTCACAAAACTGATTTTTTGCCACAAAATTGATTATTTTGACATGAAACTGATATTTTAACACAAAATCAATACTTCGACACAAAAGCGACATTTTGACACAAAATTGATATTTGAACATGAAACTGATATTTTGACACAAAATCAATATTTTGACACATAATTGATATTTTGACACAAAATTGATACTTTGACACAAAATCAACATTTTGACACAAAATCGACATTTTGACACACAATCGACATTTTGACACAAAATCGACATTTTGACACAAAATCGACATTTTGACACAACATTGATATTTTGCACAAAATTGATATTTTGACACAAAATTGATATTTTGACACAAAATTGTTATTTTGACACAAAATCGATATTTTGACACAAAATTGATATTTTGACACAAAATTGATATTTTGCAGAAGATTTTCACTTTTGGCAGATGTCCAAGGAACACTTTTAGAAGAGAATTGTCATTTCGCCAAAACAGGACCATTTTTGATCATTTTTGTCAAAAGATGATTCATCTGCCAAAAAAGGGGTGTGTTTTGTTAAAATTACAATGAAGGCAGGATTCCTCATCAAAATCACTCCTCCAAAAAAAGCTCAAATTCACAGAAGTAATCCACATTTTTGACAAGAAAAAACCTTGAAACCATATCCAAAGTACACGAATCATATCTACACATATTAATCCGTTAAAAGCTGAAGAAAAGTTTTGTATGATTGTTTATTAAGATCCCCTCGTGTATAGCTTTAATGAACTCTACGTCAGCGTGAAAAAGTTGAAAGTTGCTCAACTACCTACTCACAAAATTACCAACTACGAACCGCTACTTGCGCCCGTGCGTGAAAAAGAAAACCCCCAAGTAAAAACAACTGCAAACTGCAAAGGGTACGGTATAGACTACGTAAAGTCTCTGCAAAACACAACAGCAAACCATCCAGCCAGGTAGGTATTCGTATGAGCACGGAAAAAAGGAAGAAGACGACGACGAGGAGGTATAAACTCTCAGCTCGTTGATATTTTAATCACTCTCGCCGGAATAAATTTGCGCCAGGCGAAGACCAACCAGTCGAAGGGTTGCCTTTGCCTCGCAATGCCGCATAAACTTGACACATCCCCGGGGAAATTATCAACTATTAAAAAGCTCTCTTCTCTCGCAATATAGTATACCTTGTATAAGTGTAAGTGTATCCGAAATATTATATATATTGTAAGTTATTTATTACAACTACGTACTTCTCAACCCTCCCTATACCCTTGAATAGGTACATTTCGGTCATGGTGTCATCTTGCAGCCTGCGTCTGGTCGTTGGCCTTAAATAAGTATAAACTTAGTCGCGATGAGATGCGAAATATTAAATTAATATTCGGCTGTATTTTTTCATACAGCTTGGTTCGCGAACCGAAACGAAGCGAAGCTAATATCGTCGATCTTGTATCGTGTTTTAATTGAAGTAAAGTGCAGTATAGAAATTTGATAGGGATGCTGGAGCTGAGTCCCAAATGTAACGAATAGTTTTACTCGTACTTTGTGTGAGGGTTAACTTTTGTAAGTATATAATATGAGACGATGTTGTACAGATTTACGTAGCGTAAGAGATCTAATGCGAGGGTGTAGGAGTCACTTGATGCCGAAATTCAACGAATAAATGTTCTCGATGAATCGGTTCCCTTTTTTTGGGTGCGAGTTATGGTGTGGAAATTATTCGTATGAGCCGAGATTTCCGACGAAAATCGACTAAATTGGCGTGTAATTGAAGGAATAACGCAAAACTGCGTAATTTACCGTAAATTACCGGTGAAATACTTCCAAAATGATAGATTACCGGAGGAGAAATAATGATGGCTTGCTTGTGTGGGATTTTCAACAATTTTTTGTCAGGACAATTTTCAATTTAATTAAATTTTTTGAAAATTACTGTAAAGTACGCTTTAATAATTCAACCATGAGGTGGGAAGAGGGGGGGTGAATTTACAGTTTGAGTCTGAACCTGAAGCTGAATTTGAACCAGTACTTATTTCACAGACTACAGCTGTAATTCAGCTTCCATTTAAAATCGATTGTACTCAATGTAAAACCCTCAACTATCTACTTGATGCAATGTTAAGCTAAGTATATGAAAAACGTCTATTCAAATAATATTGTCCAGAAAACTGAAGAAGCTTTCAACTAGTGGATTATTATGTCCAAAACAAAAATTATCCTGATATTTCACAACATAATGCGTTTGGTTTAAAACATGATTCTCAAAATATTATATGTTGTACTGGACGCTTAGTTGAATCATGTCTCGATGATAATGCTAAGTTTCCTATACTTCTACCCAAGAAGGAATACTTCACTTGTTTATTAATTGAAAAAATTCATGTTGATAACTATCATGTTGGCATTTCCCATACTCTATCTGAATTGAGAAAAAATTTTCTGGGTTCCAAAAGGCAGATTGACTGTGTACTACACACTGAAAAAGTGTACAAACTGCAAATATTTTGATGGTGGTCTTTATAAATATCCACCAATTCCTCCATTACCAGAATTTTGTGTAAATCAAAGCAGTCCATTTTCCTGTTGCGGTATAGACACATTTGGTCCATTATACATTAGCGATAACTCAGCCCAGAAAAAAGTATTTGTTAGTATTTTCATATTTTGTATGATAGTGGATGCAATTCATTTAGAGCTATTAGATGATATGTCGACTTAAGACTTCCTACTCGCTTTTTGTAATTTTATTGCATTATGCACTATGCCTAAATTTGTAATCAGTGATAATACCCCCCCCCCCCCCAGTTTAAAACAGGCATATTAACTGGTTTTTAACCTTAACCTTAATTTGGGAAATAACTGGAAAAAATGGTAAAATATCACATAACTTTAACTAAAAAAATTCCCATATTTAAATCTGAGTACCCTTAGCCAATAACCTTAACCTTTATTCCAAAATTTTATTACCTTAACCGTAACCTTAACTTCAAAAATAGCAGTTAAAAACCGGTTATAATTACAATTTTTTCCCGTTTTTTTCGCCTACTGGTTTTTGTAGAGCAGTTAGTAGTGTTTTGTTTTTGTTGAAAATTTTATTCATTTTCACAAATTTTAACAGTTCTGACTTTTGAGCAAAGATTTGATCAATTTTGCTTGAATTTTGTAACTTTGAAGTAGGTAATCATTGGCGATTTTCATAACCAATTTGGATGTTTTTTTGTACATTTTGTGCAGTTTTGCAAAATTTTTAGATTAATTTGCAACAATTATCAATGATCTGTTTTTTTCAATGTTTTGAGATATTTCATCAGATTTTGGTTGTTTCAATATTTCATTTCAACTATATTTAGAGCAATTTTTCAAAGTTTTTCTCAATTTTGTCAATTACTTGGCAAGAAAAAAGATTTTTTCACATTTTTATCCAAGAAGTGAGATGATTTTACAGCTTTATGACAGTAAATCAAGACTTTTTTGGAAATTTTGACATTAGAGTGAGAACGTTCAGTTGATTACTGGCAGAAAAGCAAGATTTCAACGATTTATGAATTTAAGCATAACACAGATCTAATTTGAAAATTTTTGAAAAAAAATAAAATTTTAAAATATTTTTTTGCAATTTTTTTGGGGGGAAATTGAAACCTTGTGTAAAAGTGCAGCATTTTTGACTTGATTTTTAGCAAAAAAGTGAATTTTTTTAGAAATTTTTAACAGAAAAGTGAGACTTTTTGGTGATTTTTCATATATTAGCGTTGAAAATTCCAAGTTTTAAAAATTTGACTCCTGAAAAAATTCCATCAAAAATCGGTAACTGTAACCGTAACCTTCATTCATCTATCAATTTTTACCAAAACCATAACCAAAATAATCAACATGGAAAAAAATGTTGACCTTTAACCATAACCGAAAATTTTTTCATTAAGGTTAGCATCCCTGATTTAAAATAACCAAATCAGTTTTTGAAAATCTTCGGGAAAAATTAATTTCTGATAATAATGTGATAAACCTTTGCTTAAAGATAATTTGATTGAGTGGAAATTGTTACTAGAATATGCACCATGGCATATGGCTATTGTTAAGATGTCTCTGAAGAAAACAATTTTTAATTGTATTATTACTAAAAATCAATTAAGAACTGTGTTGTATGAAGTAACTTCTGCAATTAATTTCCATTCTATCGTATACCTCGGTAAAAGTGATGTTCACTTGATGAAATCAACTCATCACAAAAAATCAAAATTCGAAAAAATTCAATTTTCAATTTCATGCATCAAAAAAAGTTTAAATTTATTCAATTGCTTTATTTTGACCTCTTTCTGACATATTTAATGAAAAAGTTGATGAAAATTACACTCAAAGCAAAAAAATTGAATTCGTTTACTAGGTATTTGAATTCATTCGAATTTTGATTTTTTTGTGATGAGTGTATTTCATCAAGTGAAAGGATTTTTTCAACTTTTTCAACTGTTACTTAAAAATAGGGGTCAAATGGGTCAACTTCACCAATCAAAACTTTTTTTTCATGTTTTAAATCAAAAAATCGCATTTTTTCGCAAACTTTCAATATCGACTTTACGAAATAACGCCATCCCAATTTTTTAATACATTGTTCAGCATGAAAAGTTGTCCATAATACATATATTTTTTTCAGAATTTTTGGAAGTTGGAACGATATGCAAACTACATTTTGAAACTTTTCGAGCTAATTTTTCCTATGAAAAAAAGTGGCAACACTGATTTTTATGATATCACCAAAAAGCCTTTCAAACCCTCTAGCTATTGGAAAAAATTCCATTTTGGTAAGTATCGCGGTTATCGAGTAATCCACTGCTGAAATGGATGATATTTTTGGTTCACTGAAAACTTTGACACCCCCTGGCTACCTTTAAAAATGGGCTAGAGGGCTGCGATTTGCGCCATTGGTCATCGGAAGGTCTTTCCACAGCAAAAATTTCAAAAAAAATCGCCGACCCCCCCCCAACCCCTACCACTTCTTGGTCGAATTGACATGGAATGATCCATTTTTCCATTTGAAAACACCTCATCAAATCCACAGCTCGATCCATTCCATTCATTAGGCAGAAATGCTACTCCAAGTCCAATTTGCCAAACACGTCGATTAAAAAAACATTCCGCTTCCAATTTCCATTAAAAAATTAAATTACATAAATTACATAAACGACTCGCGAACCCTGTAAACTATAATTTCCATCGCAGCAGTAAACATTTACCAACATATTCAGATCAACTAATGCTTAGGTAATAAGCTAATAAGCTAAGAACAAAACGACAACCAAAAGAGGTAGAGAGGAAGAGGGAGAGGAAATAAAAAATGAAAATGATCTAATAAGTAATTCGACTAGCATAATGTGTTTCTGACAACTGATCCTAGACACGAACCAGAAATAATTCTCAGTACTTCTGAATCAATTATCCCAAGCAAAAAATAATTTACGTAAAACCAGATTGAACGTGATAATACCTTTTTTTAAAATTATGTTTATGTATACGCAAGCGAGTCATTATACATGGAAGTAAAAATAGAAGAAGAAAAAACACACACATACTTTGATAGACTCGCACACATAGACACCATCACGACATCAATTTAAACCGCGGACTCGGACATTCGACGCTATCTGCAATACAAACAAACGAGCAGAGCGGCAAATTGGGTGTTCGCACGTGTGTTCGCCTGATTGTGAGTCGAGCGGTGTCGGCGAAAACCCGCCTTATATGCGTAAGTTGAAATTTCTTAGAAGAGGAAAACACATCATCGCTGGGTACCAGAGACCAGAAGACCAGTCACACGAGACAACAAGATTGCTAACAATATCGTATCTCATCGACAATTCCACTAAAATCTAACCCTTTTTCTCGACTGCCTACGTCCTCCTATAGGTAGGTAAGTTATAACACCCTCAATCAATGGGGAAACCGGTGCTGCTTCGGCACGTTTATAAGAAAACATAATATAAGACCACATACGGGAGCATTAGCTAGAATCAATAAACCATCGATGAAAGGCAACAATTGGCCGAAAAATATTTGGAAAACAGCTTGAATATTGTAGAAACGACACCGAAGACGAAGACGATGACGATACGTACGTATTTTTCCAAGGATATAGGATACTGGATAAGTACAAGAATGGTGGTAATCGTAGCGTATAAATCTCGTTTCGCGTTTCTTAGAAAGCCACCTTGACCATCCCCCTCTACACCCTCTACTGCTTTATAGGTAGATACCAATCGAACCGTGTCGATAATCTATCAAAACCTTTACTAGCTAGGTAGTCGCAGGTAGAAAAATTTTATACACTAAATGGTTATACTGGCCTATACAACCTACAATACATACACATTAAGAATGAGAGAAATCTTATCGCGGAAGCTGCTGGTCTTCTATAGAAATAAGCGGCTAATTTATGTCCATCTAAAAGGAGGTCCAACCTGTACTAAAACCAACCACCCTAGCGTGATGAAATATTTCACGGTTATTTTGATGACCAAACATCCAAATCAACGCTGTCAACCTTTTTTACCCTGTGCCAATGGTTGAATTGGTACATTTTCGCATTAACGAGCATAAACCTACTATACTAAGTGTGTTTCCAATAACTAACAATGTAATTGGATTTATTATATGGGTTTTTTCTTCTTTTTTTGTTCACAGTTCTCGCAAGATGTAGAGTCGCAGAAGATGTGCTTCCAGCATCCGGATTGTTTTATGGTGAGTGTGATTTTCGTGTGATTAATTGTTCAGGTGTTGGATGAGGTTACTCTTTCAACATTGTTTTGTACTTATATGTAGTAAAATTAGTTGTATGGTCAGTAAAAATCAGTGAAGAATCAATGTCAAAAAAATTTTAATTCCAATGATTTTCCCATCACTTTGATAACGAATTTCAATTACCTAAAAATAATCAAGTGCTGAAAAAGATGAAAACATGAAAAAAAAAACACTTCAATAATTTTTAAAAAAACACTGAACTATACACAAGTAAAAATCATTGAAACACCAAGAAAATTACTAAAACGTCAACTTGAAGTGAAAGGATTTTACAAAATTATATGATTCAAGAGAGTAATTTCATGTAACTTGACTATCTGAAATATCAATGAGTTAAATTTGCACTGATTTAAAAAAAAAATCCTCACTAATTCTTTTTAGTGGGAAAACATAGGTAATTATTTTTGTAAATTGTTGCAGATTTTCTAAAATAATTTGATAATTTTTCATAAAAAGATTGACAAATTATTCATCAATTCTTGTTTTTTAGTGAAACTGATTTTAGTGAATTTTCATCAATTTGAAAAAAAAAATGTTGATCTTTCAACAAAAATGAGTGAAAAAATTCGCCTATATTGACCAATTTTTTCAGTAAAGTTATTCTCGAAGTGAAATTTTTTTACTAAAAAAAATCAGTGAAAAAGCTTCACTTCGCATAAAATGTGTAAAAAAACATTTTCCAATAATTTTAGTCATCATATTTTTGTAAATTTTCAAAAAAATTTCTGAAAAAATTGACTCATTTTTTCAAAAATTGACTCATTTTTTTCAAAAAATTGACCCATTTTTTCAAAAAAAGACTGAAAAATAAATCAGTAATTTTCTAGTGAGCATTTTAGCTAATTTTTACACTAGTTTTCTAGAAAAAAAAAATCATCACTTGGCAAAAAACAAGTGACAATTTTTCATCAGTTTAACCATCACATTTTTGTGATACTTTGAAATTTTTTTTGAAAAATTGACCATTTGACAGAAAGCAGGTGAAAAAAGCTTACTGGCTAATTTTTTAGTGAGCACGTTTTCCGGATTTTCAAACTGATTTTCTAAAAAAGAATTGAAAACTTCGTGAAAAATTCTTCATCATTTTTTTAGTGATGTTCTGAAGAATTTCTAAAAAAAATGTGTCATTTCACGAAAAAAATGAGTAAAAATCAACTCATTGATTTTCTAGTGATCGTTTTACTCACCTTTGTTCTTATTATTAGCGAATTTTCACATATTTTCCAACAAAAATTCTCTCAATTTTTTTTTTAAATGAAGAAAAACTTTTCACATTTGTTTTTTAGAGAGCACCGAGTATGTTTTAGTGATTTTTCACTAGTTTTTAACAAAAAATTAGTGAAGCATTGTTTATTAATTTTTTTAGTGAATATATTTCTGTAAATTTTTTTAATCCTTAAAATTTTCCATTCAAAAAAAAATGAATGAAAAACGATTCTATGATTTTCTAGTGAATCTTCACGAATTTCCTCACAATTTTTTTCGGGGGGGGGGGGTTGACTATTCTACTTTCAAGAACTTGATGAACAATAATTATTATTCACAGATTTTTTGTAAGAATGTTCAAGTGATTGTTTCCCAAATTGTTATTTAAAAATTAATCATTTCAAAAAATAAGTGAAAATTGGGTACTTAAGTATTTATAACTTTTTTCAATAATAAAATTCTAGTAAATTTTTTTAAATTTGACCATTTCACAAAAAATTATTAAAAACCAATTCACTGATTTTCTAATGAGCACATTTTAATGAATTTTCACTCATTTTTATAGTGAAAATATACCAACTACCCACTTGAAAAAAAGACATGGAATTATTCTCTGTTTTTTTTTTTTGTGAAAATGTGAAGTAAATTTTTCCGTTTTTTTTTTTTTTTTTTTTTTTTAATAAATAGCATTTTTTTGGGTTTTCCCCCTTTTTTTTCTTAGTTTGACTTTAGAAGAATCAAAATTTTGAGAAATTAACGCAGCTTTTTCAATTTTGTTCTATTTTGTTTGAAATTATGTTTGTCACTCGAACGTAGCAAACACTTTTCCCAAACCATGGTTCAAAAAATTTATCCAACATTGAAACCAAGGTACGTAAATTTAAGGGCTGAAAAATCATTCAAATCTCATCCCATAGTTTAATTCTGAACCCCGAACACAGAAGTTCATCTGTTTCATTTCTCGCCCGAAATAAATTCCACTCGTCGTCGTCCTATAATAAAGATAAACGATTTTTAGCCACTTTTGAGGGGTCTGCAACTGCAACTCGCAGCGTTCCGCATCAAAGTTATACACACCATATGTGTGGATTTTAACAAAATACGAGATTTTTACACGCATCGCGAATCACTCACCCTAAAACTCCGGTTACCAATGCCTGGGTCTGGGTCATAAACCCTGAAACTGGCGTAAAAACCAATAAGTACTTATTGCAGGACAATGAATTCGATATAACGACCACGCCGAATTTTACGTTCATTTCCAACTTTTAACCCCCTTTTCGCGGCCTAAAGAAAGATAAGAGGGAAGGGTAGGGAAGGGGGTAGCTACGTAGCATCGTCAACTAAAACAATTCCCCTTTATTAGGGTTATAGTGCAATATACGAATACCATATAGCACCTATAATAATGCAATGTACATATTACGTAGGTAGGTAGGTTGGTAAAAATGACCAAGGGTGAGGGCGATGAGGACGAGAATTTTAGAATTCATCCGGTGTAACGGGGGCGAATTGGTTTTTTGATTGGTATTTTAATTTGTTTTATGTTATTGTAGTGTAGACGACACTCGTAAAAGCGTAACGTATTGCAAGCTGTAAACGCGATGATGACGAGCACAAGGGGGGTATGCAGTCTACATATGAGCCAGCCAAGTGTTAAAATAATACTGTAATCGACTAGTTAAGCGCTCTTGTTAAAAATACAATAGATGACAGAATTTCCTTATAAATATGGCGAAGTGTGCGAAATGGAAAATACACGTATGAGAGAGAAAGCGAGACGATGAGGGTGGCAATGGCAACCCAGCAAAGCTGATGACATAAAAACGTAAATTTTTCACTATACTGAAAGTTGAAACTTGGCTGCAGGATTCTAAAGTATTGGAAATTTTTTACGTAAAGTAGAGAATGAGAGAAGGCTTTTGAAAAAAGAAAAAAAAACTTATACGACCTCGAGCCATATATTTTGATTAAATTGGTATCGATTTTGTTCCCAACGAATACGTGTTAAGGGGTTACTGGTCTGGTAAATAAAAAATATATTCTCGAGGTAAATATACTCGTAGGTAGGTATATGAGATGGAAATTGTATTTTAAAATCGTAATATAAATATTAACAAGTTTTACGACCTGTATACGAGAAATAGGAAAAAAAAGTTATACGAAGGGAAAGTTTTACCTACTCCTAAATTCGAGCAACGAACTAGAAAGAAATAAACTCCTGCCTGCTACCTACGACACGACGAAGGAAGCAGACGCTCGTCTCGTGTACTAATTTTATAAGGTCAGGTACGATTTTTGTCGACTTGGTGTGAGAGTTTTTCATTATTATACAGATAAGTTGGGAATTAACGTAGAACACACAGCGAGAATCCAACACTTAAAGCTCGTAAATTGGATAAAATAAAAGGCCCCGGAATGGTTTCCGCGAGGGAGGAGGGATAAACGTCGAGGGCATCCCCCCACAACTGTAAAGATCTTGGGCTAAGGGAGGACGAGAAGAGTGTGGTAGGGCGTAGTACAGGGTAGGTAGGTACTAGGTAACGCATTACAAAAGCTTTCAAGTTTTCTACTTTAATTACGAAGCTTGTTCTTTAGAAATTCAAAATAAATTCCCGACGCGTGTGCATCATCGTATTACTTGTGTGTAAAAACAACCGCCCTTTAATTTATCCGCTTTACTATCGCGAACATAATTACCGTCATAATTTACTCGTTTTATATAGGTACGTGTACTACCTACTGCTATTACGAAATAACAACCTAGATGATTAAAAATACCTAATTAACTTGGTCTTCGATTTTGGTTCGACACTTGTGGCTTTATTAGTACCTACTTGTATGTGGCTGTAGTTGAGAGTCGATTTCGATATAATTGTATCTTTCGATGGAGATATTCGTGGAGTGGGCTATTGATGGAAGTTGGGCATCGAAGAGAAATCTCCAAAATTCATTGACAATTCACAATTTTCGATTTACGTAATACTGACAGAATAAAAAATCAGTAGAGCATATTTTAGAGAAGTTTTACAGTTTTTCAAAAAAAAATAAAGTTAACCACTCACTTGGCGAAACATCAGTAAAAAATTATAGTGAACAGAATTTAAAATTTTTTTATTGTTTTTTTGAAAAAAGTTGGCCACTTCATAAAAAATTACAAAATAATCTTAAATATACACTGATTTTCTAAAAAACTGAGTTCTCTGCCAAAAAAAAAAGAGAGAAAAGCAGCTTAAAAATTTCAAATGAGCTTATTTTAGTGAACTGTCAATAATTTTCGTTCAAAAATTGGGTACTTTACTAAAAGTTATAAGTGATAAATTATTCATCAATTTTTTCAGCAAACTGGTTTTTGTGAGTTTTATTGATTTTGAAATGAAAAGTTGCTTATTTTACCAAAAAGATTCACTAAAGTTTTCACTGATTTTCTAGTTAGATAGCACGTTAGTAAATTTTCATTAATTTTCTACCAAAAAAAATCCAACTAGTTCAGAAAATAATGAAAGTCAAGCTAGCATACTACATATGGGGATTTTCATTGATTTCCATTAAAAATTCACTCAATTAATTAAGTGAAAAATTATTCATAAATTTTCCTGAAAAACAAATTTTTGGGATTTTTTTGTTGATTTAAAAAAAAACGACGATTTCTCAAAAAGGTCACTGAATAATTTTTCACTGATTTTCTTTTAAAAAATTGTCTACCTACTTCACAAAAAATGAGTGAAAGATCAGTTGCAGCTTCCCAGTGAGCATGACTTGGACACAAAATTGTTATTTTTGGCAGTAAATGGTCATTTTGTTAATAGAATTTGCTGAAAATGGTTATTTTCTAGCATAAAGTGATAATTTTTGGCAGTAAATGGTAATTTTGGCAGAAATGGCTATTTTGGTAGAAAATGACAATTTTGACAGAAAATGTCAACTTCGTCTGAAAATGGCAATTTTGGCAATCATTGCAATTTTGGCAGAGAAATGGAAATTTGACAGGAAAATGGCAATTTGGCAGAATAATGTCAATTTTGGCAGAAAAATGACAATTTTGGCAAAAAATGACAATTTTGGCAGAAAATGGCAATTTTGGCAAAAAATGGCAATTTTTGCACAAAATGACAGTTTTGCACAAAATGACAATTTTGCACAAAATGACAATTTTGGCAGAAAAATGTCAATTTTGGCAGAAAACTGTCAATTTTTGGCAGAAAATGGCAATTTTGGTAGGCATTTTAATTTTGGCAGAAAATGGCAATTTTGGCATGCATTGCAACTTTGGCAGAAAGATGGCAATGTTGGTACAAAATGGCAATTTTGGTACGAAATGGCAATTTTGGCAAAAAATTGCAATTCTGGCACAAAATGACAATTCTGGCAGAAAAATGTTAATTTTTGGCAGAAAATGGCAATTTTGGTAGGCATTTTAATTTTGGCAGAAAATGGCAATTCTGGCAGAAAATGACAATTTTTGGCAGAAAATGGTTATGTTGGTAAAAAAAGACCTCTCAAACAGAGGATGGTTGTTTCAGTGGGTTTTTAATGATTTTTTTTTGTTGAAAAGTTGACTATTTCACAGAAAAATTAGTGAAAAATGACTCGCGGACTTTTCAGTAAAATTGCTCCAGTAGATTTTCACTGATTTTCATTTTCAAAAATCGAATATTTTACAAAAAATAAATAAGTAAGTATGAACATCTTTCATTTATTTTTTTGGCCAGCATGTTCAAGCAAATTTTTACTTATTCATTATTCGTCGATTTCTTAGGGAACGTACTCTTTTGGAAATTTTCATTAATTTTTACGTAAAAAATCGATCAGGTGCCTAAAAAAAATAGGAATCTGTTTTTTTTTTTTTTTTTTTGAATTCATTCTCGTCATTTTTCACTGATTTTCTAGTGAGCATATTTCAGTAAATTTATATCTACCAATCTTCTTTTTCAAATTATTAGATAGGTATATATTTTTTTTTCACGACGAAAATATGTATTAAAAATGCTTCTACTTTCTGATATTTCAACAAAATATTATATTTTTAATTATTTTTATTCCTATTTTTTCAACATAATTTCCAAATTAAAAAAAAAAAGTCAAGTTTATTTCACGAAATCATTTCATTTGTTTTATAACTTCATGTCAAGCAATGCTTCAATTGTCCATTAAGTACCTAAGATAATGTATTTCTCCAAAAAAAAAAAAAAAAAACACTCACCACACTCAATCTGTCCGATTTTCATTTTCTCCCTCAATTTTTTAGAAACAGTTTATTGGCCTCTATCCAAAAAACTGAAATTTTCATCATTTTTTTCCAAAGATAAGAACAGCCTTGAAAGTATTTTTTACATATTCTTCGTCATATGTACCTACCTACTTTTTAAACATATGCCATGCAGACTACAGATCACCTCACCTCACCTCTCTTCCTTCCATCGTTGACAAAAAAATCCCCCAAAAAAAGGTCTCAAATTAAAATTACGTAATTATACTACAAATTATTCCCAATATCCAATAAACTAAACGATTCATTAACGACACGAAAACACTCCATCGACGAGACACGCTGAGAAAAAACCAATTTCCAACGGAACGTTTTACATATATGTACTTCGACTCGTACACCTGATAAGAGTCGAAATTACCATAATTACTCAATTAACGTCTTCAATTAAGCATTTCAGAAATTAGTGGTACTATACATTTCCCTTCCTTCACCTACTTAATCGCACTTTGTGTGAGAGCGACGCTATATTAAAAATTCTTCTCGAGGAAAAATTTACCAACCCATAGATAACTTGAGCGTAAATAACGATTACGATGAGACGATTCGTATTTCGTATATACTTATTAGTCGTCATTTAAACAAAATTTCATTTACATTTACCTTGAACGTGTCTGTCTGTATGATCTTCACAGAAGAGCCGGGCTGTCAAAAATGCAGATAACGTTTCTATTTCGGTTCAAATTATGGCATTTATAGTAGAAAACCTGTAAAGACAGACGAGGTAGAAAAAAAAAACCATACCGAATTAATACCACAAAAATTATTATCGATCGATGCGATACATTTTATATAAAATAATTAGATGCATAGATAGGTAAGTGGGTTAAAAAAAAATGGATTATTTGTACACAAACTTGGAATAAAAAATATATATAGGGAACCTGCATCAGCAGCACTGTTGACTGCTGAGACACAACGTTGTATCTACCTATATTCGTTATCGGACTAATTACATAAATCATTCCAGACTAGTTGGGTAATTACTACCACACGATGGAAAAGCAAAGCCGACGGGTAAACGAAGCAAGAGACTCGGCTAATCTATCGTTTAAATTCGTCTTCGCGCGTTTATTAATCCCTCATACCCCATCTCCCATCTCTACCTATAACCAAATGCACAACGACGACGATGGTGAAAGTAAATCATACGAGTACTCGAATAAACAATCCATAAATCATTCGAGTTTGAAAATTTGTCTCGACTTTATATCATAGATAGGCTCACACCGAGCGTAGGCCGAAAAAAAAAACCAAACAGCTTTAGAATTTATAATGGAAGCTAAAGTGAAGCTACCTTACTCGTATATACGCAGAAAAACCGCCTACAGCGCACCCTTTAGGTACACAAAGGCGAATTAAATCCGTAACAAACTTTCTTGAGGAGAACTTGTTATTCTCTTTTATAAGTATTTTGCAACGCAAGAAAAGCCGAAAGCGGGTCATTCAACAGGTGAAACAAGTACACATCGTATACACTGCATTACGTGTTAATCGATTCTCTCCTCCCTCTCTCTCTCCCTCGAGCTTCGCGATCCTTCATTGTCGCCGTAGCATGTTCGACTAAATACTACATACAATATTCAAATGCTCTTCGAATCGTCGTCGAATAAAACCACGCACAGTAGTCGCTAAATTCCCACCAAAGGGGAGGGGGAAGGAGTAGAGAGAGAGATAAGGCTGTATGTGTGTGAGGTACACCGTCGACTATGTCGAGTTCGACGACTAGAAAATTTTAATTAAATTTTCCGCCAACGTGCCAGAGACTTGGAGGTTTTTCATTCGACTTGTTTGTCTCTGTCTCTCTCGTACACAGACACACGACTCGGCTGCCTTCGTTTATCCCTTTTTAATTACTCTATTTATAGAAAATAATAGTAAATTTGTCGCCACCACGTTGAGAGCATAATCGACAAGTGCCTCTCGTGCGCATCTTTCCTCTCCTCAGGCTCCGGCTCGAATCTTCGAACGAACGTTGTAGTTTTAAGCAAAATTACAAATTCTACGACTACGACGACGACGGATTCGTTTGTTTATATAATTCCGGAGCTTTTGAAAATTTAAATACTTTTTCAATGGGAACAGTAAATTACGCAATTTAAATATTTACCGAGTGTATATACGATGTATAAAAAGGGCATGGGGTTTTTTGCAGCATCGTAGAGCTACTCTTATAGATAGAGAAGAAAATATTCCGTTGTACAAAAATGCTAAACATGGCTGTATTCGTCCCCTGCTTGTGCAAAATGACGATTTTCGCTGCTCTTAATCGTATTTAAAAGCGAGAGCTCGAAGGTGATGGGGATGATGGGGGTGCTCCAGCTCGAGGAGGAATTTATTCGATGTTGATTCAGCCGGCGGTATTCTCAGCGTAAACCTTGGCACCTTGGCAACCGCCAAGACAAATTACCACCATGATTCGTAGGTACGTGTATTCTATATACATACTCGTATAAAGTTAAAACCTTTATATAGGTAAGGTACAAAGAAAACTAGAACTCTTGCTGACAAATAGCTCAACTTTTCGGTAACTGGGCAAGGATATTTTTTGGTTGATGGTGCTAGAGAGAGAAAAAGAGAAAGGTCGAAAAAGCCACCGCACTTCTTGCCATAATACGAGTATACGAGCAAAACCTAACAGAGCAAAACGATATTAATAAAATGCCAACTTCATTGTGCAAACGCAAAGCGGCAAATTGGATGACTTGAAAACTCCACCATATTACCTACCCCTTACTGCTAGACCGACAAACACATATCACAATCATCAGATCAGGGGGGTCACTTTGTTGTAAAGAAAACGGTAAACAAGAAAACACCAACCGTCTTTTATGTACGAGTATCCCTCGATTTTGCTTATTTTCTCCCTCTTTTGCTCTTCTCGTCATTCGCAGTTTCTTCACTGCTGCTGCGGTGATAATGCTTTTCTCTCTGTGACTCTTTTGCTGCGCACACCTTCGTATTAGGGATAGGAAGGTATTAAGGTATATTTTCATTGAAGTCTTGTTTATCTGGCTCGTGAGCTCGATGCTGAATGTCGTTTCGTACTGACTGGTCACAGTAACGATGACAGTAGGTCGGAATGATCGATTTATGTACCTCTACAGTCTACATTACAGACTATAAGTTGGGTAATTTTTCAAAACCCTCCCTTCGATGGTTTTTTTCCTTTTTGGTAGGGAATGGAATGACGACTGATGATGTTCGTCTGTGGTATTTTGATACGCTTTTAATTTTCATTTTTTTTCTCAGCTCTTTCTTATTGCTCTTTCTCGTAAAGGGTTAAAGTCATTAAGACATGCTCATCTTCTTAATTACCATTCTTAAGGGTGCTCTGAAATGGGATCGTCATTTGCGTAGGAATTCAGCGTCGTCGTCGTCATCATCGCTCGGTGCTTCGGTGTGCTTCTTCTCTTATCATTACCGCCGAAAAGGTCAAAAGGGTTTCGAATTCAATTCGTGAAATTTTACATAGGTCTGGGTTGTAGATAGATAGGTAGGTAGGTATACCTTTGAGTTAGGATATCAAACTTTACCTACGTAGGTCGTGGATATTAAATGCCCTACACCACGATATATATATGGTTTTCATTGATTGCTTTAAAACAAAAGTAATTTTTCATTTTCGTGGTTCTCATCGAGCGAACAACCGAAATTATATTAAGCAAGCTACATATGCAATGGCTTGAGAATTTGTATAAATTATGAGTTCTTAATTAAAGAAATTTCTCATTTTTATTATTTTATGGCTCTTTTACCTTTGAAATTGGACGATTTGAGAATGTAGATTTCAATACAGGGTGGACAGAAATATCGTGAACCCCTAAAAAAGTTTTCTGCTAAGTAAATATTTCGGTTGGTCACATTTTTTTTTTTCAATAGAACATTTTTCTTTTTATAAAACAGCCAAAAAACTATTCCCAAGTGAACTGTTTTCAGTCCTTTCATTGAATTTCATCACTTAGAAAGGTTTAGAAGAAGCTTTTTAGGTCCTTCAGATGAAATTTTAAACAAGATTCATTTACAAAAATATCAGTCATTTCTAAAATCCCATAAGTCCACGCACTTCAAGGCATATTATAGCGATGATGGCAACATTTTTGAAATCCAAATTTGACCCAAAATATGTATTTTTGTATGCCCTTTTCATTTTTGATGTCGGTTTTCATTTTAACACGTAAGAATTTGGTTGAAACAGTTTTTTGTCTCTCCTGAAAAATTTAGGGCTTTGGACTTACGGGATTTTAGAAATGACCGATTCACTTTACATGATTCTATAATGAATACTATGTTAGACTGTCACATTCACATTACATGTGTCACATTTTTTGAGGGATTTTTCAGTAAAAAGAGATCTACGTGTCAATGCAGCATATCCGATTCGAATTCTGGCTAGAATCACCTCTTCTCTTCTATTTGATCTGTAGGAGGTACCTATTTTTTTTAGTTGGTATAATAAATTGGAACTGTTTACAATAGCTTTCAATCTGAGGTATGTTGACTGGATCAAGTTCTAATGAAACTATTACAGTAAAAGCTTGTTATAACACTTTCGGATATAACGCTGATTTCTTCTGGTCCCTTGACATCCCCATTTAAACCAATGTGAAATTAATCCTGATATAACGCTCATGAGCGATTATAAATCGCGTTTTAACGCTCTAAAATTCAGGAAAAATCACATTTTTTATCATAACTCTAACAACAAAAACCCATTTTTTTGCAAAAAAAAAAGCTTACTCATGTGTAAAAAATTATCACTTTCTGAAAATGTTGGTCGCAACAACAGTTTTTTTTTTACAATTTTTATACTTAGTTTTGATTTTTAAAAAAGCAAAAAAAAAACTTTTGTGGCAAAATTTTGCCAAAAAATCATTTATATATTATTATAGCAGACCTTAAAATCAAAGTAAAATTTCAGATTTTTCATTTCCAACTGGAACGGTTGTTCAAATTTAAAATAAATTTGTGTTTCCACTTCCTTTATAACGCTTTTTTCACTTTAAAACAAGAATTTGTGGTATAACGCTAATCAGCGTTAAAACGAGACTTCTGGTTATAACGCGCTTCGGCTTATAACACTCTTTTTCTCCAGTCCCTTGAAGAGCGTTATAACGAGCTTTTACTGTACCTCTTTTGTTCTATATCCAAATGAAGAGTGATATTCCAAAACTCGCTTTGTCCATTTTTATCGAAGTGCGTTTTTCAGCTGTACTTGGTAGATGAAGTAGTAACTCACATTCCTACATCATCAACCTACCAAAATGAGGTGTTAAACTCACCTAAATAGCCAATTCACTAAAAATTAAAAAAAAAAATAATCGTTCAAAACGCGCTTTATCCATTTTTATTGAAATTTTTTTCAGCAGTATTTAGTGGATGAAGTGTATACCTACACTCCTACATCATAAATCCACCCAAATAAAGTGCTAAACTCGCCTAAAAAGCCAATTTACCCATTTAAAGGGAAACTGTTTTTCCTCTCTCCTGAAAAGTTGTGAAAATGGACAAAGCGAGTTTTGGAATATCACTCTTCAAATGGTTTGTAAGTGCCATATTTGTGTTGACGGTGAGAGGGGAATGTTTTGTGCTGATTTATATGACCAGTATTTTTGGCGATTTTGACATAATTATTGTTTTAGGGCTAAATAGTTTCTTCTTCCTTATATAGAGAAGTAATTCCAGAATCCTCAGTGAGTTTGATTATTGGGCTGGTTTGGAATGCTCCTAATGATAAACGTAATGCATGGTTGGTGATTGGAGTTGATTTCATGAGGTCAGTTTTTGAAGCTGAAGTTTAAAAAAAGTCGTAAAAAAATCTGGCAAAAAAATGTTGCAAAAAAATGTCACCAAAAAAGTGTCACAAAAAAAATGTTGTAAAAAGTTGGGAATTTCACGACTTTTGCAAAAATTGACAAAAAAACAATGATTGTTTTGTACTTCATAATTGTAACTATTCAAAAAATTTTCCTCAAATTGCTCGAACTGAGGACTTATTTTCTTTATCAATTTACTATAACAAAATTCATTCCAAAATGAGTTAATTTTTAATGGAGACAACTTTCTATCAGCTTGGAATTTTTCTATTCAAAAATGTCTCGTTGGATTCTGGTGTTAATGAGGTTTTAATAAGAAGAGGGGGGGGGGGTCGATGAGAAATACTGTTGAAGTTTTTGGGAGATTGATAAAGTTTCTTCTTTTTATTTATGGTAACACTCAGAAAAGTTACAAAAAAATTGAAATTTTGCCTTTGGCCTAAATAATCGAATAAGAGTGTGTTTGATTTTTTTTGACATTTTTAATGGTGCACTGAAGAAAAGTGTCGAGTCCCATCCCTCTCTTACCCTCCTCACATTTGAACTGGATCATCAGACTCGAGATAGATTCAGCAATCTTTTTTTGAATTGGTTGAAAAAAAATCAGTTGTAGGCAAAAGGGGCTTCGGTAGCTCGAAATCTTGAAGGTTATGAACTTATGAAGCCATTTTATAGCTACTTAAAACTCTATTTTACTGCATTCAAGATCAATTTCACCTATTTTTAGAGGGCAAATTGCTCCTCGTTCCCTGTCCCCTTAACTTATTCGATGTGTTCCGGAATTCTCGGTTTAAAAAACATTCAAATCATCTCAGAATTCAACTCATAAGTAACATTTATCGAAGAACTACCGTATACACGCAGGATCGTCGAATTATCACATCCCCCTACCTCTGCTACCGCCTCACTGAGGTTTATTTCGTGTTTCGAGTCAATACCAGCACGTCATATAGTTATACAATGTACAACGATGAACAAAATGAATAAATTCTCTTTATAATATAGTAAATTATAGTGCCGAGTATACTATACAGTACCCCGACTAGTTTTTATTACTGCCACTGGTAGGCTATACACAACATATAAATGTTGTACAGCTCTGAAAACTCCACAGCACCAGAGCCAGGCTCGAAAATGTTGCTTCGAAACAATTTATTATTTTATACCGAAACAACCCCCGTTATGACTTAATTTTTGCCTTCTCGTGTAAGTAATAATTTTCGAATTTCGGTGTAACCGAACCGAACTACATCGTATAGTGTTTAACTCCAAAGTATATGTATGAAGAGAATTAACTCGATGGTAAAGTAATTGCTCGCTATGCACATAATTACAGTATACAGAGCGAACTATTATCCACTATCCACCAATGTACTTATTTCAGTCCATTGGTAGGTATTTACTTGATATTGTGCAGAAAATTCCAACAACTGCTGCTCTGCTACCATGTGCAGTGTGCACATTTCAAAACGAAAAAATAAAGAAATAATTAACCAGCGAGTTTAAAATTTTCAATTATGGTACAATACGGGTTACTCGGGCTAATTATACGTTCGTTTTCTTGCCATTTATCACGATAAATTAGCGACACGCGTTTAGCAGATAATTTGTTTGAATTAAAAATTAAAAATGTAATCGACTACGCGAGACATATGAGGGTCATCATGTTCTATATCGACTTTATTCTGCTACAATGAACACATTGCGTAGATCTTTCAGATGCTTGCTCGAATGAACCAATTTTACCACTTTATGGTTGGCTGAATGTAGATCAAACTAACATGAAGGTATCTTTTTTTTTAAAATTATGTTTTCGTTCGTGAAATAGCATACACTTTTGTGCAGCTTATAGGTATCCATCTTTTGATGCACCTACCTATATTAAACATTCTTGGTCGATAATTGTGTTACAATAGGTTAACTACCCAATATATTACTAACGATCCAATCGGTTCGTTAATTTTTTACCATTTTTTTCACTCTAGCCACCACTTTTATATGTCGCCGTCGTGACTACTCCATCTATACCTTTACCTAACTATTTACGAGCTTAAATGGATCTTTGGGATACTTACATGGAAATAAAATGCAATGTACCTAAGTGTGATGAGCGCCAGCAAAACTCAACCGAAGCCTAAGATACCTGAGATTGAACGTTTTATCGCTTCCGGGCAATCTATAATAGTTCGATGGTTGTTCCTCATCCAGAGGTACTTATTTAAGGTTTTTTCCCCTGTCATCTTCGTATATGTTATTCTTTTTCCCTTTTCTAGCTCCGTAGATTTTTCTTCTTCTTATAATATGTATTCTCGCGTAATATGTACTATTAATTTATACAATAATTTTTCGCTCAGGTTAACGTATTATTTAGCGAATGGTCGTCGTAAATCACGGTACGTTCTTTGGTCGGGCTCGCGTTCAAGTTATAGGGTAATCAAAGGTCGCGGAATAACCGAGCCAGCCTCCGGGGAAGATTGCGAAGAAAAAATACGAGAAATGGACTGGATCGAGTTCATTGAAAGAATATATTGTGTGGCGTGTAGTATGCGGATCTGGAGCGAGAATAGGTATATTTTTTTTTCGAGAAATTGATCGAATTTAATAATATGTAGGTTGCAGATGAGTGATGTGAGGAGAAAAATGAATATTTAACGAAAAATCTACCATAGGGTAATTTAAATGTCGAGATCGTCAATTTGATTTAGGGTATTCGCGATCCTTTACCTTGGGTATTATTTGAATATTTTATCAAAATTGACCCATGATTTTTAAAAAGTAAGTAATTTAACAGGGTGTCTATCAAAATTTCATTTTTTCAAAATATTTTTTTTGCAACACTTTTTTTGCAATAAGTATTTCTTTTTGCGACGTTTCTTTTTGCGACGTTTCTTTTTGCGACGTTTCTTTTTGCGACGTTTCTTTTTGCGACGTTTCTCTTTGCGACGTTTCTCTTTGCGACGTTTCTCTTTGCGACGTTTCTCTTTGCGACGTTTCTCTTTGCGACGTTTCTCTTTGCGACGTTTCTCTTTGCGACGTTTCTCTTTGCGACGTTTCTCTTTGCGACGTTTCTCTTTGCGATCGACGTTTCTTTTCACGACGTTTCTTTTTGCGACATTTCTTTTCAACATTTTTTTCACAACTTTTTTTTGGGGTTTTTGCGACATTTCTTTTGCGACATTTTTTTGCGACATTTTCAGGGCTTGAAAACCGGATAGATATCAGTCTCGGTTTTGGTTTCGGTTTTATGTTTTTTGTAAAAGTAAAGGTTTTGGTTTTGGTTTTTTAAAATATTATCTCTCTCGTTCCGGTCTTGGTTAAAGATTTTGATTTCAAAGGAATCGGTTTCAGTTTCAGTTTTCGTTTTTTACTTTTTTCTCCATTTTTTAGGGGGAAGAAGGCATACTTTGTGTATGTGACTAGAAAGCGGCACTTTGGCAGTGTCAAATTTGTCAACTATTTTAGTTTTCACCTTTAGCATCAGTTTTTACTTCATTTTTACCAAAAATGCAGTAATAATTAGGCTAATTACCTGAAAAATTCCAAAACCAAAACCAATTCAGTTTTCAATTAAGTAGTTACTCTCTCGGCTTCAGTTTTGAATTTGAGAAATAACGCTCCCAGTTTTGTTTTTGGCTTTAGTTGTGGGAAAATAACGCTCCAGGTTTCGGTTTTGAGAATCGGTTTTTGGGGGTTTCGGTTTAGGTTTTGGTTTCGGTTTGCAAGCCCTGCACATTTTTTTGCTACATTTTTTTCTGACTTTTTTGTGACATTATTGGATTTAAAGTCGGAGCGATTTTTAGAGACTTTTTGGCAATTTTTGGTGAAAATCGCGACTTTTTCACAAGTTTTGCAACCTACGGGTATTTTCAAAATCTTGACTTTTTCAAGATTTTTGCGATTTTTGGCGACTTGGTAGACACGCTGTTTAAGATTATTATCGAACGAAAAGCTAGATCCAAAGAGCAAGTTATAAAACCCCTTCCACCCCTCTGCCCTCTTCATCACATTTCTCATATTTTTTAGCAACCAAACTCCTTAAATGTATAAGCAACCAAAACAGTGTTGTCATAACGAAATTTTTTTTTCGTTACGTTATATCGTTTCGTTTCAGATTTGTAAAATTTTTCGTTACGTTATTTTTCCGTTATTTCGTTGCACAGATAATTCCGTTACGTTATGTTTTTCGTTTAACGTTATTACATCATTTTGTTTTTCCGTTATTTCTTTATTTCGTTTCGTTTTTCGTTATAGCACAAAAATGCCCAAATGGTGGGTATCTCTGAAAAAAACTGAAAAAAGTACAAGGTTGGTCAGTATACCTAAAGTGTACCTAAATAGCGGGAACGAAGCGATGGCAAAAGCTCTCGTTTATGTGTGATTCAAAATCTAAAAAAGTCAAAAATGAGCCCTTTTCTACAAAGTTTGTTCGAAATTCCGTTAAAAGGGGGAAAAATTTAAAATTTGAAGAGTTCAGTAGGACTAATGGGGCCAGTATAGGACATGTCAGACACCTTGATTTTTCGATACATGTGTATTTTTCTGCTCATAAATTTTTACATCAATTTCATTTTCAAGTACAGTATTTTTCAATTTTCAAATAGTTTGAAAATTGAAAAAGTTAACTTTTTCAATTTTTTATTGATTAATCATTTTTTAATCATTTTTCCCAAAAAATTGAAGAAAAAAGGGGGAAAAAACGGGAAAAAAACGGAAAAAAAACGAAAAAATAACGGAATTTTTTTCGTTTTCCGTTTCGTTATAGCATTAAAATTTTTTGTAACGTTATAATTTCGTTATGGTTTCTTCTGCAACAAATTTCGTTTTCGTTTATCGTTACGTTATTATAATGGAAAAAATTCCGGTTTTTTCCGTTTTTTCGTTTTTTCGTTACGTTATGAATAACGTTATGACAACACTGAACCAAAATGCTTGAAAAAGAATCCGCTCTTTCAACCTCCTTCGAAATTTACGTATACCTACCTACATTGTATATCTTCGCACATTACTTCCCTTCATTCATCGTTAACATTTAATCCAAATTTTATGGTAAATGTTTGGCTTTTATACGCGCTGACACCCTTGCGTATAAGGTTTGCTTGACTAAATACATTTGACCAGGTGTCGATTCGCTTTAGCACAATACGCACACCCGGTACGGGTCAACAAAGATACAGGCTTAGTTACGCTTGCTTTATCGCCAAAAAAAAGACCGAACGTGAACACACGAAGGAAAAAATCCATCTACCTATACTAAATAGGTACGTATTCTGGCTGATATATTCTCCCATTAACATGTCAATCGCGCCAATATCAATGGAATTTTAAATAGACAACCGATGAATACCTTGGTAATACTGCCGATAAATAGCATCACCTTTGTAGCTTGGTAATGCTTCTCTCGCGCTCTAGCAGCAATTAAATACTTATCACGCGTTCGTTATCTGATTGTTTCGAGCCAAAACTCTATAGAAAGATACGCGCATACAGATTGTAATCTTTCTACCATCGTAGTGTGTGTCGCAGAATCACGTTTGATTAAAAAAATTTTCTCACAGAGGTTTCCCTATAGGGATATCAGAGAGAGAGAGAAACGAGACAGTAATTCCAGTAGCCAAAATTTTGTATCCTTCACCCCACAGCTCGTTCATATACGATGGCTAGAGTTATCTGCTATCTTTCTGTCTCTACGTACGAGTATATTGGAAGTTCGTACCTACCTATACGAGAGTATATAATAATAACAGTTCAAAGTACTCAATTAGCATATTGAAACGTTGCGTCGATAATGATACACCATGTCGTTGATATTGTCTATCTTCTTCTCGAACGGGTTCTTTCTCTCTCTCTTGTTACTATACGCCGACGATGAGGACGACGAT
This sequence comes from Planococcus citri, assembly GCF_950023065.1. Lineage (NCBI taxonomy): Eukaryota > Metazoa > Arthropoda > Insecta > Hemiptera > Pseudococcidae > Planococcus > Planococcus citri. Next base: position 15,333,541 of record NC_088678.1, on the reverse strand, counting down.
GAACAGGTGGACAGGGTAAATGGTTGTATATGAAGCTTCGTAGAATTACCTATAATTAAACGTTTCCCTCTTTTACCATATCCACTATACACTATAGTCGGATACCACTACTGTATATGATACGATGATACAGGGCACCACTGCACTGTGCTCTGTGCTTTGTGCAGACAGCCAAGTAAATTTTTCATGAAAAATTAATATTAATTTCAAATTATTGAGTAATAAGGGGCCGTTTAACGCGGAGATTTTGTCCGCTTCGAGCAATGATAATGAAGTTGATCGGTTTGATCCGCGCGCCGTGCTCGCTTTAGACCTTCTCGCCAGCACATACTACAATAATAACACCTGATAAAAATACGAACATCGTTTCAACGTAATAATTTGTAGGTAGAGGTACCTTTCTCTCGCGCCGCTTAAGCGCCTCCGTATACTAATCTCGGCTGCATTTTTTCAATCTAAAAAACGTGTTATTTGTATTCAAAGCTTCAAAGGGTACTGTTGACAAATATGGAGGGAATGCGGGAGAAGGTCAGGACTGGGTACGTACTGACAGGCATGAAATTCGGTCACTTAAAAAGTGACTTAGTCACTAATTTCTCTTGCAAGTCACTTTTGTCACTATTTCGGCGAAAATGGCCAGTCATTTTTTTAAAAGATTTGTCATGTGAAAAAGAAAAAGTGCAAAATTTTAGGAAATGATCAATATTTTTCATGAAAATCCTTCAGAATCATCATTTTAAAAAAAAATTAAAAATCAACGGTTCAACATTAAAAATGTAAGACGATGTGAGTGGATAGAGTCGATATTTTCTAAACTGTGAATTTTTGAAAATCAAATTCAGGCCAAAAAGGAGGGAGAAAATCAAAATTTTACCAAATTGACCTAGAAAGCTGAAATTTGGGATATACCCTATTTTCGACATTCCAAATCGATTGGAAACGCAGTTCTGGAGCCTCCAGCTGATTTTTGAAAATCGAAATTTCTCAACATTTCATCAAAATGGAGATGGAAAGCCGAAATTCATTCTGCGAACCAATTTAAATACGCTACGAAGTCAACTGCAGGTGGATTTCAAGTCGTTTTGGAGCCTCCAGCGATTTTTTTGAAAATTAATGGAGTTACCAAATTTTTGAAACTTGAAATTCCCATAACATTTTATCAAATGGAGTTAGAAGCTTAAATTTACTTCGCAAACTAATTTCAACACGATAAGAAGTCGACTGCATGGTGGTTTCAAATGGTTTTGAAGCTTCCAGGTACTTTTTGGAAATTCTAATTTTCCAAAAAACGCCATACAACAAGACAAGACAAGACATTTATTTTTAAAGTGCTTACAACACAATAATATTTTGGTTTTAAAAGCACTTATACTATTTTTTGAAAAATTAAACTAGATGGAGTGAATTATCATTTTTAATTAACTTAATAATATTATTAAAATTTAATTTATTATCAATGAATTTATTTAAATCATCTTTTAGATTTTGAAGGTTTAAAAAGGGGCAAACAATCAAGTGGTTGTTATCAAAAATTATGTTACAATTACAACATGAAGGGGGATTAATTTTTTTCAAAATATAATTATGAGTTAATCTAGTGTGACCAATTAAAAGTCTAGTAATTTTTGTTTGAGATCAAAAAGTCGCCGGAGACAGAAGACGACTTTGCAGTGTATTGATATTAGTTTGCAGAATAAATATTGGCTTTCCATCTCCATTTGATGAAATTTTGGGAAATTTCACGTTTCAAAAATCTGCTGGAGACTCCAGTAATTTTCAAAAAGTCGTTGGAGGCTCCAAAACGACTTGAAATACACCTGCAGTCGACTTTGTGGAAATTACTTTGCAGAATGAATTTCGGCTTTCCATCTCCATTTGATAAAATTTTGGGAAACTTCGAGTTTCAAAAATCCGCTGGAGGCTCCAGAACTGCTCGAAACCGGCTGAAACAGTTTCCAATCGATTTGACGTGTCCAAAATAGGGTAGGTATATCCCAAATTTCAGTGTTCTTGGTCAATTTGGTAAAATTTTGATTTCTCCTCTCATTTTTGGCAAAAATTTGATTTTCAAAAATTCACAAAAAATCGAAAAAGGCACTTTAGCACTTAAAATTTTGACAGGTAACATTTTTGTCTGATCTTGCAAGTCATGTGTTGGAATGCAAAATCTGCGATTTTGGCTGATCTGTCAATTTTGTAATTAGGACCACTTTTTTTTTAGGACAAGGGCTAAAATGTTTCTTGGGACTCATCCCTTTAAGAAAAAGTTGTCCCGGAGGATCGACCGGTGGGGGGGGGGGTGCAATAGATCCTTATGCGGGCTCCTCGACTAACATAATATTAATAAACTTTGCTCTCATTTCTCAAATGTTTGGTCACTTTTTTGCTATTTTTCAGTCACTAAAGCCCTGCTCTATATTTAAGCACCTTCTTTCCTCAAAAAACCCTCGCAAAAAATGAATCTCCGGCATTTTTACTCCACAACCCCCCCCCCTCCCTCTCTGCAAATGAAACTTTTTCTTCATTCTCACTTATTTCAAACAAAAAATGAGACAACAGTTTTGCTTTGCCTTTTTTGGCGGAGTGTGGGGGGGGGGGAGTGGAATACAATCCCGTGAACCAGTTTTCGATCGATTTCGCGATGGTTTTTTTTGGCTAATTTTACTGATCATTTCCAAGATATAGATAGTTTTCTATGAACTTTTTATCCAATTAAATGTAATTGTTTTCCTGAAATGATTATTGATAGGGTGGTGGGAAGGGGGTGAAGAACAAAAATTCCATTGGGAATTTCTCCTCCATTAATTTGGTCTATTTCTGACATCACATACCTATTTCAAGATAATATGAATTGATAGCATATTTTTATGAAATTAATTCAATGCGAAAGCTCACCTCGTTATCGATTCTTATCTTAACCTTATCGATCCACATTCGCAATTTCCATCTCGATTGAAATAATCCGCCAAGAAACGTAATCATTTTTCAGCTCTTATCATTGGAAAACATTTTCGCCAAATTGGCTAAAATTAAACAGGAATCTTTCTATTCGGCATTCTATAATAGCTGAGATATAATTCTCTGCAGCATTTCTTGGAACTCACAATGCTGTTGATTTTCGAAACAGTTTTAAAAATGATGATAAAGCTGACGGCATCGTTCAAACATTTTTCTACGAACCGACTAAATCAGCATCTATCAGTGTATCTTGAATGGAAAAATTGCTTCGAGTCAATACGAAATCTGCATTCGGTTTACAGCTTTTGAAATTTTGGTACTCGAAGCAGCATCTACTTATAGGTATATGTATAAATTGAGCAGCATTTCCGAAAGGTCTCTCTTGTGTGTAATCTTGCTACCATAAATACAATATAGCTTACGTTACGACTGAGGTAAAAAAAAAATCATCCTGTAGCTCGCAGGTATCTCGTGTGTACGTCAAATATACTGGGTATTCAATTTAACTACACACGTATATGTAGTAGGATACAATATAGTATGCATGAGATGCATCTTGTGCCAGCATCGGCGAAGCTATAGGCTCTCTGGCTGGATATTGAATGGATGCATTCTTCATCTGCGGGACGTATATGTAAATCATGGTAATCGCGCTACCATTTAATATAGCCAGGAAAACGTTTGTACCTGTATATCTGTGGCAAGTAGTATAAGTCAAGAGTACCGAGCACATGCTGAAGAGAAACCAGAGAGAGAGAGAGAGAAAATTCAAAAGAGATGCCATTTTATAACTAATTATACGAGAATACGAAATGTTGAAACTGGTTTAAATTAGGTGACCTTTAATGCAACATTCATATGCCAGGATCTTTACGATACGCACGATGGACATAAATAGTTCACAAATCCATCATCTTATAATACTCTTATGTACATGTTGAATATGTAACTCGTTGATCGTCGTCGTTACCTACATCTACGAGTTTTTTACTCGACCACTGGTGCATTTCTTCGTATATTGACGATTCAACCAAGAAGACGTGTATTAGCAATTGAAAATAGCATTAGAGAGTACTTGGAGTAGGTATATTCCGTAGGCAGGCAACAAGATAGAAAACAGATGCACTTGTCACAAGGTGGAATTTTTCTCCATACTAATTTACATATTAGATAGTTGCTGGTGTTGTCGACGTGAGGTTTTATCTACTACTTTCGTGATAGTATTATTGATCGATGACACCGGTAAGATTGGGTTACACATTACGTATACACCCAATGAGATGAGCAATAACTTCTTTGGAGGTATCCGAATCGACATCGACTTCCACTCCAGCAGACACAGGTACAAGTACACGGGTGCTACGAGAATATTTTCTGCTTGTTTTTCTTCTAACTTGAAACATACACGAAAAATCATCCGTAACGTCGAATCCGTTCTGCTAATTACATTTTATCACGACGTGTGGTCATCGCGTTTGCTAATACATCTTTTCCACCACAAAAAAAAAACCTAAAGAGGAAGAGCTCACACACAGAACATCTGAATACAGAGATCTGGGCGCTATATCCACGAACAAGTTTAACTGACGATGGGCCTCATCGTCTCGTATATCCGAATAAAAACCGTTTATTAAAATTATATACCTTTAAATGATAGACCGTTGTATTTTTTTTTCAACTTATATGCGTGTAACTCCACGAAATATATGTATTCTGTACTTGGTCGAAATGAAATTTATACTCGAGTCCAGGGGAAAGGTATCGAACTGCTGATGGAGGATGGTAGCATCCAAAGCTGCATAGAATGTAAGTGCACGCGGTAGAGAAATATACTAACCCGCATATTGATGATCGAATAGCTCCGAAACCATCATAACTATCAATTTCATACCATTGGCGTGATTCTACCAATAATTCGGCGTACTTTGCTGCTCCGCATAGTATACTACATATACATGTTTATATGCCTGTTGGAAACTTACACACGCGAACCGAGGTCTCTTTTTCTCTGCCTATTTGGTATACGAGTATCGTCGATGAAGCGGTAAAAGAAGAGGAAAAAAATTACAAAAATGAAATGTCGATCCGGATCGCGTGTTGGGTGTTTATGTGTATTATAAAATCAGCCTGGTATAATATACCTCTACTATAATGAGCGTATTTATTTCGTTTACGCCATATACATACATATCGTATTCGTCTATAAACGAAAGATAGGTCCCAGCTGCTGTTGCTGCTGGTAATTTTGACCTTTCGATGTAATCGATTTCTCTTTCTGCTCAATTGGATTCCTCCTCTTTGGACTCATCGTAGCTCTGTTTGAGAAATTACAAAGAAAGGAAGGTCAGGGAGAAGATAATCGTGCGACATGCGATGAATGGAAAATTAGAACTGGTTAAAAGTTTTCAAAAAAATAAAGTTTCCAGTGTGGAAATTAATTTTCTTATTTTTTTGGCGGGAACAAATTTCATGTTTTCGTAAAATCTACCCTACCTACAGAACCAAATTGACACTGCTTCAAATTTTGAAGTTTTTTGGTAGACTTTCAATCATGGAGACCCGTCTAAGATGGCATACTTCGCACATTTTGCGATCTGGAGGGCGCTATAATGAATTATCCGAAAAAATGAATACACTATCTGAAACTTTGAACATTTGGCTACAAATTCCTCCCCTGGTTTTTAAATTTTACTCATTTTTAGTACCTGTAATTTGCATTTTTAAAAAAAAGTTCGAAATGTGCCATCTTGGACAGGAGTATGGATAAGGTGGCATACCTATAAACATTTTTCAAAAAAGAAGAAAAAGTCGATTAAAAGCTGTTTTTATTACGAAATTCAAGTACAAAAGCTGAAACGCGTATGAGAATAATTCAAAAAGGAAGAAAAACTCGAAGGAAAGCGGTTTTTATTGCAAAAGCTGAAATACCTATGAAGATATTTCAAAAATGAAGAAAAACTCGATTAAAAGTGGCTTGTATTATGAAATTCAAGTACAAAAGCTGAAATACCAATAAAAGTATTTCAAAAATGAAGAAAAACTCATTTGAACATTTTTATGAAAATACAATGTTATTGGTACTATGCCATCTTGGACAAAACATGCTATATGCCATCTTGGCCAAACATGTTGATAATTTCAGAGTGATATTAGAAGCACATAAGGTAATGTAGCTCATTACAAACCTTTTTTCTTATCATTTTTGTATTCGCAGCCACTTTTTTCCAACAAAATACTTTTCAAACCAATATCTCATTCCAAAGTAGCAGCAATGTAAAAATAACAACACTCAAAATATCATTTGTCGTTTTTTTTTCTAATTTCATCATTAAAAAATTTGTCACATACCGGGATTCAATGTAATGTTCACAGTGTTGACAACATTCTAAGTGAAAAACTTTTTTTTTCAGTTTGTAGTTTTTGAGTAATCATCACTATGCCATCTTGGACAGTATGCCATCTTAGATGGGTCTCCCCTAAGTATATAAAACTGGTATAAAGAGTGCTGATCTTGATTTTCTTCAACTACCCTCTAACAACTGTTCAAAAAATATTTTGCAAAATGATGGAGAATACAGTAAAAGCTCGTTATAACGCTCTTCAAGGGACCGGAGAAAAAGAGCGTTATAAGCCGAAGCACGTTATAACCGAAAGTCTCATTTCAACGCTGATTAGCGTTATACCGCGAATTCTCGTTTTTAAGTGAAAAAAGTGTTATAAAGGAAGTGGAAACGAGAACTTTATTTTGAATTTGAACAACTGTTCTAGGTGGAAATGAAAAAATCTGAAACTTTACTTTCGATTTTGGTCTGCTATAATATAATATAAATGATTTTTTGGCAAAATTTTGCCATAAAAGTTTTTTTTGCTTTTTTAAAAATCAAAACTACAAAAATTGCAAAAAAAAACTGTTGTTGAGGCCAAAATTTTCAGAAAGTGATGATTTTTTACACATGAGTAAGCTTTTTTTCACAAAAAATTGGGTTTTTGTTGCTAAAATTATGAAAAAAATGTGATTTTTCCTGAATTTTAGAGCGTTAAACCGCGATTTATAATCGCTCATGAGCGTTATACCGCGATTAATTTTACATTGGTTTAAATGGGGATGTCAAGGGACCAGAAGGAATCAGTGTTATAACGAAATCAGCGTAATATTCGAAAGCGTTATAACGAGCTTTTACTGTAAGTGAATGAATATTTTGTATTATGATGAAGTTTCACTGGAATATCAAGATGTCTACTAAAGTCGCAATTTTGAAAAAAAAAAATGCCGCGAAAGTAGTGAAAAGTCGCGATTTTTAACAAAAATCACTAAAAAGTTGCTAAAAACTGTTTCAACTTTTCATTCAATTTTTTTTCAGGGATGGAAACCGAAATGAAAAAAAATATCGGTTATTTTTTTAGCGGTTATTTTTTTCAAAATCATTTATTATGGTTACGGTTAAGGGTTACGGTTATGACTCAAAAAAATAAAGGTTACGGTTTTCTTTCATTTATCAAAAATTAATTGCACTTCAATGTCAAAAAAGTGCGCCTGCAGCCAAAAAAACGAAAAAAAATGCTATTTTACAGCCAATTTTTGAGTTTAAAGAAAATTTTAGACTAATTGAGCCTTTTTTTCTAAAAAATCATAATAAATGTCATATTTTACACGAAAAAGTGAGATTTTTACTTAAAAAAAAATAACTGTTATGTATTTAACCAAAACAAAAAAATGAATCGGTTAAGGCTATGGTTAAAAAATTTCAAATCAATAATTTCAGTTATGGTTACGGTTATGGTTACAGTTTTTCCTCATTTTAGCGGTTAAAATTCATTTCGGTTAAAAATTTTGGTTACGGTTTCCATCCCTGTTTTTTTTATTGAAGTACTTCCTATTAAGGGTAAGAGTACCAAATATCAACCCCCTCCTTAAATCCGACCCCCCCTCTAACTTGCCTGATAATGCCACAAAATTTTTGGAAAGACATTTTTCTTATTCCTTTTTCACAGAAAAATGGAATGAGACCAAAATCACCGCTGTACAGGCAAATGGTGAGAAATTACAAGCAAAAAACAAAAATCAGAAAGTCAACATTAAAATTAAAATTTTAAATTTTGTTCAAAGTGAGCTTGTGAAAATAGTTTTTGATGGATAAATTTCCTGTCAATTTAAAGCTGACACTTGAACAAATAATCAGTGCTAATTACTTACTTTTTCAATAATTGCAACAGTGAGTCTTCAAATTTCTGGTCAAAGTTATTTTTATGAAGTGCCCTAAATTCGACCCCCCATTGTTTTGGCAATTTCAAGACTTTCTTTTTTGCTACAGACATGTCAAAAGATAGACCAAAATCGTAAGAAATGGGCTGAAGTTTCCAGTAAAATGTTCTAAGGTACTTTTATGTTGATATGTCAAGTAATAAATATCTGTTTTCACGTCTTCAGACTCTGATTTTGGTGTTTTTCAACTCATTTCTAGGGGGTCAATATTTGGGTCATTTTTTTTGTTGAATTTTTGAACTTTTTCAGAAAATGTAAAAAAAAAGATGGTAAATGAAAATGTTGGGTCTTGGGGCTTTGGGATGTTGAAGTAGACATGTCAAGCTATCGTTTAAGCCATCACCGACATTTCCAGCTCAATTTGGCTCTGAGAAATTCGAAAAATAAACTAGGGGGTCGATAATTGGTATACCTATACCCTTAGTACCTAATATTCATTTCATTGAATAATATATGAAGTTTTCAATTTTTTTCATATTTCTTTAGTGCAGAGTAGGTATGTTTTTACACATTTTTTTATGCCACATGGGAACTATTAAAAGTTGGCCAAAAACTCCCTAAAAAAGTGTATACTTTATGGAAATTCGTTTTTTTTTGTTTTTTTTTGATAAAAAATTGGGGGCACTGAGAAAAAAGTTGCAAAAAAGATCGCGAAAAAAAATCGCAAAAAAAATCGGGAAAAAGATCGCGAAAAAAAATCGCAAAAAAAGTTGGAGAAAAGATCGCGAAAAAGATCGCGAAAAAAGTTGGAAAAAAGATCGCGGAAAAGATCGCGAAGGTCGCCATATTTGGTTATATTAGGATTTGTAAAATGTTTCATTTTGTTCAAATTTAAAAGAGACTATCTAGATTTGTCAAATGAACTATAAAATTAGTTTAAGTAAGTATGTACCTGTATACAGTGGCATAGGCTGGCCATCACCCCCTCCCCCTATTGGGCGCAAGAATTAAAAATAAAACATGCAAAAATGAACGATTTTTTTTTGTTTTTTGGACCCATTTTTGAAAAAAAAATTTCTCACTTTGCTCAAGCAGTAATTTTACTTTCATTTCCATAAAATCATTAGGCCTACACATATCTGATTAAATTACATAATTGAAGGGAATCTCTCTCATTTTTTTCATTATCTGTCTCAGATATTTTATTAGAAAGGGGTAGAAGAGATGGCTGGAGACCACATTTTAGGGTAGGTATCAACTGTGCCTCCATAAATCTCTAAATCCTTTCAACCAGCACCATAAATTCTGCAATTTTTGTATTGATTTTCAAAATTTATAAAATTGTAAACTTGAAAAGTAACCCTTAATGATCGAACATCCCTTCACCCAAGTTCCAAAGTCCTTTTGGGTGGTTTCTCGTACTCCTGCCAGCTCTCCATTCTGCAGCCAAACAGTCTGTATAGGTACTTTTTCTCTGGATGAGCTGGACACACGCACAGATCCATTATGATAACGAGATTCACCGAGAGTATAATGTATTAGAGGTAAATTCGCTAACCGGTTATTTAATTCGTATTGAATTATAATACGCTGTGGACTGCGGATGCGGTGTTTATCACTGCAACGCCACCATCACCACGTCGGTCACTCTGCGTTCACAATCCACAGTCCACAGTCACGTAACTCGCCAATGTAATTAGCCTGAGCGCCGTAGTAGCTTTTTAGTAAATTATTTTTTATGGCCGGTGTCACGAATGCGATCGACATTCCCATACATCGAAGACCGACGACTCATCGAGCATATGTGTAGGTAGAAAGATCGTACATACGTATAATTGCGTACACATCGCACAATAATACGATACGATGACTCGGACTTGGGTTTATTACGCTGCGGCGCCTTGTGCTTTGTGTTGAAAAAAAACACACGCAGGACTGACGTTACTATAATATTAAACAACTTTAATGAAGTTTTCCTAAACGATTTATTGGCTTTGCCAGCATCATCGTCGTTTATTTTTGGTCAATTAATTACCTACTACTCTCCGTTTTCTCGCTCTAGTTAAATCGCAAAATGCTCGTTAGTGTTTGATTAACCGCGTGGAACGGATTCCTTCTCGATGTTGAAGCTTTTTTTCGTGAATTTTTTAACGATGACGAAAAATGTCGACTTTGGTCAATGGTACATTTGGTACAATGAACCGAAATGTATTGTTAACTTGTTTTTTGGCTCACGTAAGTGTCTTCGGTTTAGTTAGAGCTGAGTTTGAAAATTTTTCAGAAGGAGAAGCGGAAGGGAAGTGAAGTGAAGGGAGGTTATTGAAATGCTACAAGAATTTTTTAAAATGATTTTAGTTTCATTTTTGAAAATTTTTTCAAAACTGTAAAAATACTCCAAATTTTGGAAATCCTAGCTCATTTCTTCTTCCAATAGTGAAACTATCGTCACAAAATATGCCCTATGATCAAAGTGTGGCAGACAGACGCGTGCTACACGAGTCTTGAACACGAGTACGAGTGTACGCACAAAGTAGGTAGGTAATACTACGTAGTATGTACTTAAACTTACACTATACATACACCTATTCGAACATATACGATGAACTTGACTCTTACAGTCAAGGATTTTTTCTCCAGCATGTAGCATTACGTAGTATATTGCTCCAGGAGAAGAAAATTTATTAACGAGTGCTGTATATAAACGGGCACGTACGGTACACGGTACGCCCGTAGTACCATATTCTTGCTATAAGAAGTGAGTCTGGTCTAGTGTAGATAAGTAAGTTGCTACCCCGCATTTTAAGGTACGCGTACTACGACGACGTATCTACGTACTCGTACGTGTATCTACAGCTAATACGAGTAGGTCCAGTGAGGTACCTCTATCACCTATGAGAATGAGAGTTTAGGAACCATCGTTATGGGCGGGTTTGACCCCAAGGCTGTGGTAAAATTTACTGTTTGATTATCTTCCTCTAATTAGAGAAGTACACACACTAACATGGCGAGTGTGACGATTTCGGGGGTTCGATCTTCATTCATATAGCTCAAGGCTGTTGTGGTGTGTACAGTTACCAACTATAGGTAAGATTCTCTTTTCGTTCGAGAGGCTGGGCTCGGTGCTGCAGACTGTAGAAGCATCGAGACGGTTTGAAAAGGTCTTTTCTTTTTATCGATTTTCAACGTCGATTGCGTAATCTGAGTTTATAGTATTGTTGTTGTCCAGTTCGTTGCTTAAGTTGTTTATTTTGAACGAAAGAAATGATTAGAAATTCGATAAAATAAAGTCTAACTCTCGGAATAGGAATTCATGATCATTTGGAAAAATATTATCGTTTCTGAATTTCGCAATTTTAAAATCCTGCAAACAATCGATACTGGTGGTGATTTCTCAACTCTCTTTGTTTATGCCCATTCACATTCAATAATGTTTTGCACTCAACATGAAGTGATATCGTTATTTATTATTTGATAAAAATAATTATTTCAATATCTCATACCAACAAACCAACTAATTACATCTAATCTAATTTTCTTTGTTTATTTTTTTTGTTGCAGGTAAGCAAAATACATACAAATATGCTGGTACAGTAATATACCTAAGTTAGAGCTAAACCATCTGTTAAACTAATGGAATGTATTAAGTAATCATTTTGAACTCAATTTAGGATTTTCATTTCCACTAAAAATCATCGAAAATTTAAATAAGCATTTTTCTTGTGTTCAGTTTCTGAAAAACGAACGATTTTTACCATAGATTTAGGACAAAAATTCACTCAAATGAAAAAATAACCCCAGATTCGGATCCAGTGACCTCGTAAACCATGAAATCGATATGCATGACAATATTATATGTATCAATATTCACACATATCCCCCCTAACCCCTTACCCCCTGCAAAAAAAAACATTGTGAATGTAGCAGATTAATTTTTATACCACAATCTGGAATTAAAATATTCTTCAAATGGACTGAAATAGTCGCGGACTGGATCGGTTGGGGCCCCAGGAAAATGCACCGAATTGGCCCCTCGAAAATTTGATCCCTCCCCTTCAGAAATCTTCTCCCTACTGTTTTTTCTCAGGTTTGGATACTTGAATTCTAGTTGCGCAATGGATTTTTGTTTTTGCTTTTCTTAAATTCAATTTTGCAAAAAATAAATCAAACTGAAAGGAACAAGACAAGAGGGGTTTCAGGAAGAGGGAGGTGGAGGGTGACCGAAAATTTTCCAATCGATATGGGGAAAAAAATACCAATTTTACTAAATAAAATTACGAGTTTTTGAAATGAAATAAATGGGAGATGAAATGTCAATTTTACCAATTAATATTGTATAATACCTACCAATACTAACATTAGAGCTTACGTATTTGAAAAATTGTTATTTTATTTTTGAATTTATGAAACTTTCAAATGTGGAACTTTTTCAGTTTAGGAAAAATATAGAAATTAACCGAGCGAAACGAGGGCAAAATCGTTCAAAAATTCGTATTTCAAGAGGTGAAAAACAATGTTTAAAAAAAAAAATTGTTCATTTTTTGGTTCCAAATTTTTAGAATTTGAATGTTGAGTTTTTAAAAATTTAAATTTTAAACAAGCCCGAACAAAGCGAGGGCAAACGCTTGCGAAAATTAATGTTCAGAAAAAGGTGAATGGTACTTTTTTTTCGGTCAAGCATGGACCTTGGGGACTCTATGGTCTCTTGGGGCTCCTGTGGATCGCCAGGTAACATCATGGGCCAATCTGCCTCTTTCTCGTTAGATTTTTTTTTATTAGATCCTTTTTAGTATATTTGTTTTTTTCTCGAGATTTAAAAATTTTGCATTCTCCAGACTTTGAAATATTTTTGGTGCTGAAATTTCAAAAGTTTTTGATTTTTGAGGCATAGAAATTTTTTCATCTTTAGGTTGTAGATTTTTTCTTAATTCGAGGTTTGTACCTAAATCCAAAATTGTGTCAATAGGTAAGTTTTTCACATTTGACTTGCGAAATGAACATTTCAAGAGAAAATTCAACATGAAAAGAAAATTCGTGGAGAAAAAATTTCCCCATTTGCGATCAAAATTCCAAAATTTTCAAGAGTAAAGATTCTATCATCTCAAGATTTCAAGATTTTTCGGTCTCTAAAGTCCATACTCTATAAAATTTTTAAAATGCCGTAATTCTAAATTTCAATTTTTTTAAATTCGAGATTTTGTTTGAGATTTGCCTTTTTCTCCAGATGTCAAAATTTTTCTTTCTTCAGATTTCGAAATTTTTTGTGCCAAAATTTCAAAAAATTGTGCCAAAATTTCAACAAAAAACGGTGCCAAAATTTCAAAAAAAATTGTGCCAAAATTTCAACAGAAAAATTGTGCCAAGATTTCAACAAAAAAAATGTGCCAAAATTTCAACAAAAAATTGAGCCAAAATTTCAACAAATAATTGTGCCAAAATGCCAACCAAAAATTGTGCCAAAATGGCAACAAAAATTGTGCCAAAATGGCAACAAAAATTGTGCCAAAATTTCAAAAAAAATGTGCCAAAATTTCAAAACAAAAATTGTGCCATTTCAAAAATTTTTGATTTTGAATGTTTTTATCTTTAATTTTTTTCCCAATTCGAGGTTTGTAAATCCGAAATTGCATCAATGTGTGTGTTTTTCCCATCTTACGTGAAAAATTAATATTTCAAGAGAAAATTTACGAGAAAAAAAATCCGCGGAAGGAAAATTTTCCCATCTGTGTGAAAATTAAAAAAAAATTTAAATATCAAAGAACCAACCACAAGAGCTGGAAGCTTGATTTTTACAGTTTTTGAACACCCTTTTTCTTAACCTCTTCTGAGAGTAGCACCTTGAAAAGTTCCCTAGTGAGACCACCAAGCTGAATCGAATTTTATCACAATTCAAAATGCAATCAATCAAAGTGCATTTTTGGCCATTATAGACCATAAAATAGTTCCTTTCATGCAAAAAACTTACCATAACTACATACAAAAAAAGCATCTCTGTGCGTCTCACTATACTAAGTAATTAATCCAAATAACCTCGGCTGCAGACTTATCTGACTGGATGATCATTCCTGCAGCTGCAGAGAAATTAAAACGCGTAGTTATTTTTTTTCTCAAAACTTATTTTCCTTGTTTATCTTTTAACCGAATTGAATCGTTTGTTTTATTCCATTTTAAACATTTGCCCAACTCCGAGAGCTTTCAAAAAGATTTACTTTTTTCTCGTTTCGCCACCCCGCTTGCCCTATACACTCGTAGGGTACCCAAAACCCTTCTAAATTTCCAGAAGATAATTTGTTACGGAATTAAGGATTTATGTTGTGCGACAGGATAACGTTATACGCGAATTGTTAGAATAAAAGTCACATTTCGTATCGTCTTCTAAAACTTATATATCTTATACGCTTTCCATACATAGTCGAGTTCTCCGTTCCCTCCCCCACCCCCTCCTCCCTCATTTCTTCCCCAATGTGCGGGCATATACTACCTATAAGACGATACTTATGCGTGTGAGGATGAGAGGCCTACTACACATACGGTAGCGTTTTTCTTTTCTTTTTTTTCTTGCCGAAAGATTTACGACTATTTTCATGCGAAAGGATCCTCGAAAAGAGGCAGATTATTGTTTGATGCGTGAGTTTAAATTATACCGATTTTGGATTTTTTTTCGTGAAAAAAGAAATAGGCTACGAAGAAAGTCTTAGCTGTATCCAAAAACTTGTATGATTAACGATTCGTTCGTATATATGCTGGATGAAGCGTAGAATAAAGAACACGACCAAGGTAAAAATGGTGGTGTTGAATACACTGTGGCTGCTGAGCGGATAGATAAGCTTAAATTCGTCGGTTGTTTTCTCGAATTGCGCGCCTGTTTGGGCGTCTTATCGCGTGCGTTCATTTTTCATTCTCGCGGTATCACTTCTTTGAACCGCGAACTTCGACTCGAAAGTAGGTATTTCTCGAGTAGGGTAATTTTTCAGATGGTTTGACCCGGCTACGTTCGCCGTTCTTGGACTTGAGAGACACACGAACATAAATAATCAGCACGATGAACCTTACCGATGATTATGCTGCTGCAGGTACGACCATTTGTTGAAAATTAGCCAAAATCTGTGACACCTGTGTCTGTCTGTCGTCGACCAGCAGAACGCATGGCAATGGAATAAAATACCATTATCAACGCCGCTTATCGATTTACCAAAAAACTAGCAAATTCATCCCGAGCCCGAATCAGAATTCCATTATGTAACCGAACTGGTTGGTCTTTTTGGTAGCTATGGAAAGAGTGAGAGAGAGGGAAAAGTCGAGCTACCTGTATTCAGCTTCAGCGTTCATAAATCGTTGCGGAGAAAATCACCAATATATACGACTACCGTATATCTCTGGCACTGTGGCTGCTTCTGGCTCACCACCTCCTCCTCCTCTCTCTGCGTCACTGTACGCTATATTTTTCCATAAATTAACGCCGATATATTATTTGGTTTGAAATATTCTCCTCTACTTTACTATGCACATCGACCAAAAAGACCAAGAAGACAAGCGCTATGTTTATTACACCAAGACTGCCAAGCCATGCCGCGCGCGTTGACAAAATATTTAGTAAACCAGCTCTATACTTATGCAGAATAATTCTTTATACTGTTCTGTCTCTGTCTCTCTCTCTTTCTCGCTTACTCTGCTTATGGTACTGATCGCGGAGGATGAAACAGAACACAGAGAGATGGTTTAATGACTTATTTTGTTTGTTCGCTTGTTTCTCTTTTTCTCCTGGTTGTATATGTAGTATTTTGCCGAATGGTTCGCGATTTTTTCCTGTGTATTATAATAAAGATGTTAAGTCCTCGTACAGATTTATTTGTCTGGATATATCGCCTGGCAAATATGGAGGCGCGTGAAAATTTATTCGCGACCGAAATCATAATACGATAACGTGGATTATGTAGAACCATGTAGAACATAGCTGCATTCGTTTATCTGTATGCTCAAAAGAGCCATATCGCTAAATCATACCTATAGGTATACTTGTAACACTGGTACATGCGCAGACACACGACTAGTTCGCCCTCATGTTTCGATACCTCTACCTACGAAATTTATAAGTCTATTGTTTCGTTTATATAAGGTAGATAAAGGTGGTTTTTTGGCCATCGTGAAGAGGGAGACAAACAAGTAAAAAAGTTAGGTACCACTTGGTCTGGTTGTAACTTAGGAATGAAGTTGTTTCAAAATTTATAAAATTGTATGGTCGAAATTTGTTCGAAAATCAGTATTTAATCAAAATCTTGTAATCTTAAGGTGAAAAAATTCTTAAAATTTCGTGATAAAAAAAATCTCAAAATCTGTGATCGAAAAATACCTTCAATTCTGGAGACAAAAATACTCATCTTTAAAGTTTTATGATCAAAGAAATTTCGAAAAAATCTCAAAATATTGAGACGAGGAAATCTTCAAATCTGGAGAAAGAAACATTTTGAAATCTAAGGATGAAAAAAAAATTCAAAAAAGCTTAAGATGAAAAAAAAAACTCAAACCCTAGAGTTCAAAAAATTTCAAAAGTTTGAAGACAGAAAAGTTTTGAAATCTTAAGATCCAAGCAATTTCACGATGATCTCGAAAAAATCCCACCATCAATATAGATTTTCATCTTTAAAAGTTTAAAAACTAAAAAATTCTAAAGAATTTCCTCAAGATCAAAAAATCTCGACGTCTATGAAGGCAGAAAACCCTCGAAATCCAGATGTGAAAAATTCTCAAAAATATCTCAAAATGAAAAAAAAGTCTTGAAATCTTAAAATCAAAGGAGATAATATATCAAGTTATGAATTGCTTCCAAAATCTTGAAAACTGGAATTGAAATCTCAAGATGAAAAAATGTAGGTACTAGTACTAAAAATCCAGAATTTTGTGATGGAAAAATTTTCCAAGTCTAGAGTCAGATACAGTTTTGAAATCAAAAAATTCTAAAGTCGAGAGACAAAATTAACATATTATATGGAAGTTCTAGAATCAAAATAAACCTTGAAAAAATCTCAAAATTGTGAGAAGAAAAATTCTTTGAATCTGAATGCAGAAAACTAAAGATGAAAAAAATCTAAAAAAAAACTCGAGATGAAAAAAAATTCTGGAATATTTCCCCAAAAAGGAGGAAAAATTATTCAACTGCTATTGAAAATGGTGAATTTGAAACAGGAATCGAACCATTTGAGCTCAAATTCTTGAAAGACAATGTTTCCAAACTCCACCAGAGACCTCAAAATATTGTGACTCGCCAACAAAATGACGTAACTTGTAAAAAGCTTATTGAAATTCTCGAGGAAAGAATCCCGGCAAATAACAAGAAGCAAAGAGACATTCAAAAGTCAAAAATGTCGAAATTCGAACTTTTTACAAATACTGAGAGAGAAAAAGTTCTCCTACATATGCTCAAAAATGGATCAAAATTTCCATGCTTACCTGATGAATTACAAGGTATAGTCAGAAAGTAAGTTTCACATTTTTTTTTAAAAATAGAAGACGTGGATATTTTTTGACCAAAATTGGAGGGGATGTAGTCAAACATTCGACTAGATCTGACAACATTTATTTTGCATTTGGGTGCATTGTTCGTATTTCACAGCGTGATTAGTAAAGTGCTGATAAAAAAATGCCGTCCAAAAATTATATTTCAGAAAAAATGAATTTTTCAACCTAACAAAATAAAAATTCATCAGAAAATTGATTGAGAACCACTCAAGACATAACATACTAACATTATTTTAATTCAACCAAAATCCAAATGAAGTAGATTTTTCAGTGGTAATCTGCTGAATGTCAGCATTGTCGAGAGTCACTCAGCACGAGAAATTTTGCGACCATCACATGAACAAATTACAGCGCCAAATAACATCTTAACTTGAAATAACATTAGTATGATACATTTTGAGTAATTTTTGATAAATTTTAGTCATAATTATTACAACTACAATTTTTTTTTTGGCCAAATATCACATTTGGACGGCATTTTTTTGTTCAGCACTTTACTAATCACGCTGTGAAATACAAACAATGCACCCAAATGCAAAATAAATTTTGTCAGATCTGGTCGAATGTTTGAACTACATCCCCTCCAATCTTGGTAAAAAAATATCCACACTATTTTAAAAAAAAAAAAATGTGAAACTTACTTTCTGACTATACCTCGTATTTTTCAACACAGCTGACTATTTGCATTGTGCCTATGACCATGTGGGTGCCAATAAGCTTGATATAATTTTCAGAAAAATTTATTATCACAATAATTCTCTTGGGTATATTATAGAAGTTTGCAATATTTGCATCATATACAAGGTAAACAAGAATTACGCAAAACACAAGACAATTGAGTATGCTCAAATAGAAGCCTAGGCCTACGCACTCAGTGATGTATTATCAGTTGACTTATTCGGACCTCTGCCAGCCAATTTGTATGATCCCTTAGTAGTGAAGTATGTTTTCACGAATTGTATACCTATGGCTGAGGACTCTTTTCAACACCAAGAAACATTCGAGTATTGAGACAGAAATTTCAAGATGAAAAAAATCTCGAAAAGTCTTGGAATCTCAAGATGAAAAAAGGCTTAAAATTTCCTGATTAGAAAGTCTTTCAATCTTGAGATCAAAAAATCTTTCAAGTCTTGAGACAGCACAATTTCAAAATCAAAAAAACCTCAAGTCTAGATACAGAAATATGTACCTATCAGGAAGACCTACAATCAAATAAATCTCAATAAAAATCTCAAAATCGTGAGATGAAAAATTCTTTGAATCTAGAAGCAAAAATCCAACGAGTAAAGATGAAAAAAAATCTTAAAATTTCAAGATCAAAAGATCTCCAAGTCTTGAGGCAAAAAAACCATGAAATCAAAAACTCCTCTTCAGGACTGGATGAGACAAAAAAATCATGAGGTCTTGGGATGAAAAAAAATATGGAAAAAATCTCTGAATCTGGAAACAAAAATTCAAGATGAAAAAAATCTAAAAAAAACCAAGATGAAAAAAAAATCTTGAAAAAATCTTGAAATGTTAAAGCCCAAAAATCTTGGAATCCTGTGATGAAAAAATGTTGAAAATTTCCTGATCAAAAAATCAAATCTTTTTAGTCTAAGGGACAGAAAAATCTTGAAATTCTGAAATGAAAGAAATCTTCAAATCTAAAGGCAGCAAAATATTCAAGTTTCAAGATCAAAAAATTTCAGAATCTCGAAGTTAAAAAATGTCAAAAAATCCTAAAATTTGGATAAGTATAAATCTTTTCTTTTTTAAAACAAAAATGAAACGATTTCAAAAACACAACTCAACTAAAAGCCTCTGAGCTTCAAATTCTTTTCTCAACTCCAAACTTCAAAAAATCCAAAAATTAATTCAACCGAATAGAAATTTTGAACCTGTCTCTTTCAGTGAAATTCAAACATTACCTGCAACTTGCCAACTCATTTTTTCAATAAACACATTTCTGCTCCTAGATCGTGGACAAAGATAATCATCGATTTCCAGTCATTGTTTTTTTTTCCAGTGGCCTTTTATCAATAACATCAATGTCCCATACGATTTCAAGTCTATACCTATATGTGTTTATCTATCGACAAACGTGTTCGCTGGAAGGTGTAGCAGACGACGAAATCGTGGTTCGTGGCCATCTGGTAATTTGAAAAAGGGGTTGTTTCACGGTACATGGAGAAATCCATTTCCCCAGGTAGCTGTTGCTACTACGTACTATGCTGCCCCGCCTATATATCACGTCTCTTATCAGGTGGTCCATCTATCGAAATTACCCGTCAACGAAATATTTAACAACAACGACCAGCCAGGTAAGGGCTGGCGGCGCGGCGGCTCAACGTGCGATAAATCGTTCGACGATTGTTTTTCCAAAACATGTATCCCGGCTTAATTATCTCCTCTTTTATATCAAGTGCCTATACTCTTACAGGTTCGATTTTCAATATACTACCTACCTATAGGTACTATAATGTATTTATTTTTATATCATATATAGCCTATATCCTCTCTCTCAATAATAATAATAACAACAACAACAACGACGTCGGCGCCAACATTCTCGAGTGCCCGTTACAGCACATCGACATTCACTATTTTTGAATGGTATAGCAATGCACATCTCGCGATAAAAATCTCGCCCCGGATAAAGCCGAATGCGAATGCCGAATGGTAATACAGTGATTTGAAACGGAAATGATTTAGTGATTTTGTATAATACCGGAGACCTTTTTTTTTTTTTTCACCAAATGTGATCGAATGCCTTTCTCTTATCCGGCTCGTACGCGTTTTTTTTCTCTTCAACGCCCGTTAGTACTTTTTTTTCCCATCGTGGCTGGATTTCAGCCAAAAGTACACGGGCATAGTGTGTACCGCCACCGACCGTAGATATTTGCCAAAATGTACTATTGCCTTTGTAAATGCGAAATTTGTCGGAGAAAAAAAATCCGCAGCTTTGTACGAAATTGATTCATTACAGAGGCGGAATTTATCGAGTGTTGATTGGTCTTCCGTTAGGTGAATTATTACGTACCGACGTTCGCACATTTGCGGTGTAATTTTACCCCACTCTACGTCGACCTTTGAGAAAATATTTCGCTGGATGGAAATTTGCATCAGTATTAACGATATTGAGGATTTATTTTTTTATGGTTGAAATATTCTGTAAAATGAAGTAAGTGTTCTTTCAATTCGTCATTTTTTTCCCAATTTCGGAGGCTGGAGAGACACAAAGGGCTTATAAAGTCTGAAAAAGAAGTAGATATTCGAATTCAGCATCCTCGAATTACTGAAAATCGACACATTTTAACCATATTTCGACGAGTTTTTGATTTAAAGTTATATTTTAAGGGACGTTCAGAAAAAAATGAGAGAATAATAATTTTAAGAGGAGAGGGGGAGTGTTCAAGGAGGTCAATCGTGAAAATGAGCAAGAATTCGAACTCAGTAGTAATCAACATGCTACTCTATTTTAGATTGGGGGGGGGGGTATTTAAGTGGAAATTGGAGGCCTCTGTAATGCTGGATTGTATTTTTAAAACCATTTCAAATTTTCTTTAAAAAAAAAAAAAAAATTGAAAGATTTTTGATTACAAGATTTTTAAATTTTCTCACTTCGAGATCTTGAGACTTTCTTCAGTCTTGAGGTTCGTTTGAGATTTTTCTGCCTCAAAATTTCATTATCTTTCTTAATCTCAAGATTTTTTTTTATTTGATCTGAAAATCTCAAGATTTTATCATTCTTGAGATTTTTTGGTTTCCAGACTTGACTTTTTTTAATTTCAAAATTTTTTTGATTTTGAGATTTCATTCAACATTTTTTAAGGTTTTTTATCTCAAAATTTCAGGAATTTTTGAGTTTTTATCTAAAAATTTTGAGATTTTCTTGATCCTGAAATTTTTAAAGAATTTTTTCTGCTTCTTTTATGATGAAATTTCAAGGATTCTTTGTCTTCAGCTTTGAAACTTTTTCAAACTCAAGATCCTGAAATGATTTTAATTTGAGATTATCTTGGAATTTTTGGTCTAGAAATTCTAAATCTTTTTCAAAGTTGAAATTTTTGGAGTTTTGTTTTGATCTTGAGATTTTTTAAAAGAATTTTTGGGAGATTTTTTTCAACTTCAAACTCGAGGATTTTTTCATCTCAAGATTTCAGTTTTTTAAAAATGAAAATTTCAAGATTTTTTCTATCTTGAAATTTTATAATTTTTTTGAGCTCTTTTCGATTTTGAAATTTTAAGAGTTTACTTTCTTCAGAGGAAGAAGATTATTGAAGGTTTGAAGATTTTTTGTTTTCAAGATCTTGAAATTGTTTTGAGATTTTTCTGGAAGCTTTTTTGACCTAGAGATTGTTTGATTTTTTTTCAAATTGAGATGTTTTGAAAAATTCTTCGAAATTTTTTTTTATCTTAGAACTTTAAGATTTATTTATGTCTTCAGGCTTAAAGATTTCTTTCATCTCAAGATTTCAAGATTTTTTGATCTATAACTTTTGAAATTAAATCTAGATTATTTTGTTTTCATCTCAAGAATTTTTCATCGCCAAACTTGAAAATTTTTGACGATCTTGAGATGTTTTGATCTCAATATGAAGTATAAGTATGATTACTTGATTAGGTATCTATGTATTTTAATGTTGAGATTTTTCAAGACTTCTTCGAATCATTTAATTTTGAGATTATTCTGGAATTTTTGGTCTAGAAAAATTCTAAACCTTTTTCGAAGTTGAGATTTTTGGAGTTTTCTTTTGATCTTGAGATTTTTTAAAAGAATTTTTGGAAGATTCTTTTCTATCTGAAATTTTGAGATTTTTTTCATCTTCAGACTCGAGGATTTTATCATTTTTTCAAGATTTCAGTTTTTTAAAAATGAATTTCAATATTTTTTCAATCTTAAAATTTTTTAATTTTTTTGAGCTCTTTTCGATTTTGAAATTTTAAGAGTTTACTTTCCTCAGAGGAAGAAGATTTGAAGATTTAAAGATTTTTTGTTTTCAAGATCTTGAAATTATTTTGAGATTTTTCTAGAAGCTTTTTTGAACTTGAGATTTTCTGAGTTTTTTTTTCAAAGTTGAGATTTTTTTTCCATCTTTGAACTTTAAGATTTATTTTTGTCTTCAGGTTCAAAGATTTCTTTGATCTCAAGATTTCAACATTTTTTGACAATTTTTTCGATACATAACTTTTGAGATTAAATCTAGATTTTTTTCATTTTGGCATCTCAAGACTTTTTCATCTCCAAACTTGAAGATTTTTGACGATCTTGAGATGTTTTGATCTCAATATAAAGTATATGATTAGGTAGATATATTTTAATGTTGAGACTTTTTCAACATTTTCGATTTTGATATTTTAATAATTTTATTTGTTCTCTAGCAGACTTGGAAATTTTCTCATTTCTAACTTTAAGGATTTTTCCGACTTTTTTTGATGTGGAAATTTTGAGATATTTATGATCTTGAGATTTTTCAAGATTTCTTTGGAGCTTTTTCAAATCTTGACATTTCAAGATTTCTTCAAGTATTTCCATATTTGGAGATTTTTTGACCTGGAAATTTAGAGGTTTTTTTGATGTTGAGGTGTTTGAATAATATTTTTCTGATGTGGAGATTTGTTGATTCGAGTTTTTTTTTAATCTAGACCTTTCAAGATTTTTCTGCATCTCCAGACTTTGAAATTCAGGAAAAGTTGAGATTTTATCCATCTTGAGATTTTGAAATTTTTTCTGATCTGAAAAATGACTTTTTTCATCTCGAGATTCATGAGCTGATGTTTTTATCTGTGGCTTTTTTCAGATTAGGGGTTGCTGAATCCGAATTTAGTGTAAATTTTTGACGTTCCCTTTTAATGAACAGTTGATATTTGAAAGATCTGGAAAATAAAAATAAAAAAATCCAGAAAAGTGGGAAAGTTCTTGAGAAATCATCTCTCTAAGCAATAATGCTTCAGAGATGTAGTCTATTATCCAGCAGACCCCTCCCCCCCTCCTCACAGTTCCAAAATTCTCAAATACAAACACCATATCTACTCTGTACAGTCTCACCTTTCCAAAAAATGAATCAAAAACGAAGCTTATCTTTCCGATCCTAATAACCTAGCAAGTATTTTAAAAACATTTAGATAAAACTCACCTTCTGTCAGATTCCCATATCTTCCATCGTCAGCTCAGAGCATCATCGGGGTCAGCAAGCGCAGGATCACGTCGTCGAGCCAAATAGAAAAGCGAATAAAAAGGCGAATCCGCTGTCATCTGCAACATGCATACAATAGTTTGAGAAATAAGACCGAGCATAGTATAATACATAAAGCGTCGCTCGATAAAGCTATTTAGAAATTAAAATTAATCCGGCACTGTGTATAGTGTCAACGCAGCGTACATTATACAGCTTCTTTATACATACAAATGCGCTCCGAAAAACCCGTCTTTGGTCGTTCCCCCTTCTTCATATTTACGTGTAAGATACCGAAACCAACACACGAATGCAAATCGCCTAAAAAATTTATTACTTTTCGCGTCAAAATAGAATAAAAAAAATTACACCGAGTAAAAAAGTGTTTCTCAGCTGGAATCACATCATTAAAGCAATAAAGAATGTACACAACAGATCTCGATGGTGATTTGGCGACGTAAGCAGGGGCATAGAGCTGCCTCTAGATCAGTATAGGCAGGCACTCCTGGCCTGGGTATAACAAATTAATACCTTATAGTATACTTTTGGTCTCGGTTGATTTTTTTGGACCATGAGCGAAACAATAGACGACCTTATGCATCCAAAAGGTCGAATAAATCAGTCGCCTTCTGCTCCACATTGCTCCAATTTGAGGTAGGGGTCTGGCTGGAAGGCTGCAGGATCCAATGATAGTGACCAGAGTCCAAAATAAACACCACACAGACGTTTTGGTATTGACCAGGCGCCATTTTAATGACTACATGCTTACAATTTGGTACTCGAAAAACGTATACACGAGGATACGAAAAACCACGATGATGCTATTAAGAGATACATATGTGCTGGCTTTGGTGGTCGGAGTCGAACGACAGGTGGGGAGGAGACGAGAGTAAAGCTATAAAAATCTTTTTCCTGCATTAATGGCACGTTTGTAAACTTCATTTTGTGGCAAATTGTTTATTAACAGTTTGTTTCGAGTTGAACGTCGTGTTTATAAAAGCCATTGCTTTTTATTAGAGACTTCGCCTCGTTTGCGTGTATATATATTTGAAAAGCATCGCGATTACAACAACGACAACTAAACGACGACGACGACAACGCAAATTTTCACCCGAAAACTTTGTTATACGAGTATATAACGAAATTGGCGACTGATGAAGGGTTCGGATTTCCATTTGTTTATCAAGTTGCTCTGTTGTACTATATTCTGAAACTTTTCATTGTTTTGAATAATTTTTGTCTTTTTTTTTTGGCAAAATAGGAGTAGGTAATCGCTTGACAGATTCGTAGATATGATAATCGCTTTTGTGTATCTTTTTCGTTAGGTACCTACCTATTATATTATTGTAGAAACAGGAACAAAAATTAGATAAATTTAATGTATTTTATAGGAGCTATGTTTTTGATTTGCACTTTGCAATGACGAAGTGTTTTCCACTGTGAATGCTCATAAAATAATACTGCTTGGTTTTTCTGACCTTTATCTGTCACGAAAAAATGATCAGAATAATGAACGTGTATGTTTATTTATTTTTCAAAAAAATAAAGCAACATTCTATGAGAAAAAAAAATTATAAATTGAAAAAAATAACGCAAAAATTCAATAACATAAATACAGTGATAACTCTAAATCTCCAAGACTCTCACTCACTCTCAAAAGAGCGAGATGGAGACATTTTAAGAATGGCCGAAGTGAAATATAAAAATATTATTTTTTATTTCATTTTTTGAGAGAAAATTTTACGAATAGTCTGTTTCAAATCAAGCTCTCAAAGCAAGCCAATTTTTCATTTGGCTCCTCAACTTCCAAATGGGGAATATCAAAATTCGGTTGAAAGCTCTACACAGACTGAAAATTCTAAAATTCAATTTTGAAAGGTTACTATTCATCCAGCATAAAATTTATATCAATTTTACTGAGCTGAAAAATTGTCAAAAATCAATATTATGAGCAGCTAAAATTCTGTTCTCCAAAAGGAAGGTAAAGAGATTGGAGGAAAGAAGGTTTGATGATTTAAAAAATCACATTGTCAGATTAAAAAAAATGATCGAAAATTTTTCTTCAATTCAACCACAAACTGTGCACCTTACACCTCACTTCACCTTGAAAATTCGACTCGAAAAACATGAAACAGATTTTTTTAAAATTTTTAAGACCCCAAAAACATGCAAAAAATTGAATCCATTTTCTTGAATTAGGTACCTACTTAATTTCTTTGGGATTTTCTGATAATTTTTCCCTTGAAGAAATTTCAGACTTTCAAATTGACTGATTTTCAAACTTTAACTGGGAGGAAGAGGGAATAGAAAAAGTTGTTGATTTCGAAAAAAAATTGTAAACACTGAAAGCTTTGATGCATTTCTTAACGATGCTTAAAAAACAATTTGAGAAAACTCTTCAATCTGCAATATTATTGATCTTGCATGATTTTCTATGGAGAATAATTTGGTAGGGAAGGAGAGGAGAGGAGGGAGAGAGAGTGGGGGGAGAAGAGAAGAGAACAGTGAAAAGAGCAATGGTGGGGAATGAGCAAAATTGAAGAGTCATTATTTTTAATTAATTTCGTCATTAATTTCGAAAAAATGACCTGAATTGTGATGCGTATTTTTAATTTTTTAAACAATTTTCAGACTATTTTCAAAGACTTTTTTAATACAGAGAAGCTAAATAGCGATTGTACATTAAGTTTGTTACGATTTTTCAACCACTTCCTGACCTCTGGTATTTTTTTTTTCTAAATTTTCAAGCAATTTAATTCTGATTTTATTTAAATTTCAAAGGATTTTCTGAGCATCAATTTTGTCACAATTTTTGAAAAATTTCATCACCAGTAATGAATTTCTTAATAATTGCAACCATTTTTTTGAACATTTCGGAATTTTTTTTAGAGATTTTCTGAGAAAAGGGCGTGGGAAGAAGGAAGAATTTTTACATCAATTTTATGTGACATTTGGAAAAAAAATGTATAATCTGTGATGACCACTTGACCATGAGTTTATTTTCAGGCAACCTATAGTCAGACAAAATTTCTGGTTTTTAATAATAAATCACAGACGACTTTCATTATGAAGAGAGAGGAGAGGGAGAGGAGAAGAGAAGAGGGTAAGAGTTCTTACATCAATTTTGCGACGGTTTTGAACATTTTTCCAGATCTGTTTTCATTTTTGGAAGACTTTCAATCAAATTTTCGAAGATTTTTCCAATTTTTAATTAATCGTAGACGATGTTTTGGAAGAATATGGGAAGGAGAGAGGAGAGGAGAACTTCCTTCAAGAATTTTATCACGATTTTGGAAAAATTTCCAGAGTCCTGATACATTTCTATAGACGATTTTTAAAACACTTTTCTAGTTACTATTTCTTGCACAAAAAATGAGTTGTAATTTTTGGAATGATTTCGAAATTTTAATTGATTTTCAACGAATTCCTTCAGTTTAGTTTCTACAAAATTATTGTACGATTTTTGAAAATGTCTTCAATATTTTAAATACGAAAATCTAGACTACTTTAATGATTTCCAAGATGACATTTTATAAATTTTGAAACAGATTCCAAATTGATTTTCGAACGATTTTATGACTTTAGGACCATATTTTGATTTCCAAACGATTTCAAACAATTTTTATGAATTTTTGCGCGACTTTTAGATCACCTTTTCACAATTTTGTGAAATTATTTCAAACTTGAAATATGATAAGGTAAATATTAATAACTTCGAATTGAAAATTTAAATTAACTAGGTACACACATATACTTAATATGTATTTAAAATCAAAGAGCTAGGGATATCTTTTAAATATATTACATAATATTACAACCACCGAAGCACGATGATGATTGGTGTGATCCAGATGACCCACCACCACCATCACCACCTTCAGAATTGAAAAACATTTTTATATCCCCTTCTGGATGACAAATATCATTATTAAAAGAATAAACGATCAGATCGTTACCATCCCAACTCATAGTTATGCATTTAATAATTGTTTTACTAAGATAACACCTTCCTATATGCTGGTTTGTAGTTCGGGGACCATCATCATCTTCGAATTGTACATCACTATCCCTACATCCGCTGTATAGCCTTGTTTCATATTCAGAATATGCATCTGCTACAGAATATCTCGAAGCTAACGTGACACAGTAACCTTTTAGTGCATCGCGATGAAAGGGCTCAGTGCATATCCTATTGCTGAAATACAAAGAAACACGACATGTAAATAGGTATCAAAAAAATTGCAACTCATTATCTCTTCTTAGGAGTACTCAATACAGACAGAATTTATGAACAAATTAATCCGGAAAGTTTACCATGACCATACGATTAAAATCAGACGATTTACCTACCTGTAGGCGCAACCTTATACTAAACTCAAAGAAAACGGAAATGATCATCCTCGATCGAGCTCGACCAAAAACCAAGAAATACTTCCCTCTTGGCCATATCTTTATAGATGGTATACGTATTCGTCCCACTACTTCACTCAAGTATCTTGGCATTATAATTGACGATCATCTTGACTGGACTCCACATATCGACTACATAGTCAAAAAAGCACAACGTTATCTTCCGCTGCTGTCCACCATCTGTCGTAACACGTTCGGGTACAGTAATAACGCTCGATATATAATGTATTCCGGCACGGTCATCGCTCTTTTGAAGTACTGTTCTTCCGCATTCTATAATCGCCTTTTCTTACACAACAATAAACTGAAGCTGCAACGCCTGCGAAGAGCTATGAGTATTAAAATCTGCCGTCTCTACCGTACGGTCAGTGCTGATGCTGCCGGTATCATTGCTAAAATTCCACCCCTGCAATATCAGATAGCAGAAAGAAGTATTCGCTGGCTATTGCAGAATAACTTTGAAGTACCCAATTACCATCACCTGCCACCACCTCCTTGGCCTAACGATGGAATCAATCTCCGTAAACGCTTCGAGGCGGCTACACGTTTACAGTGGCAAAGAGACTGGGTCTCTGCCGACGTTGCTGAATGGACTCACCGCATAATTCGAAATGTTGACGACTCTCCTGCTATCGAACATACCGATTTCTATCTCGCTCAGGCATTAAGCGGCCATGGCGCCTTCCGTCGATTTCTGTTCACACTTCACCGTACAGATTCTCCATCATGCGACGCCTGTGGCCTGAATGAAACGGCGAAACACGTCTACTTTATGTGTCAACGTTATGCTGAAGGTCGTCCATACCCTCTCGACCTCAAGAATCCTGATCATTGTGATTATCTTCGCTCCGTTACAAAAGACCTGTGGGCTCGTGAACGCGACAGATTAGCCGTCCGCCGTCTTCCTGTACCAAGGCTGTAGTCTATAAAATCTTCTGATATCAATTCCCCCCTCCACCCGCAAGTGCAAGTATCCGAACGGTAAATAATCCTGAAATATGGTCCTAGTAGTGAGCCTTGCGTGGTTGCGTAGGGAGGATCTTCAGGTATGTTATTTTAATCTCATCATAACCTCAATCTTCCAACTGTAAATAACTCCGCTCTCTTGTTGGCTGAGGTACCAATTGTTCTGACGTCTGCACATGAATCAAGAAGAATTTGGATGCTCCCAACCATCTACTCAATTTCTCCAGCGCTTCATGATACAGCTGTTTCCCTCGCCCCCCTGCTTGCAGGGGGGTTCAGGTATGATTCTTGTCAACATTTTACAATTACTGTATGAAATCCGCTAATTCATTGTAATTTCTCATGTTCGGAGCTACGATCAGCCTTCCTTGAGCTATTTCCATCGAATGATATTCTGCAATATTTATTTCTACGCACGATTGATTCACTATCATCAATATCAATATCTATAAATTAACACCAACTACAACTGGAGTTGTCCATAATTGATCGGGTCTCAGCACCGCAATTATTGTTTCATTTCATACTTGTTATTGTCATTATATTAAGAAGTTACCCCTTATTTATAAAGCCCAACTGGTATATACTTAAGCTGTGACCCCATATTGACAATAAAAAATTATTATTAAAAAAAAAAAAAAAAAAAAAAAAAAAGGAATCTTCCACGAAATGAAGAAACGCCATAAGGAACACGATAAATTCACAAAACTTGAACATTTTCACAAATTGTTTCTCGTGTAACTCGACAATGAAGATTATTCGAACGAGAATATTCGAACATTCGTTTTCTCGAAGATCTGTGCAGAGCTGACTGTTGTGCTGTTTGATGTAGTATGATACAGCTGTGTCAGGTGTATTTATTCATCAGCTCATCTGTATGACGTTCGTGTACGCAGAAGACAAACTGATGAAGGTTTTTCACCATCTGTGAGCTGATTTTCAACACGAATGCTGAATCCTACAATCACTTGTTGCCATCTTTTTTGAATTAATCTAGCTACGTCTTTGAGGAATCACATTTGGGTATTGGAAAAAAACATCCATTTTATGAAAAATTTTATTTCGTGAATTGAAATTAGAAAAAGACAAAAAATTGATATGTTGCATTAGAAAAAAAATCACATAAATGGATTTTGAATTACAAGTATACCAAAGGGGAAGATGAGGGGGAGAAAAAATGCTTACAATTGTACAAAAATTTCAAACCCGAATTTTTGGCATTTACACGACGATTTCGACAGAAATTTCACTCAAACTCGAGTCTATATTAACAGGTACTTAACACAGGGGTTCTAATTCTGCAGAAGCTACATATTATATCAAAATACTCGGTATAGAAGTTAGAAAATTGACAATCACATCAAAATACCCCTTTTTGGGAGGCTCAGGTGGTACCTCGAAAACCTGCATTTCGTAATTCGCATTATTTTCAATCAGCTCGCATCCATTACCACTGTACGAATAAACCAATAATTTTCTCGAATCTTTACCATCCTTTTTATCGTCTTTCTGGTCGTTATTCTCTATCGCTACGTCCCTTTGATCTTTTCCTGGATCTTTTTCTGGATCTTTTTGCTCAATATTCGTCTCTCTTTCACCCATGGTTATACACAGAGTCGTACCTTTACCCAAATAACACATTCCTACTTCTTTCCAAAGAGCAACTATGGGTCTATGTTCGAATTTTTCGTCTATTAATCGTACTGATTTTTGTTTTTCGCAACCGCTTTTATTTTTGATTTCTTCTTCGGTGTATGGTTCTGTGATGGTCATAGTTTGGCTCAACCTGTAACAGGTGTTTTTCACTACTTCCCTGAGTTTGGGATCTGTGCATATGCGAGAGCTGAAAAATCATACGAGTGAAAATTTCACCAGAATTTGAGGAGTAAAAAAAGTAAAAAAATATTCACCAATTCCAGTCTTCGTATTCCTTGGTGGTTAAAATGCATCCAACTTGGTAAAATCTGACAAACGAATATATCGCTACGAAATACAACAAATAGGTTGACATCTTCGTGGGATGAGCTTCTCGCAGGTTAATTTGAAAAATTCTACTCGAACGATGTTTATCGCGAAAACACCAAAGACTTCACAACAGGTACTGGTAGCAAGTGGAATACGAACCTGCTGCTTAACGCTTGAGCATGAACCATCGAAGATAATTACTTTCGACAGTTGAACATCATCGGTGAATTATTGTTTGTGAACAGGCAACTTGCGTACTTCCAAAACCACTGTTTTTCGGGTGTTTTTGAATTTTTTTTTCGACCACACGAGTATGAAATTTTTTCAAATTCGAGGCAATAAATCAGTAATTAAGAATGAGTATGGTGAATTTGGGAAATTGATTTATGCGAAAAGATCGATACAAATGGAATGTATAACGAGGAAAATCGTATTGGAATATAGAAAATTGATTTCTCAGTTATTCTGATGTTTATTAATTTTTTTTTTTTTGGACGAAATAGCTGAAAAAAAATTAAATAAATTTTGTATTTTATCTTCAAAAGCAACTGTCTTTTTTTCGAATCATTTTTCGTACCAAAATTCCGCGTAATTAATTATTTTTGACATCTGAAGCCATCATCTTCCATAAACAGTGATCAGAAACACTGAAAAAAATCAAAGTACTTATCCTATCTCTTCCCTCGAAGTGACTCCTCTCGAATCACTTTTCAGTTATTCTCGGAAAAAAAAATTATTCGAGACTTCAATTCAAGTGCACCATTTCGAAGAAAAATGTATTCCAAAAATAAACATAATTCTAATCAACATCAATCCCAAAGATAGACAACCAACCAAAAAGACTACTAAAACATCCTGTACCTGGCATCGTCATTGATTGTGTAGCTATTAAATGACAAACTTTTCCACTGTAATCGTAAACATAAACTTGATTTGCTGTCTGGCCTTTGGTTACACATTTGCTTCGACGATCACTTAAACGACACACTCCGACGTGACGTGGCTGAGGTCCTTGCAACTGTTGGTCATTTTGTAGCCAAACCTGAACCCTTTCAACGCAACCACTTTCCCTCTCGACTCGCGATTTATCCCAAGGCGAGTCCACAGTCGAACGTAATTTGACGCAGATTCGGTTGACCTTTGCTCGAAG
Source organism: Planococcus citri (assembly GCF_950023065.1). Classification (NCBI taxonomy): domain Eukaryota; kingdom Metazoa; phylum Arthropoda; class Insecta; order Hemiptera; family Pseudococcidae; genus Planococcus; species Planococcus citri. The sequence continues at coordinate 15,301,218 of NC_088678.1, read as the reverse complement.
TCCCCGATCTGTGCAAAGGCTGGAGCTTGAAATGAACAACACACCAAATTTACAACGTAGTATTTTTATTTCAATCGCCATAAAATAATGAATTAATATACCTAAGAATAAATCAATATTTTACCATTCATAATCATCGAATTGTTTTTCGGTGATGACATCTTCACTTTTGATGAATTCAACCAACAAAATCATTTTCACAGCGACCAATACCACCAATAACTTCAGCATTATGAATCTTTACCAATGAAATTACACACCTATTTCCACAAATACAGGGGTCGGCATAAGTTAGTATTCGTATTCAAAAACTGATGCGTTCTTTTCAACACTCAGTTGTGTGTAATGAGTAGATAGAAGGTGTTGTAGGTAAGGCGTTGTGTTCGTGGAAGTCCCACCAACACTTTGGTAATAATAGTTTTTTCCCCCGCTATGTCACTACAGAAAAAAAAATCATTTTCATTTGAAAAAATTTTCGTTTGTGCAAATCAGAATACTAACTTATGCCGACACCTGTACATATGTGGTTTGGGGGGGCCGCCGAAAAATGTGCTAATATTTTACGTATCCAGCATACAACTTTGATTAAAAATTATCTACAAACACTTCAGCAGTTACAATGAGGGAAAAAACATGCGACCATGTTACGTTTTGTAAATTATTAAATAGGATTTTTTTTTGCTTAATATGTACCTACTGTGAATTTGCCATGTACATACGATGAAAAATCGCATAACACTTGTTTCGTTTTGTTCAAAAATTGTGTAATTATGGGAATGGCTTGAAGTTGAAACGCAAATGAAAAATTATTATGTGTATGTAAGGTGAGATAAGAAGAGGAAACTAGTAGTAGCAAAATATAGCATTACAGGGTGTTTACCAGGTCGTGAAAGTCGTGAAAAAGTTGCGATTTCTATTGAAGATCGCCAAAAAATCGCTAAAAATCGTCCAGACTTGTTTTTTTTTTTTTTTTTTTTTTTTTGTTAAAAATAATGGTACAGACAAAAAGTCGCGAAAAGTAGCGAAAAATATCGCGAAAAATATGTACCGCTAAAAGTCGCGAAAAATATTGTGAAAAGTCGCGAAAAAGATTGCGAAAAGTCGCGAAAAAGATTGCGAAAAGTCGCGAAACAGATCGCGAAAAGTTGCGGGAAAAGATCGCGAAAAGATCGGGAAAAGATCGCGAAAAGTCGCGAAAAAGATCACGAAGGGTTGCGGAAATGATCGCGAAAAGTTGCTAAAAAGATCGCAAAAAGTCGCGAAAAAAGATTGCAAAATTAGCAATTTTTGAACATCAAGTTTTGGTAGACACCCTGCACTCATTAGGTATGATAAAGTTCTTAGCTAAATTTTGAAATAAAATCACAACAAATGACAGATAAGGGTCCTTCTGTCGAATCGTTGCTGAAAATTTGAAAAATTTAATTGGGAATTAGGTATCTTTCAATTTCACAAATGTGTCACATTCATCAAGATGAAAATTATCAGATTTGAATTTGATTGAAATTGATTAGATCTGATTAGATTTTAATTACATCTGCTTGAATCTGTTTATTCAGGATTAGATCAGATCAGACCTGTGTTTATCTGAACAGATAGAATTCTAAAGAAAGTGATCAGAACTGATTATAATATATTATTAAACCTGTTCAGATTAATTTGATTAAATCTGATCAGATCTGGTTCGACGTGCCTGATCAAATCAGATTATAGATCTGTGCTTATCTGAACAGCTGAAAAATGCTATTTTCAGCTCAACTTTCAGTCCATAAAACATTTTTTTTCAGTTTCCTTAAATCTCAGGGTTCAGGGTTGCATAATGAAAATTAATAAATCAGTCGAATATGAAAATGAATTTTGAAATATATTGAGGTGAAAATATCTACTCACATTGAATCCATTTTTACGATTTTTTTTAAAATTAAAAATTTGAAACTTTGAAGTGTAGAAAGAAGAAGTACCGAGGGAACATTGTCCATCGACTCGCTTTAGTTTAAACTAATTTCAATACACCGACGTTTATCCAAAACCAAAGAAGCCTTTCACCGCATCCCTCTTCCTTGCCCTCTGAATCTTCGCAGGGGGAAACTCTGGTTCCGCGTAACTTGGAGAACAAGCGGCATTATTGTAATACCAAATCAGCAAATCCGTTGGGTCACCGGGAACCGTAACAAACTCCAATAGATCTCACCTGCCATGAGCTTCCGCACCACTCCAACTGGAATCTAGTCGACCACAATACGTGTCTACAGAGCTGGACCCGGAACTACTCGAACAAAAATTGACTCTGAAATATACGAGTGGAAAATTATAGGTACATCTTCGAAGTTCATAATTGGACGTGATTTTTTATATTTTTTTTTCAAAACTGTAATCACGATTTTTTTCATTTTTTTTTTTTTTTTTTTTTTTTTTTGAAAAATTCCAACAAAAAAGTACGAAAGTTTTTTATTTTACTCACGATGAAAATCCCCCACTTCAGACCGAGGTTACCCTGTAAGTGCACGAACATCCACAGACAAACCAAATCAAACATACCAAAAGAGTTTTCGCACAGGGCAACAACATTTTTATAAATAATTTTTTTAGCTGTAAACTGCTCTCGTGTAACAGGTACGTTCTGAAAAATGAACTGCGATTTTGAGTCATTCTTTATCGAGTTTTGTATTTTTGCTAAAAACCAAATGTTCAAATATTCCGTCAGAATATTTACCCAAATATGAAATAAATCTAGTACATGATTATTTGTCTTTGTCATGGCTTAATAAATCGCAGCAGTAAGAACATTACAATCATGTATAAATACACGCCAGCATTTAAAGAACGTTTTCCCATAAGGAAGACGAGCATCAAAAGTGATTTAATCCATCGTACGATAATTTACGATTCGAAAACGTGCTGTTTTCGTGCCTGAAAATTCAATACCTATCGTAATTTATTTCGTATTTTTGTGGGTATACGAGTAGATGGTAAACAATGTAACGTCAGTTGCTTTGAAAGCTCACCCATAAGGTACAGTTAAAAAAAAATACGCGTGGAACTACGTAGACGTTCGTATGTTAAAAAATAGGTAGCGTTTCGGGCTAAATATCGTTTTCAATGTGTGCTTGTAAATTTGTAATGAATAATGATGCACGTGAATTGCTTTAAATATGATTTTTCTAGGGCCACTATTGATTATACTGAAGCCTAAAATATATAACTTGATCTAGGTTGATCATAACATTTGATCTAACTTAATAAAGTTTAGAGGAAACAGTTGTATCGAAGTTGATATAACTTGATCAAAGTAGGGAGTCGTAATATCAAACTTGATCTAAATTGATCAAACGATATGGTGGAACCAGTCTATTTACGTAACTTGCAACTTATAAATTTAATCTAAGTTAATAAAGTTTCACAAAATTGCACCAAGATTTCTATCAAAATTGATCAACTTTCATTTTTCCCAGGAAATTGTTTATTTAAAGATTTTGGGGAATTTGAAAAAAATCTGTACCCCTAAAAATACACTTTTTCTCATTCAAGTCAAAAATGGCCCTCATTGGATGCTGAAAATTGGCTGGAAAAAAGTTTCCTGGAATTGTTGGCTAAAAAATTGCTCAGTTTCAAATTTTGAGAAATTTTTTTGAAAAAAATCTGAACCCCAAAAAATATATATTTTTTTTACTCGAGTCGAAGATTGTTCCCAAAACATGATTCGAATAAAAAATTCAACTCCTAAAAATACACTTTTTCTCACTCGAGTCAAAAATGGTCCTCAAAATGTGTTGGATGCTGAAAATGACCTGGAAAAAGGTTTTCTGGAATTGTTAGCTGCAAAATTGTTCATTTGAGAAATTTGAGAAATTTGTTTGAAAAAAATCTGAACCCAAAAAATTTTTTTTTACTCAAGTCGAAGGTAGCTCCCAAAACATGATTTGAAAAAAAAAATCTGACCCCTAAAAATACACTTTTTCACACTCAAGTCAAAAATGGTCTTCAAAATGTGTTGGATGCTGATAATGACCTAGAAAAAAGTTTCCTGTAAATGCAGCTGCAAAATTACATGTTTTTGAATTTTGGGAAATTTTTTTGAAAAAAATCCCAACTCCCAAAAATATCTATTTTTTTTTACTCCAGTCGAAGATAGTTCCCAAAACATGATTTGAAAAAAAATCTGACCTCTAAAAATAATTACATTTTTTCTCACTCAAGTCAAAAATGGTCCTCAAAATGTGTTGGATGCTTGAAATGATCTGGAAAAAAGTTTCCTATAAATGCAGCTGCAAAATTGCATGTTTTTAAATTTTGAGAAATTTTGTTGAAAAAAATCTCAATTCCAAAAAATATATATATATTTTTTTCACTTAAGTCGAAAGTGGTTCCCAAGACATATGATAGCTGTGACACGATCTACATATAAACCAAAATTTACAAAATTGTAGCTGCCCAATTGCTCATTTTGAGAGTTTAAGGCCATTTTTTGAAAAAGTTTGGGCTAAAAAAGTACAAAAAAAAAAAACGATTTTTTTCACTCACGTTGAAAAAGCTGAAACATGACTAATTGACTAAGAAAAAATATTCTCAGAGCTGTGACTTCCCAATATTACTCATTTTGAGATTTTGGGGAGTAATTTTTCTATTTATGCAAATATATATATCAACTTTGGACCTCAAAAAACACAATTTACAATCATGTGGAGAGTGGCCTTCATACGACCCAGAAAAAAAACTCCAGAAATAATTGTCGCAGTCTGATCGAATATTTTGTGGTTTTAGAGCATTTTTTGAAAGCATTTGGTCCCTCAAAAATACACTTTTTCTCTATCATGTTAAAACTAACTCTCAGATTTGCAGGGAGATATGATCTAGAAAGAGAATTCTGAGGGTTGTATCTGCCCAATCACATACTTTAAGATTTGAAGGCATTGAAAAAAAAAATTCGGTCTCAAGAACCGTGTTGTGCTGCATCTGTAATCGAGTCAAAATTGGTCCTTCAAAATGCGATCGTAATTTCAAACTTGTCCAGAAAAATGTTTTCCCTCTTGAATAACTGGCTAGCTAATTTTTTCAACCTCCCCTTTCTCCTCCCCATTTCCCAGTTGTTTTTCAAACTCAAAAAATAAATACAATAAATACATTTTTACCCAATACATATTTATGGAATATGATAATTTTGAAAAAATTCAATTACACATTTTGATTACATTCGCCAGTACCTAATTTACAAATGCTTACCTTTCTAACTACAAAATACTTCCTCTTACTTGAATAACTTAATCCTATCCTACGAAATATATTCAGAATACATCGATGAAGTTATTGGGGGGGGGGGGGGGTGAGAAGGGCAGGAAGACACCGAGGCTAATGCATAAATTGTCCTTTCGCATACCTACGTACAAAGTATTGTATACGTATAAAGGATAAAACCGTCAAGTCAGCATAATTTATAATGACTTCGTAGCATGTATTCTTTTTTTCCATTACTCATTGATCTCTCAGGAAAACTTGTTAGTGTCCCTTTTGCAGCGTAAATTACCTTATTCGTTGTTTTCGACTTCCATCTGTGCCAGAGTAAAGAGAGAGTATGAGATGGAGGGGAGGGGGAGGAAGTCTAACGATGTAGGTAAATCAGGGTAGCTTAAAATAGAAGCATATCTTCTTCGCTTCGGGACATACACATTGTAATTTTTTTTATGCAAAAATATTTGCTCATTGCTCAAATATTTTTAATTTTTGAATCTTTTTTCGCAATTTTTCGCGATCTTTTTCGTGACTTTTCGCGATCCTTTTCGCTGCCTTTTGCGATCTTTTTCGCGACTTTTTTACTGTACCCCCTTTTTTTAACGAAAAAAAAAAACAAAACAAAAAAAAGTGAGAAAAAGTAAGCATCATTTCTGGAAACATTTCTTGGGTCAAAAATGAATCGAATCGACTAAAATCACACAATTTTAAAGAGAAATATTTGAAATAATTCACCACGTTTGAATTTTTTCCGCACATTTCAGTAAAATACAAGAAAACACAGATCAGTTTAAACTCCAGTCTCCAATTTTAAATTCTCTTCATCGATTTGAAAACAGTTGACAAGCTACGAGTCGAAATACGTGCATAGCCAAGCTACAACCAACGTAAAAATGCTAAAAAAATTCACCCTCTTTTCCTCCTCATCCCCATACACTGACCTATAATGTCTTAGCTCATTCCCATAGAGGTTCTTCTCTCCCTCGTACACCACACGAGTACTTACTCGTATACTCGTAGACTCGTACATACGATATAAATCAATATTCTCGAGTAAACAATACGACCACATGTACCTAGATAGACGTAAAACTGAACTCACATCAGCCCATCATGCCATATTATACTTTTCACTCATCTCTTGTCATCGAGCTCGATACATTAACAATGTTTCAACATCGATATCAAATTACTGGTAGGTAATTTGGCGCAATTACATAAATATCGATATCGTTTTATAGCATCGCGCCGCGTTTACATCGATATAAATGGCTCTTCGATGCATTATTAATTACTGCACACGGTTTATACTGTAGGTATGTTTATATACGATGATGATGATGATGACGCGACGACGACGACGACCGAGCAAAAGAGACAGGTGGGCGGTCGGTAGAAGAGCAGAAGCGCGCACAAAGTGATGTTTAATTATAGGCAATATGTATTCTCCAACTGTAGCTGTAGTATCGCGTATACATATAAGTTATCTCGTGTAAATCATAATTACCGCTATAGCCATCTTATCAAGCCTACCAGTTAATTACCGTAAGTAGTAGGAAGGAAGGTATACGAAGTTAAGGTACGCGTTTAAAAGAAAAAAAATCGTCTCTTGTACTCGAGATTATACCGTTAGAGGTAATCTTTAATTGCTATTAATTGACGACCCGGGTAATAAAAATTAATAAAACGAGTTAATATCTTTATTTAAGACTTGATTGATGATCGACTCATCTCGGGTAGGTACTTGATACGTATACATTGAAGAAAAAAAAAATCACAGCATCGATCGCTTTGTCGTTAAGAAAACAAAACGTCGTCGTGGGTTTTTTGAGGTCGGATTTTTCTATTGTTATGATTTTTTTTATGGATGTACTTACGTTTAGGTACGTCTTAAATTAATCCAAGTGGAGGGAAACTTGAAGAAATATTAAATACTAAGATTCGTAAATTTGTAAACTTTGCTGAAAGTATTTGAAATGAGGATCCTCCTGAATAAATATCGCTGTTCAAAGTTTGGCCCACTCCACAAATTAAAGTCAATTTTTCAGGAAAAATACCTTTGAACAACTCAGCTTTTTTGCAATTGATAAAATGTTAATTAATAGAGTACTATTACCTGTAATTATGTAGAAAATGATTGAATAAAATCAATTAATCCAATGTTATTTTTTTTTGTTTCAGGTGAGTACGAATTTATATGCTACAAGATTAATAGAATGTGCAATTTGAAGATCAGTAAGGTAATAATTCAGGATTTTTATGTAGTTTTCTTATTTTTCAAAGAACTATACCTACTGATTTTTATCTCTGGGGTGGATGATGGACTTGAAAATAGTGCGAAAACCACCCCATTTGAAAAGGCAAGGAGCAGATTTTGAGGAGAAAATGTCTCAATGTGCTCAAAAAGTTGATTTGAAAATTTCAAAAAAATTATGATCCCATAAAGTTTGGTTTGAAAAGTTGTGGAGCACCAAAAAATGAACATTTTTGGTTTTTACAATTACAACATTTGGCCTCAGGCTTGAACTCAAGAAGTTAGTGCTCGAATTTGAAAAAAATAAAGTTTCAAAAGAAGTCATGAATCCAAAAAGTTTAGACTAGAATAACTTCTAAAGTTACACAGAAGATATCAAAAAATTCCCAAAACAGAAAATGTGGAAGCCTGAAAAAAAATTTTAGGATGAGTTTTTTTGCAGAGGTGTATTTAAAAAAAAAAAGAGAAAATCTTGCAAGTCACCCTAGATCATAAAATTGTATTGCGAAGGGAGGGATGGACTCTTTTGGAAAATATAATTGAATACATATTATAGAGCATTAAAAGGAAAACATTTTTCATTCTAGAATTTTTTCACCAAAATCTTGTGATTGAGAATCTCCAAAAGAGAGGAGAAGGAGGAGGAGGAGGAGGGGTCGGGGAGGGGGAGGGTAATCGCATTATGAAAGCAGAATATCATCAAAATTTTTCTCATAATCTTGATAAATGTAATAAAATCATCTTCAGAAGAACTTTACAACAACCCTAACATTTGTGTTAGCAAAGTACTTGCATAGAATTTGTAATAATGGAACCCATATTTCAAAGGGGAGGAGGGGGTGAATTTTGATAAAAGCTGAAAATCACAGATAGGTGATGCTGCCATGTAACGTATCGTTTGGTAGATATTTGAGGGCGCTGAGTTCAAAAACCTACCTCGTTTTTTGACCAGACCCTCCCAGCCCCCCACAACCACACGTACCCTGATTTCATCCAAAGGCAAAGAAAGAAATAATAATCTCATGTGACATATCGTTTGTTTAGGTTTTGTAGGTGATAAGTTCGAATATCAACTTTATTTTTTGATCAGACCCTCTCAACCCCCACCATAAGCCAAGCGTCTTAATTAGGTACCTACAAAGTGAAAAAAAAATACGGTGTCTTGTTACATATCGTTTGTTTGGATTTTGTAGACGATAAGTCCGAATATCAACTTGGTTTTTTGATCTGACCCTCCCAACCCCCACCACAAACACCTCAATTGAGCCAGAAGACAAAAAAAATATAGGTAATCTTGCGACATATCGTTTGTTTAGGTTTCAGAGGCGATGAATACGAATATCAACTTGGTTTTTTGATCTAACCTTTCCATCCCCCACCACAAGCACCCCCATAAGGCCCAAAAACAAGTAAAAGAGATAATGTCTTGTGACATATCGTTTGTTTGGGTTTTGTTTGCAACGAGTCCGAATATCAACTTAGTTTTTTGATCTGGCCCTCCAAACTCCAATTACAGACATCCCAATTTGATGTCGGTCTGAAAATGTAAAAAAATGATGATGTCGTGTGACATATCGTTTGTTAGGGTTTTTGTGGTGCTAAGCTCAAATATCAACTTTGTTTTTTGATCTGACTTTTCTATCCCTTGCCACCGGCAACTCTAATTTGAATCAAAGACAAAAAAGTTGATAAGTAATGCTGTGTAGCTTACAGTTTTTTAGAATTAATTTATCAAAATTTATCCACTGTCTGTCTGCAATACGTATAAATACGTTTTTTATATACAACCATTTCAGAACACCCTGTACTTACCTACATGTCAATCTCCATCATCAGAACCTCCGTAACCTTCCCCAAATATGCACATACTTGACCTACACGACGACGTTAAGCATTAACGGATCTCTTGATGCGAAAATTTAGCACGTTTTGGACAATTTGGTCTGAAACGACTCTTTGAAATGATCCGATTTTATCTATACGCGCGGTCTAACTAAGCTTAGTTGAAGTTACACACGATATCTTGGGTACGTTAATTAGAGCGTTGTGCGGTAATTAAATTATTATTATTGTTGAAAGTTTATGCGTGTTGTGAAACAAGCTCGTAAAAGAAAAATATCCGTTTTAAGCATAAGGTTAAGTATTGAGGTAAAAATGCATTCGTTTATAAATGATTAGAAGCTCGAGATTTAACGATGAGAAAGAGAAAGAGATTGGCATGTAATCTGCTGGTAAATCTTATCTTTAGAATGGATAAATAAGTATGTTCTTCGTTTGTCAATAAAATACGTACATATGAAGGGTACAGATATCTGTCTGGTTTTTGTATCAAATAGTTGTGATTTGATGCTAACGTTATCTTGGTCTTTTAATCTAAAATATGGGTTTAAATCCGTTATGGCTCTTACCTGGTCAAAATTATCGAAGAAGTTTTTAAAGTCAACTTTTCGAGTCTTCCGGTACAATATCCAAAGTCCACTTACCTAAAAACAAAGACCAAAAATAAAAGTAAAAAAATTAGCCAACCAATTAGATCAAAGGTAAACATACGATTAACTGTAGTTAAGCCCTTTTTGATGTACTATGCCCATACGAGATGACGTTATTTGGCGGAAACACGACTTCGACTACACACGCATCTCTTTCGATAGCCAAATGGCGCTAGATCCTCGTGTGAATTCGGCCAATTGTTACCAAAATGCATTATGCTAATTGGAATTACATCATCGTGTTCAGGACACGACTCCAACTCCACATCCGCGTACTTACCCATCCAAAATATCCTATACGTTCGGCTTAAGAGGGGAAAAAATGGCCGCATCGGGCCAGTTAATTGTACACTCGCTCGTTTCGGTATCGAGATGATTTTTATAACACGCTTCGAAGGTTTTTATCACCTTTTTGGAAATGGGAACAATGTGTTTTAATGAAGTATTGCCCGCCCGTTAATGGACAAACAATAAACTTAATGGTTTATTTTATTAACGGGTTTATATATTTTTTTTCTTCAACAACGATGTGCCTCGTATATAAGAAAAACCACCGAGGAAGAGAGACAGTGCAGCGCAATCATCGTTAACAATATTTGTACGTGGGGCAGTTTGATTGGCTCGAGTGTGGTATCTCGGACTTTGTACTACAAAAGTCGTAAGTTGGCGCAGAAATTGAAAGATACCGCGATCATCGAGGCAAAGAGGGGGGACCAGGGTGGTTTGAGTTTTTAATGTGATACGATGATGACGACGCTATAAAATAAATGGTCGTTATAGAAAGAGCCACGTTAAAGAGGAAAAAAAATAAAGATCGGGAAAAATCCAAAATGTTACGTTTTTTTCAAGGTATTTCGACGCGACGAGCTCGTTTATTGTGCCGCATGCTTCGTGTAGTTTCGACGAATCTCTCGATACCAATAAATTTTTATATCTCGAGATGCTCCGTTTAATGTCAAAAAATTATCCAACTCGCAGCTAAAGCAAATCACTCTTGAGAGTGTTTGAAAACGCCGCAATACCTACCTACCTACTTGTAGTACCTACAACAAGGTCTGGTACTCGAGACGGAAATTAAATCTCTGCGAACAGGTCATCTCTCTATACGTAGTATAGGTAGAGGTACTATGGAAAGATGCTCGAAGAAAATTAAAATACGAGGTTTTCCATTAACTTATGATACCTTTACCTAACTCTCGTGTATATGAAGGTAAACGATGGGAATCGTTTGAAAACCTGCGAGTGCGAGTGCGATTGCGGTACAATCTTAAACACTGTACGAATAGAGGTGGATGTCAATTTGGAGATGATTCAATGCAAATAACGTGTGTAAATTATTTCCGCACGATACCAAGTGCAAAGTTATTGCCGGCTACGGATATCGACGAATAATTCAATCATCACGTTTTCTCCAAAGATGCAAGTCTTCTCAAGTTGTATAAGATATAACAGTGTACGACTGTAGGTATACGTTGAGACGAATGTTTATTTATATCAAAACAAATATATAAATTATCTTAGTGATTCGATTAACGAGAATCTCGTATACTTTGAAGCTGGATGAGATTTTGCTGCATTTGACCGGTAGACTGGCACATTTTCATTTTATAACGTATAGTTCTGCTTCGGGTCAAGTTAACTGTGATTTCGTACGAGGATACGGTTTCTTTCGTTAATTAAACCATGTGTATATTCACGAGCCGAAATAACATTATCTAATACGGACTCGAGATCAGCCAATCGTTGAATTAATTCGATATTGTTACGGCGATTTCTTAGAAGTCATTTTTATTGTACTTAATTGCTTCGGTATCAAACCATTGAAAGGAGTAGATATGATTTTGCACATTGTACCTGAATTTCACGCCCCCCCCCCCCCAGATTTTGGTTTTCATGAACAAAGCCCCACCAAAGTTTGAAACAACAACAAAAAAAAAAGAAAATGATAATAATCAAAGTCTGTAAAAAACTTGTGCCACAATTCTTCCCCTTTTAGTGAAAAATTCTCCTCGGTCCTCCGAACAATGCAGATCTCCTGATTATATTGAGCATTGGAGCTTCCAAAATTGAAAAAAATCAAAAATTGAAGTATGCAAATTTTTTTAAATGAGAATAAATCAAAATTAGGGAAATTTCTTTAGAATATTTCATTTCCGCATTAGAATTGTTCTACATAACCCTCTTTTCAAGGAAAATTCTTCGTTGGATTCCCAAATGATGTTGGGTCTCTTGTATGGAACCCTTCTCCAATTTTTGGGGAAAAGATAAAAAATTGATTTCTGTAGAATTTCATTTATGGACAGAATCTTTCTACATACATAAGCACAAGTTCAAAGAAAGTTTTCCCTCAGTCTCCAAAATAATCATGTTGATTCCCTTTTAAAAAAATCTCAAAGTGGAAAAAATAAACAAAAAAAAATAAAAATAAAAAATTGATAGGTAGTAGGTACCTATCTGGAAAAATTTTGGAAAATTTTTGCTTTCAGGGGGGATTATTTTTAAATAGGTAACTTTCTTCTCAGGGACAGAAATCAATTTTTCATTTTTTTTTTCAAAATAATTGGAGAAGGGTTCCATACAAGAGACCTAACATCATTTGAGAATCCAACAAAGAATTGGAATAAAAATGGGCGTCTTGTATGAAGCCTCCAAATTGGAAAAATATTGAAAAAGAAAAAAAATGAAAAATCGAGGTAACTCAAGACTGTGAAATTAATCTTTCAACAACTCAAATTATTCTTTGAAACTCAGGGGAGGACCAAGTTCCACTTTTTCATCGTGGTGATGGGGGGAGGGGGAGAGAGCAAATCGAAAACATTAAAATTGTGCTTTTCTGATGAAGATAGACCAAATATATGGATTAAAATTGAAAAAAAAAAGTAAAAAAAATATTCATTTTAACATTTTTTTGGGGGAAGGGGACAAGTTTTGCTTTTTATCATGTAGAGAAGTCAAAAATATTTAACGGTATTTTTGGTGAAAATGGACCAAATCTAAGGATTATACGCAAAAAAATGTGAAATTTTCGATTTTTCGAATTTTCATGGCGTAATCAGACATGAAATTCGGTCACTTAAAAAGTGACTTAGTTACTATTTTACTTGCAAGTCACTTTTTTGTCATTATTTCGTCGCGTTCAAAGGTAGATCGAAAGATCAGGCAAAAATTCATCACCTGTCAAAATTTCAAGTGCTGAAGTGCGTTTTTCGATTTTTGGTGAATTTTTGAAAATCAAATTTAGCCCAAAAATAAGGGAAAAAACCAAAATTTTACCAAATTGACTAAGAAAGCTGAAATTTGGGATATACCCTATTTTCGACACGACAAATCGATTGGAAACTGTTTCAACCCATTTTGAGCAGTTGTGGAGCCTCCAGCTGATTTTTGAAACTCGAAATTTCCCAAAATTTCATCAAGTGGAGTTGGAAAGCCGAAATTCATTCTGCGAACTAATTTCAATACGCTACGAAGTCGACTGCAGGTGGATTTCAAGTCGTTTTGGAGCCTCCAGTGACTTTTTAAAAATTACTGGAGTCACCAGATTTTGGAAACTTGAAATTCCCACAACATTTTATCAAATTGAGTTAGCAAGCTGAAATTTACTTCGCAAACTAATTTCAATACGATATGAAGTCGACTGCATGGTGGTCTCAAATGATTTTGAAGCTTCCAGCTACTTTTTGAAAATTTAAATTTTCCAAAAAACGCCATACAACCTTCCAAAAAGTCGCTGGAGGCTCCAAAACGACTTTAAACCCACCAGCGGTCGACTTCGAAGCATATTGAAATTAGTTTATAGAATAAATTTTGGCTTTCCAGCTCCATTTGATGAAATTTTTGAAAAAATTAAGTTTCAACAATCTACTGGAGGCTCTAATAACTGTCAAAAAGTCGCTGGAAGGCTCCAAAACGACTTGAAGTCCATCTGCAGTCGACTTTGTGGCGGATAGAAATTAGTTTTCGGAATGAATTTCGGCTTTCCATCTTCATTTGATGAAATTTTGGGAAATTTCGAGTTTCAAAAATCTACTGGAGGCTCCAGTAATTTTCAAAAAGTCACTGTAGGCTCCAAAACGGCTTTAAACCCACCAGCAGTCAACTTCGTAGCGTATTGAAATTAGTTTGCAGAATTAATTTCGGCTTTCCAACTCCACTTGATGAAATTTTGGGAAATTACGATTTTTAAAAATCTACTGGAGGCTCCAGTAATTTTCAAAAAGTCACTGTAGGCTCCAAAATGACTTGAAATCTACCTGCAGTCGACTTCGTAGCGTATTGAAATTAGTTTGCAGAATTAATTTCGGCTTTCCAACTCCACTTGATGAAATTTTGGGAAATTTCGAGTTTCAAAAATCTGCTGGAGGCTCCACAACTGCTCAAAGTGGGTTGAAACAGTTTCCAATCGATTTGTCGCGTCGAAAACAGGGTATATCCCAAATTTCAGCGTTCTTGGTCAATTTGGTAAAATCTTGATTTTTCCCTCACTCTTGGCCCAAATTTGATTTTCAAAAATTCACCAAAAATCGAAAAAGGCACTTTAGCACCTGAAATTTTGACAGGTGATGAATTTTTGCCTAATCTTTCGATCTAGCTCTGTACGGCTTGAAGAAATTCGTGCAAGTCCTATGTTTTTTTTTTTTTTTTTTTTTTTTTGGGTGTTTGTAATTACTTGATTATTACACCCGTCGTATGAGATTTAAATCGAGTTGGTAAGGTCAAGTTTTTTAATTAGGTCTAAGAATTTTTTAATTTCGGAAGGGTCGTCTGGTATGAATAGGGATCTTTCATCTATTTGTAGGGATAGTCTGTGCTGATGTAAGGAGGGACATTGAAATAGTAAGTGTTGGACAGATATAAGTTCTATGAGAGGCAGAATTGACATGTGGGTTTTGGGGCCTTTTCATAGAGGTGATTATGTGTGATTTTTGTGTGGCCAATTCTCAGTCTGGTTATAATGATTTCTTCAAGTCTGTTTAAGTGGGAGAGGTTTTTCCAAGGATGGACTAATTTTTTATGTTGAAAGAGCTTGTTTGTGGTTTGGAGGGACCAAAAGTTTTGCCATTTCTTAAATGTGCTTTGGGTGAAGATAGATTATGTTGGAACGCAAAATCTGCGATTTTGGTTGACCTGTTAATCAAAATGTCCGCCATTTTGTAAGTAGTGCCACTTTTTATTGAGGACAAGGGCTAGAAATGTTCCTTAGGACTCCCCCTTTAATAAGAAAGTAGTCCCGGAGAATTGACGGGTGTGGGGGGGGGGGGGGGGTTGCAATAGATCCTTATGCGGGCTCCCCGACTGTAACATAAAAATATAGGTAAACTTTGCTCTCGTTTCTCAAAATTTTGGTCACTTTTTCTCAAATTTCTGGTCACTTTTTCACTATTTTTCAGTCACTAAAGTCACTAAAAAAACATTAAATAGTGGATTTCATGCCTGCGTAATTTTTCTCACACCAGGTGACAACTTTAGGCGGTCGGAGTGGAAAAAACGAAAAAAAAATCGATGGCTTGGTTTAAATAACACGTAAGTCCAAAACGGTAAATTTTTCAGGAGAGCAAAAAAACGTTTAAATCATTCAGATGTTGTTATTTGCCGTTTTAGATTGCATTATTATATTTTAGGGGTCTTAATGGTATGGTCTGATGATATTTTATAGGTTGATCAATTATAAGTAGTTAATTAAGCGCATTGAAAGGACATATGAGGTTTCTAAAGACAAGATAGGAGGTTTTCATCATACTTACAATGGACTTACGTGGTTTTTAATGAGGACTTACGAGGTTTTCAAATTTAAAATTGATGAAATTCTTGTAGTTACGTGGTTTTTATAATAGAAACCTCGTAAGTCGGACTTACGTATTTTTCATTTATTATAGAAATCTCGTATGTCGGACTTACGCGTTTTTCAATCTTAGATTATCGCCGATTACAGCGCTAGGGTGCATTTTCGACTTACGAGGTTTTTATATTCAGATTCCTCGTTTTTTTTTACTAAAGAAACCACAAAAAAAGCATTTTCGAAAAACCTGGACTTACGTGTTTTTTAAACCAAGCCATCGAAATTTCCATCATTATTTTTTTTCCACAAACAGTGTCTATTCTCACGATTCTTTCATTTACTAAATTATCTTCTCAAACTGCACCCCCTCCCTCCGTTTTAAAATGAGAAGTTCCATTTTCAACTTTAGTACCCGAATAAGTCAATATATCTCGTAATACGCCTTGTATTTTCTTCTCGAACACATTACAATAGAGAAGTAATGCATAAAGTCGACTAAAAAGAAACTAGCAAAGTCTCGACAATAACGAATTTAAAATCTGAAACATGTACTATACAGAATTTAAGAAACTTTCAACTCAAATAAAATTATTCCGAATGGGAAAAATAGAGCTGGAATTAAGACTATAGTATCGAACTTTTTCTCTCCATTACAAGTAAATGTGCAAGAAGAATGGCTGCTTAGGTGGATAAGACGGGGGGGGGGGAGGGCAGTACAGCGAATTCATCCAGCATCGAAGTACTAAAATAGGTACCTCTACCTATATACCATTGTTATACCGTATATGTAAAACGAAGAAGAAAAAATTACACGTTGGTAAAACGTAAAAACCATGTAGAATTGAAAGCTTTTCGATATATACTCGTATACTCGTTCTCGTACTCGCATTACGGTATATCACCGTGAAACACGACATAGGTTGCAAAACCTTTGCAAAAGTTCCCGCGCGTTTTTAATGTAGGTACATAGCACAGCGTAGAGTTTTCAGCAGTGAAAATCGTACACACAACACGACGTCGACGTCGTAGTCGTCAAAAGTACGAAGTACAGCACAGTTGAGTGAAGGAAAAAAAGGGTTAAGAAGAGAGAGATAGAGTGAGAAGGCATCTACGATGGTTAGTTTTGTCGAAATAGGCTTCCATTGAAATAGTATGTGGGCTCGATGTACAGCACAGAGAAAATGAGAAAGACAGAGAGAGAAAGAAAAACCGCATCTCAGGAATGAAACGCTTCGACAGCTCGCAGCGTATTAAATCGCATTCTTCGTCTGAGTGTGTTGTTTTCGCCATCCGACGACGATAGAATTCCGCCTCTCGCGGCTTTCAAGTTTCCGCAAATGATGCTCCAAGTTTTTTGTTTGATTTTTTTCTTCATCGTGATTTTTTTCTCTCTCAGAGATGCGGCTAGGCTGTTTTGACCGATAGTTTGGACGCGAAAATAACGCCGAATCGGTCGTGCGTCTTATACTCGTGGTTTTGGTCTGGCGAACTCGCGACCAGATCGTATGACCTGGTTTTTTTTGGTGCTTATGGTCAGAGCCGAGCTGTTTATCAAAATGGAAAAACAATTCTGAAAAATGGATAAATAGATTTTCCACCCTCTGCTCACGAAATTCTGGTAATTTTACTTGTAAAATCAAAAAGTATACTTGTTCAATTCGTTCGTCTATAGTGCTGGCGATAAAACGCGACGATGGTTTTTCAAAAACCGTCGTCGGTCGAGTCGTATTATTGAATTAGAGCTAGTTTTCCTTCCCTCATCGAACGTTTCCGTCGCCGAAAAACTACTAGCAATTCTTCGATAACTTTTTCCTTCTTTTATTCGGCGCAATTTTTATGAAACGCACGTTCGCGCGTGAAAATAAAAAAAAATTTCCAATTTCTCGATACGCCGAGTTATATGTTGTATTTTCTATAACAAAGCTCTTAGCTTTTATTAAGCGTCGAGGCGACCGAGGCGCGCGAAACGTTTGCTCGAATTTTTCTCCCCCTTATTCTATACGTTATTCTTCGAAACAACTTGGAACTTGGTTTTCTCGCACGACGACATAGAAATCCACCCCTACTCCCTAGCCCCCCCGAACCGTTGTTCGTTTACTTTTTTTTTCTTCTTTTCAAAGTGCGAATATTTTTCCATATCGTTTCCAGTAATGAGTTGGTTTGTAGTTTTGACAGCTTTGCGAGCACGCTAAGTTGGCGCGAACGAAGGCGCTATGATGTTCCCATTTGGGGAACCAAACACACACATACACACACGACGAAAGAAAACCTATCTTGGTATTTTCACATCGATAATGTTACCAGCATCTTTCGCTAGTTCGGTTGCGCCTGTTGCCATCGTCTTCTTTTCTTGTTCGCGTCTCGCGATCCTTTTTAGTTATTGTATGTAAATACGACTTTACACCACCCCACGTCTTCCTTCCATCTCAGCTGTGAGTCGGCAAAGACGTCGTTTTCTAACCCTTTTTTTTTCTTTTCGTACCATACAGCCGTGTAACAATGAAAGTACATTTCGATGCAGTCGTTCGATTGGACTGTGTGTAATGGTGTTCGACTCGAATCGCGATTGGAATTTTATTTCACCCCCCCCCCCCTCCCTCTTTCGACCGATTTTCCTCAAACGTCATTTTTCCTTATATTCTTATTTTACAATATTTTTAAAAAGTAGCGAGTTTTACCCCCTTTTTTTCGCAGTGCCGGAAATAACCTTGTACCTCATCGTGTCGCGTTTACAAGACGCGCGAGCTCTTTCTTCACGCGCTCGCGACATTTCGAATAACGAGCAAGAATACTCACGTGTATACAAACGATGTTTTCATCGGCGCTTTTCGCGTGTATTTCGCTTAGAAAGTGAAATTAAAATGCAAAAAAGGAAATTTCTTGCATTTTGACATCTGAAAAAGCGCTGCTATGTATAATGTACGGTGATGTCAGCTTATCATCGAAATGATACACGAGCAGTGTCTTCATTTTCGACAAATTGACGTTTAATCGAAAAAATAACGTCGGATTCAAATTCAGCGACCTCGAAAACCATACAATCGATATACATGAAGGCAGAAGTCGAGTTTCACTCCCCCTTCCCTCTCAAAGCCCCACAGTGGGCTGTGAGCACCCTCAAAACGCCTGTAATTCAAAAACTTACAATGAATCCTAAAACAATGGTGCAATAATATCCTCCCTTATGTTTTTGGGGTCCCAGAATACGAATTTGACAATATTTTTTTGTAGGGGTGAGGGGTGAGGGGTGAAGGGGGTGAAAAATTCAAAATTTGACAATAATGATGTGTGATATGTCGAAATGTATGTTTTTGAGGGTGTAGATCACGAATCTGACAACATTTTTTTCGTAGGGGTGAATGGTGGGGGATGAAGGGATAAAAACGGTGAAAAATTCAAAATTTTACTATAATGATGTGTAATATGTTGAAATGTGCCAAGTATGAATAATTCAACTGAAAGTAAGTTCTTTTCATCAATTTACTGGATTTTAGTTTTTATAAAGTGATTATAGAGATAAAATTCATCTTAAAACTCCGTTTTTTGCCTACTTGGCTGCATAAATTGGAATAGAAAAAATTTTCTCACGTAGACTCACGGGAAATCCCAGTGGCTGGTAATACTTGAGATAGTGTATTTCAAGATGTCAATTGCAATTTTTGATCGAAAGTGACCCAACGACCTCCACAGTCAATTGTAGTGAAAAATCATAGTGAATTTTGTCAAAATGTTACAAATTTTTTCTTACTGGGACTTTGACGGCTCCCCAACATAAAATTCTTCATCCCCCACCCTTCACCTTTCCATTACCTTGGAAAACGTACATTTTGACATATCTCACATCATTATGGTCAAATTTTGAATTTTTCACCGTTTTCACCCCCTTCATCCCCCACCATTCACCCCTACGAAAAAAATATTGCCAGATTCGTGATCTACACCCTCAAAAACATACATTTCGACATATCACACATTATTATAGTCCAATTTTGATTTTATCACCCCCTTCACCCCCCCCACTATTCACCCCAACGAAAAAAATAATGTCAGATTCGTGATCTACACCCTCAAAAACATACATTTCGACATATCACACATCATGATTGTCAAATTTTGAATTTTCACCCCCTTCACCCCCTACCCCTCACCCCTACAAAAAAAATATTGTCAAATTCGTATTCTGCGACCCCAAAAACATAAGGGAGGATATTATTGCACCATTGTTTTAGGATTCATTGTAAGTTTTTGAATTACAGGCGTTTTGAGGGTGCTCACAGCCCACTGTAAGCCCCCACCATGCCCCCTCCACTTTACATTCCGTATTACATGGATCCTACAAATTCACGATGTGACTACTCATTCCAAGTCGAGAAGACTATATTTTAGAGTTTGGAATTCGCATAAATTTTATTTTTCTGTTTTCTGAGACACTTAATTTAAAAAAGGGAAGGGGATAGACGGATACGCCTACTCCCACACTTGAAATTTCCCAACTTCTATAAATTCAATATTTTCCTCACCTGTGATAAAAAATCCATTGAGAAATGGAGAATTATGATTTTAATTATCGTGTACAGTTGATTTTCAATCTATTTTTATGATGATATTGGAAAGTAGAGGGGATAGGTGGGTAGAAGGGGTGAGAAAATACCGATTTATGATGAAAAATCGTCCAACATATCGTTTGTTAGGGTTTCTTGGGTGCTGAAGTCGAATCTGAGGTCAGTTTTGAGCATAGAAACACAACAGCAGAGTTAGCTCGTCATTTTCACCCAGGAATTCTTGTATAAGCTCAGATTTTAACGCCTTTAGCTCAACATAGCTTACTATAGTTCAGATATCATCATCTTCACAATTCGACCTAACCACACAGACTCTGGATGTGAAAAATATCTCTCTATCGAACTTTATCTGGTACATTACGACTACCAATCTGCCCAAAATAAGCGAATCAAACTCAGCTTGCGAGAAGGGGACCCAGCCAGCAAATCTTTTATCGGCGCAAAGGCTCGTAAATCGTATTGTTTATTGGCTGTAGGTCTCTGCGAGCCTTCGAAAAAAAATCCCGTTTTCTGCTAACTAATGCGATCTTTGAACTGCGTTGGTCGCGTCGAATGTTAGTATATGATAGGACTATACGACCACGACAACGGCGCGGCGGTGGTGGCATATACAAAAATACGTCTCCACGTCGCCCCTAAACTTTACAAAGCTCTTTATTTCGGTACAAATAAACATTATTGCCTTTTCTACGCGTTACATATTACACCATACGATACTCCTGCTCCCAATGGAACGTTCAAATCGGTTTTACCATAAGACATTCTAATAAATCTCACGCCACCATTGCCTCCTCGTTTCCCTGCTTCTCTGGTCTGAGAGTGAGCTTCGTGTTATATGTTTATAGCGACGACGACGTCGACGTCGCATTAATTCGTTCTCTAAAGCCTCGCGAAAACTTTACCAACTTGTGTACTGTGTAGTCGTTGCTCTAGGATAATGACTGCTTGGAGTTTTTTTTGTTTTTGAAAAATTACTCAAATTGACAATTAAATGCATCAAAGTCGCCTCACTACTCAATACGCAATCCGCTATGCAGTTGGTGGAATACCTTATTGTTAACGAGCCAATGACACGACAATGGTAATTCTGCAGTATGTCTACCGTTTATTTAACGCGAGGTACCCTAACCCCTTTCCTTCGCCCGCAAATACCACCTCATCATAGACGAGCATCTGAAACAAGGCTGAAGAGACGTGAAAAATAGCACATAAATCACTCGTTTCGGTAAAAATGTACAGCGTACGGTACGAGCACATGTACTATTACGTACGTGTACAAACGTATATGTATAGTTAAAACGTATTATGCATGCTCGGTGTTGCAAAACGTTAAACGTCACTTGGGAGTACTTTTTTCTATATTCGTCGTTATTTCGGCTCGAAAATAAGATTACACGAGCCCGTAAATCAGATTCGATTGGTGTTTTACACATTAAAAATGTAATCAACCCTCGTACAGCGCGTATATATATATGTATTTTCGAGTCTCTCGTATTACTATAGTATAGCTCTTCGATTGTATCTTTGTGTTGTACCCACCCTCTCGTAAGCACAGTTTACAGGGTGGCTCGAAAAATCCTTACACTTCTTGCGAGTTCCATTTCTGATTTTTTAAGGGTGGGGCGGGGGGAGAGAAGATGTTCACTTTGCATCGAAAAAATCTACTTCTCGTCAGATAGGTCGTTTTTATTTTTTGACAAAAATTGACAGGCACTTCTGTTCGACGAAATTTTGTCCAAAATATTCATTCTCTGCCAAAAATATTTGCGACAGCATCAAAAATTGTAATTTCTCGACAGAGTGGTCATTTTCTACTCACCAGAAATCCTAATTTTTGTCAAAAATGATAGTTGTTTCTTCAAAATGGTTATTTTTGTCAAAAATTGTCACAAGTAGCAGTAGTAGTAATATTTATTCAATCTGTTACTTAAGTAACATTCAGAAAACACAGGTAAAGAGGGGTTTAAACCTCTAAAAATTAAATAAATTATATGAACCTAAATTTTAGATCATTTATATGATATCTGCTGAGTCTATAAATGTATCTACAGAGTTCACCGTTTCTAACAGACTTCAAAAATTGTAATTTTTTGTCATAGTGATTTCGTCAAGAATAATCGTTCTTTGATTATAATCACCTCCTTTTGTCAAAAATGGCCAATCTTCAACAAAAAATGACAACTTTTCGTCAAGATTGTCATTTTCTGTCAAATGGTTATTTCTAAAAAAATAATCATCACAATTTTTGAGAAAAGAATTCCTGAAACCACAATAATATATGGTTAATGACAATTCTCTTCAAAAAAAATCGCCACTTCAAATTGCATTCAAAATAGTCACTTTTTGTCAAATACAATAATTTTTTGTTAAGAATACCTACTTGTCCCTGCATCAAAACTCACCATTTTCGTAATTTTTTAATAATTTTTGTCATTTGTTTGTCGATAAAATGTGCTTTTTGTTATTTTTTTCCAAAAATGTACTTTTGTCATTTTTTTCCAAAAATGTGTTTTTGTCATTTTTTCAACTTGAAGTGTTCACATTTTGTCATTTTTTTTGGTCAAAAATTACCACTTTTGTGATGTTTTGTCAAAAATTGTCATTTGTCATTTTTTGTAAAAAATATGTAATTGTCCTTTGTCATTTTTTGTCAAAAATTGTTCTTTGTCATTTTTTGTCAAAGATTGTTCCCCATCATTTTTTGTCAAAAATTGTCATTATAGTAGTTTTTTGTCAAAAATTGTCATTATAGTCGTTTTTTGTCAAAAATTGTCATTATAGTCGTTTTTGTCAAAAATTGTCATTAAAGTCATTTTTTGGTCAAAAATTGTCATTATAGTCATTTTTTTGTCAAAAATTGTCCTTTGTCATTTTTTGTCAAAAATTGTCCTTTGTCATTTTTGTCAAAAATTGTCATTATAGTCATTTTTTGTCAAAAATTGTCCTTTGTCATTTTTTGTCAAAAATTGTCCTTTGTCATTTTTGTCAAAAATTGTCATTATAGTCATTTTTTTGTCAAAAATTGTCTTTTATCATTTTTTGTCAAAAATTGTGTTCTATCATTTTTTGTCAAAAATTGTGTTCTATCATTTTTTGTCAAAAATTGTCCTTTGTCATTTTTTGTCAAAAATTGTCTTTTATCATTTTTTGTCAAAAATTGTTTTCAATCATTTTTTGTCAAAAATTGTCTTTTATCATTTTGTGTCAAAAATTGTCCTTCATCATTTTTTGTCAAAAATTGTCTTTTGTCATTTCTTTTTTGTCAAAAATTGTCTTTCTTCATTTTTTTTGTCAAAAATTGTCATTCATCATTTTTTGTCAAAAATTGTCATTCGTTATTTTGGGTCAAAAATTGTCATTTTTCTGTCATTTTTTTTCTTGGTCAGAAATTTCTCATGTTTGTGTTTTTTTTCTGATGTCAAAATTTGTCGTTTCTGCAATGCATTGTCGTTTTTGTCATTTTTTTTTTTTTTTGTTAAGTGTTGAAATTTTGTCATTTTTTTGTGAAAAATAGTAATTTTGTATGAAAAAAATTGAAATTTTCTGTAAGGCATTTTTTTAAATCAAAAATTGACATTTTTGCCATTCTTGGTCAAAAATTTGTCAATTTAGCAGTTTTTTTTTCAAGTATTGTCATTTTTTGGTCAAAAAATGTTATTTTTGTCATTTTTGGTCAATGGACGTGGTTTTTATTTTTATAATTTTTTTTTGAAAAACTTTCATTTTTTGCCATCATTTTTTTGGTCAAAAATTGTCATTTTATGTCAAAAATTGTTATTTTAGGTCAAAAATTGTCATTTTTGGTCAAAAATTGTCATTTTTGGTCAAAAATTGTTCTTTGTTGCAATTTTTAGTTTTTGTTGTCTCTTTAAATAAAAAATTATGATTTTGCAAAATGGTCAACTAATTCTTATTGGAAATGAGTTTTGCAATTTCGCAACAAAACAATGAAAATTCATAGCAAAAAATAAACACTTTTGGCAAAAATGATAGTTTTTGGACAGAAAATGACAATGGTCTGATTTTTTGAAAAAATATTTACCTATTTCTTGAAGCAAAAAAAATCAGTTGAAAATTTATTTTTAATTGCTGAAATTTTGGCCAAAAATTTTGCGGAAAGCACTTCAAATAATAAACTTCCTGCTGAGTACCTGACATCTCGAATAACTCAGGATTTTAATAACCAAATTTTTGAAGAAGAAAATTGCAACCTTGAGTATAATGCTAACTTCACCATTCTAGAATTGAAAAATGCAATAAAAAAAACAAGGAATTCATCACCTGGTCCAGATAATGTTCATATTGAGATGTTAAAACACATGAACACAGATAACCTAAAAATTCTGCTAAAATTCTACAATGAAATATGGAATATACACAAGGTACCTGCTTCATGGCTCGAATCACATGTGATACCTATACCAAAACCTGGAAAACCTACATTAGAGCCAAACAGCTATCGCCCTATTGCCCTAACCTCAGTTTTATGCAAGATACTGGAAAAAATGGTAGTTGTCCGATTGATGGATCATCTTGAAATAAAAAACCTGATTGACGAAAACCAGTGTGGATTCAGAAAAGGCAGGTCAACTTTGGATCAGTTAGTAAAACTTCAACAAGAAATCTTGGATGGTTTCACAACTGGCCAGTATACAGCTTGTGTTTTCTTTGATGTAGAGAAAGCGTTTGATCGGATACCAAAACAAGTTATTATGAATTCGTTGAAAAATCTCAAGCTCAAAGGAAATTTACCTCTTTTTATATCATCATTCCTGAGGAATCGAACATTCAAAATTCGGTTGAACACAACTTACTCTGGAGCTTATACTCAAGAAATTGGCACACCCCAAGGTGCAGTAATCAGTCCCATATTATTCATACTAGCAATGAATGATATAAAAAATGTGATACTCAAACCAGTAAATTACTCACTATTTGCTGATGATTTGGCGATCTTTGCTAGAGCAAAATCAATCAACAAACTTCAAAAAAGTCTCCAAGATACAATAAATCGTCTACAGAGGTGGATCACTGAAAAAGGACTGAGATTTTCACCTGAAAAAACGGTCATTATTAACTTTCATCGCAAACATGGACCCATACAGAGTATCAACCTTCAAATCTACAATACTGAAATCACAAGTACTCCTGTTCACAAATTTCTTGGACTTTACCTAGATGAACGTATGAACTGGAAGACTCACCTCAACTATGTTAAACAGAGAGGAAACAATGCTATCAACATTCTAAAAAAACTCAGTCACACCAGATGGGGTGCAGACAGATGGGGTGCAGACAGATGGGCATTATTACGAATATATACAAGCCACCTCCAGTCCATTATTGACTACGGATCAATTATCTATAATTCAGCTGCCAAATCAGACCTAGATAAACTAAATTCCATCAGAAATCATGCTCTTCGTCTCTGTGTAGGTGCTTTCCGCACAAGCCCCATCTCAAAACTTATCACAGAAATAGGCACCACCAGTCTGCAAGAAAGGAGAAACTACCTTGCTCTGAAATACTATCTCAAGATTGCCATGAACCCACACCATCTGAATTACTTCAAGATTTTCCATTCAAGCCTTGAAAGCCAGTACTCTACTTACAAACCATTTGGAAATCACACTAGAGAACTGCTTGCCTCCTGCAATATTGATTCTGCCAACTTGAATGCTATCAAAGAAAAAACTCAATTGTACAAAAACATCATACCACCAAATCCAGTTACCTCATATCGCTTAAGCAGGAGAGAAGAAGTAATTTTAGCTAGAATCCGCATAGGCCACACCACATTCACACACAGCTCACTCTTCTCAGAAAAATCTCTGAAAAAATGCCCAACCTGTGATACAGATGTAACCATTCAACATATACTGGACTCATGCATACTATACAAATCAAAAGTAGAAAATATACTAGGCAGTGACTTTAAATATGCTCATCTAAAAGCTGATAATGAAAATCTGTGCCAGAAATTGTTCATTTTTCTAAAAGAGTCTAACTTATTCAATGATATTTAAACACATTATTTTTTCCTTAGTGCTTTTTCTCAAATTTTTTCAATGTTATTTTTCTTTTGCATGTTATATATTTCCTATTTATTTTTTCATGTTATATTTGTTGTTATATTGTTGAATGTAGGTATTTGTAATCATCTGTGTAAAATGAATTAATATTTGTAATCTGTGTCAAAAACAGCAGACGCAAAAAAGCCTAAGTTGCTGGGCGTCTCTAAATAAAAATTTATTCATCATCATCAAGTACAATAAATACTTGATCGTTTTTTTTTTTTTTTTTTTTTCATTAAAAATGGCTGTAATTTTTTCATTCAAAATGTCATACCTATGTATGTATTTACCACAAAATTGTCATTTTTTAATTCAAAATGGTAATTTTAAAAGATGATCACACATCGTGCATTAAATTGTTTATTTTATTATTATTATTATTTTTTTGATTGAGTAAAGATGATAATTTTTTAATCTGCAAAGATGATAACTTTTCAACCAGAAATGGACCCTCCAATTAAAACTGGCCATGTTTCAAATTAATTATGACATTTTTATTTTCTTCTAAAAATGGTAATTTTTTGAGTAAAACCTGGCCAACGATAGTTCATTTTCAATCTTACATCGAGCACTCGAAACTAAATCCCACCACCCTTAATCAATCAGGATCCTTCACCTAAATTTTCATTTTCATTTTCTACTTACCAATTTTTTCTGAAAATAATATGAAGTCGAATAAAATGTCCAGTAATTACTAATTAGAAATATCAACAGGGTAACTTTTTTAAATCTTCACATTTGATACGAAAATTTGACCCAAAGATACCCACTGGGAGTGGGAGACTGCTCTTCCATTCTTGAAACATTTTCCAGCTCGTAACAAACCCATATCCAAAACATCTTTCTGTACCACCCTGTATTCTACAACATGTAAGTAACATAAACCTCGAGTCGAGTGTAATATACCCCAAAGTCAGCACACGCGTCGATAAGGTGGTTTTTATATTTCATTTACTACGCGATCAGTCGTTAATTTCCTCCCTTTCGCGTTATGTTAGTCGTGCACTCATAATAGTTGGCAAGATGATAACACCAACCAACCGAACCAGCCCATACCATAGAATATTGTAGATGATGAAGACCAGTAGCAGGAGGTGTACGAGTAACATGAGACTTGGCTTATCAGCTAGAAAAGTTTTTTTTTTCTCTTTCAACTTTTGACCGTCGACGATGACGACGACGTTAAGTCAACGGAAAGAGCTATCGATTCCGGTAGCATGTTAACTCCCTTCACTGCTCCTCTGTGCAGACTCCAAATCACCAAGATAAACCTCTATAACTATAAGCAGCTCGGCGGCGGCTTCAATTTAATTATTCTGCCAAATGCCTCGAGGTATAAAAAAGAGAACCAGCTTAGATATATAAAATGTAGTTATGTATAATAATAATACATATTTCCCTAAAGCGAGAATAATTCCCTGTATCGATTTTTTTTCTCTCTCTCTCTTTCACTCTCTCACTCTGTCACACATTTTAGCTCTCTCCTTTTAATATATTAAAAACGTCTTGCGCTTATAAATGTTATTGATGGCCGCAAATACGCCATTATATCTATTGTTATCGCCTTTCATTACGCTGGCTGGCGGCCGACCCAGCCTGACACTCTGTATGAATATAAGGGTGAAAAACACAACACAACACACGCGGACTTGGGACTAGGACGCAAAGCGCGGAGGTCTGTAATTTTATTTAATAAATAAACCTATTCTATAAACTATAACGACGACAGACCGTCGAACGACGTTTGATTTTCAAAACATTGGTTTCACTCGATAGTCGATACATTATTTTCTATAGCCTTATTATTATCATCATCATTTTCAAAGTGCTCGCGCGCCGTTTTTATTACGGTATTAGTGAAAAACACGCTCTTGTCAGTTTTTACCATGAAAGAAAAAAAAATACAACTAAATTTTGAAAGAATGAAAGAAAGAAAAAAAAGGGTACTAAGGAGGAAAAAAAACCAGTTCCAAGTCATAATTCACCTATAATATGTCCGATCACTTCCTCAATTACGTTGGGTCGCTTAGCAACCTGTTTTTTACCTGCCTGCACAGAGAGAACCCTGTTTAGGATTTTTTATAGCACCTTTTAAAAAAAAAGTATAGAGGAAAAAAAGAGCCGGAGAGATACGTCGATAGCTGATATATTAGGACGATTTGGACCTTTCTGTTTCGTCTCTCTTTACTTATTTATCGGTATGTGAAATTGTACGGTAATCGATTTTATTAGTTATTCCGCTTGTCGCACCAACTCGCAAGATTTTTTCCTTTTATTTTCTCTCGGAGAATGGGTAAAAAAAAGGTAGCAGTAAATTATCGCGTAGATCTCTCTGATCCCTTCTTTCCCTTCGAGGTTTACTTTCGTTTCCGAACCAATACACGAGTTGTTTTTTTTTTTTTAACCAACACACAGGGAGAAAAAAAAAAGACATCCTTTTAGTACGATTCGATATATAAAAGGCCCCGTCGGTCATATTTTCAACTCGTTCTTTGGGTATTTTAGTACAAAGCTTCGGAATGATCGAATCGACCAAAAAACCATGGCTTGTTGTTGTCGTAAAAACAACGTTTTCATTTTACAGCCTCGTGACAACGATCGTGTATTATAGATTCTTTTTGTTGGACTTTTTTTTGTTCTTTTTAAGGTCCATACCGAAGTTTATTTTTTTTTCGACCAGGCTCGAGTAATTTTTTACTTTGATTTTGGGTACAAAGGGGGTGGCGAGGGTTGGTTAATGTGGCCTTTTCTACGCGCGGTGTTTTTCAAAACACAGATAAGTATACGTGAAGACTTTCGAATACATCCTAAGGCAGGAAATTGCGGTTTCAAACGACGATCTCCGGGGTTATTTTCAAAGTCGTCGACGATGGTATGGCTTATTATCTTGTCTGGTAAATTTTTCCATCATTATGTGGCCTATTTTTAGACGAATTTTCGCTTCTGTGGTGTAAAAGATCTGGAATGAGTCGAACTATTGCGTTCGAATTGGGGTTCGAGGGAAAATATGTAGTTCAGAATAGAGGTGTATTTTTGCTTTTCAACGCGAGAGATGATCTGATTATAGTTTTAAGATGTGAGTTTGATTAGTTTACCCTTTTCTTCCCTTACTCGTTCTTATTTCTGTAATCAGTGTTGCATGCTGATTTAGCGAAGGGATTATTTTTCATCAATAGGTAGATAATTTTATTCAAATCCTCACAATTTGAAAATCATCACAAGTACATATTTAAAAATAAGTATAGGTATTATAAATACATATATATTTTTTTTAATGAAGAAAAACGATGAAAAGGAGGAATTTTTTCAAACCTACCTATGTCATAATTGTTCGTATTCTCTTCCGAAAATATTTGTTGATTGACTAATGACTGTATCTAAAATAGCATTTTTTTTGTCAAAATAGTCAATTTTTGTCAATAAACGATAATTTTTTCTCAAAAAAACTGATCCCTGCATCGGAAAGAGTGAATCAGTGGTCATTCAACTGTCGAAAATTGCCATTGTTGTAATTTTTTGACAATTTCTGTCAAATTTGTCATTTTTGCTATTTTTTGTCAAAAATTTACACTTTTTTCGCTTTTAGCCAAAAATGGCAGTTTCTGTCAAAAAATGTAGGTTTTGTTATCTACTTTTTTTCCAAAAAATGTATTTTTGCCATTTTAAAAAAAATATGTCATTTTTCTCATTTTTTTGTTCAAAGTGTTCTAGTTACGTCACTTTTTTGTCAAAAATTGTCATTTTTGTAATGTTTAGTCAAAAATTATCATTCGTCATTTTTTGTCACTTTTAAAAACTGACATTTTTGTCATTCTTGGTCAAAAATTGTCATTTGTCATTTTTTGTCAAAAATTGTCATTCGTCATTTCTTTTTGTCAAACATATTGTCATTCATCATTTTTTGTCAAATAATGTAGGTTTTGTTATCTACTTCTCTTCAGAAAATGTATTATTGCCATTTTTTAAAAAATGTAATTTTTCTCATTTTTTGGTTCAAAGTGTCCTAGTTACATAACTTTTCTGTCAAAAATTGTCATTCGTCATTTTTTGTCACTTTTTCACCAAAAAGTAACATTTTTGTCATTCTCAGTCAAAAATTTTATTCGTTATTTTTTATCATAAATTTCCCTTTTGTCATTTTTTGTCAAAAATTTCCCTTTGTCATTTTTTGTCAAAAATTTCCCTTCGTCATTTTTTGTCAAAAATTGTCATTCGTCAATTTTTTTTGTCAAAAATTGTCATTTGTCATTTCTTCTTGTCAAAAATATTGTCATTTGTCATTTCTTCTTGTCAAATTTGTCATTTCTTCTTGTCAAATTTGTCATTTCTTCTTGTCAAATTTGTCATTTCTTCTCGTAAAAAATATTGTCATTCGTCATTTTTTTGTCAAAAATTGTCATTTGACATTTTTTTGTCAGAAATTGTCATTTGACATTTTTTTGTCAAAAATTGTCATTTGACATTTTTTTGTCAAAAATTGTCATTTGACATTTTTTTGTCAAAAATTGTCATTTGACCTTTTTTTTGTCAAAAATTGTCATTTGACCTTTTTTTTGTAAAAAATTGTCATTTGGACCTTTTTTTGTTAAAAATTGTCATTTGGACCTTTTTTTGTTAAAAATTGTCATTTGGACCTTTTTTTGTTAAAAATTGTCATTTGGACCTTTTTTGTTAAAAATTGTCATTTGGACCTTTTTTGTTAAAAATTATCATTTGACCTTTTTTGCCAATAATTGTCATTTGACCTTTTTGGTCAAAAATTGTCATTTGATCTTTTTTGTCAAAAAATGTCATTTTTTTGTAATTTTTTTTCTAGGTTAGAAATTTGTCATGTTTGCGCTTTTTTTCTGATGTAAAAATTTGTTGTTTCTGCAATTTTTTTTCAAGCATTGTCATTTTTGTCATTTTTTCTTGTTAAAAGTGTTCAAATTTTGTCTTTTTTTTGTCAAAAAAGTAATTTTTGTAATGTTTTGTCAAAAACTGTCATTTGTTATTTTTCATCAAAAATTGTCATTTTTTTCAGCCATTTTTTTGTATCAAAAATTGACATTTTTGTCATTACTGGTAAAAAATTTGTCATTTTAGCGTTTTTTTTCTTATGCTATAATTTGTTTTTGCAATTTTTTTTTTCAAGCATTAGTCATTTTTGTCATTTTTTTGGTCCAAAAATTCAATTTTTTTCATTTCTGGTCAACGGTTGTCATTTTTACAATTTTTATCAAAAACTATTATTTTTCGTCATTACTTTGTCAAAAGTTGTCATTTTTGTACTTACCTAATGTTTTGTAAAAAAAATGACAATTTCGTCAATTTTTTGTAAAAATTGTTATTTTTGGTCAAAAGTTCTTCATTTGATTTTTTTTTTGTTTTTCACTTTTTTAATTCAAAATTTTTATTTTGCAAAATGCTAACCAAATTCTTGACTGAAGTGGAGACATCTTTCTAGAAATTGAGAATTCAACACAAAATTAAAATAATTATTCTTTTTTGAAATCTAAAAGTTAAAAATTCAACACAAAAATACTAAAACACAAAAAATAACAAAAAAGTAAAAGAAAAAAAATTGCAAAAAAATAATAATATTTTTTTTTGAAATCTCGATTTAATTTTTCAAAAATATCTATGTTGTAAACCTTGGACTCCCATCGAAGTATAAGAGAGGAGAGGGGAATTGAAAAATAAAATTTCAGTTTTGTAACTCTTGCAATTTTTATTTTTCTAGCATTTTTCTCTCTCATTCTTCAAAAAATATTAACACCTCCCCCCCCCAATTTACCAGAGTTGTTATCAACAGCCTGAAAGCTACGTGATGAAAATTTTAGGGTTTCGAGTCAACATTTTCTCTCTCTCTTTCTGTTCTTTTTAAAAAGTCAACGCATCAAAACTTTCAAAAAAAGATGTAACGTGTATTTTGACCAGAAAGTTTTGATTCTATACTTACCTACTTTTTAAAATTCAAAAATTATTTTCAAAAATAGATAACATTTTTTCGTATCTCCTTCCCATTCGTCCCCACCCCTCGTTTCTCGGATTAAGCGATTTTGGGATTGAAACTCAGCTATTTGTTTCAAATTCATTTCTACAAGACTTCTTTTTCATATCAACTTTTTTTGCAAATTGACTTTTAACAATTTGAAATCGATTTTCTTTCAAAATAATTTCTTCCTATTTTCAAATTTTCAAAATAGTTTTTTCTAATTTCGAACTTTCAAAAAAAAATTTCCAATTTTGAAATTTTCAAAAATAAAATTTTTTATTTTATTGATTCTTTTGAATTGCATATTTCTTAAATTCAATTTTCAATTCCGAATTTGATTTTTTCTCAGTTTCAAAATTTTGTGTTTTTTTCACTTTTTTTTTCAATTAAAAATGTAATTGTTTTTCGACTTGGAAAAGTTCACATCTTTACTGAATTTTTTCGAAATCATTTGTTTTTGTCGCAAACTTTCCCAAATATGGAAAAACTGTTAAAAATTGTCCCCATCCCCATCACCTCTCCCCCATTCGTCTCGTTACCCAGCCTAAACTTCATCCCAGATCGCGTAAAAAGCTTAAAATATATCGTTATCGTAATTATACAGTTTTCAATCTCTAAAAATTTGCATAAGTTTCGAAATTAATAAAATATAAATCCTCTCGCGAGAATTATTCATGGGAATATTTTTCATCGTTTTTCGACAGTTTTTTGTCACCGTCTCTACAATTCCAATTATCGCATTCGAAACGATTTCCTCGTATAGATATTCTCATCGTATGCGGAAAATTTTCCAAAGTTGTATTAGGTATTTAACGAAATATAAAATTTAGCACGTATAAACGGGCCGTAAACTTTCCATTATCGGTAAACTTTGGGAAAATTGGCGTCGTGGAAAAAGTCCCCCCTCATCGCGACTTATTGGAAAATTACAATCTATCAACACGCTACGATGAATAACGAAGCAATTCAACCCTTCCTCGTTAGTGAAAAAATCGCGAAAAATTTATCACGCGCGACAAAAAATATTTTCGTATTTGAAAAACTCGCAAAGTTTTTTGATGGTATTCCAAAACTGCGTTTAAAAAATGAATCTTTCAAAACTATTCCTATGTAGGTTGTATAAAATACTCGGTTTTTTGCTCGGTATCGAATTCACGAGTGAAAAACTTGGCTGACTTTTCCCCTTATGTTTTCCTCTCTTTCTCTCTCTCTCTGTATAGGGAGGGAAAAAATGCATAAAACTATGTAAACAATTTGGAATTTTTTTCTCGTCTATTGTTTTATCGATTCTCATTTCATAACGTTTGACGAAAACGATGATGAAGGCGAGAAGGGAGGGGGGATTTTTATTTAGTAAATTATTCGACGTTACACAGAATTATTGGCTCAGTGGTCGAAAGAGCAAGCAGCATGAGCGATAAAATAAGATGGCAAAATATCGCTATCGTTTTCTTGGCATTTCGGATAAATTGTTTGGTAAAAGGTCATCGTATAATGAAAAATGACGATGACGATGTAAGAAAAAGCCTATACTTATAGCTTTAGGACTCTCACAATACCATCCTCCTATATTTTGGAAGTAGGAGATTCTCATTCGTATGAAAAATTCACTCGCACGATCCGTCATAGTCGAATATAAAAAGGACACCACTAGTTGCAAAGAGCTGAGAAGTAAATTTGTCAGCTCGTCGTTTTCTCTTGTAAAATGTACCCTGGCTTTTACAAAAATTAACCACGTAACCTTTTTTCCTCGAATATATATAGGTGGCATCTCGGAAATAAATTAATGGACGTGGTAGCTGTTGTTTTAGTATCTGCTCACCTTCTTCTCTTTAGCATATATATATCCTCGTAGAAGTAAAAATATCGTAAGCAAATGAGGCGGAAAAAATATCGACTTGGGTCGTGTTTCTGTTTACCGACCGTACGCATAAATTCGACATTGTATTTCGTATTTTGCGCCTTTTTCTCTTCGACCTGAAACGCCAAACAATGCGACATTTGTAAGAAAATGCCTTTCATTTGAAATGGAAAAACGGTAAACAAGGTATGCGGCGACCGACCCTTTTTTTCCTATACACTCGTATGGCCTATACCGGATCTTCTATCCTTTCCTATAAGTTCAACTTACACGACTTTTGGCCCCTTTTAATATACTTTTTTTTCCGACCCGATGCAGATACCATCA
This sequence comes from Planococcus citri, assembly GCF_950023065.1. Classification (NCBI taxonomy): domain Eukaryota; kingdom Metazoa; phylum Arthropoda; class Insecta; order Hemiptera; family Pseudococcidae; genus Planococcus; species Planococcus citri. The sequence goes on along the minus strand of NC_088678.1, from coordinate 15,266,669 downwards.
TAGGTTGTGGAATATTGTTTACTCGACGTGTAGGTGTTCCTACTTCCTTCGCACGCTAACAACAACAACAACACCACCAGCAAAAGCAAAAAATACCTACTCATTAAGCTTTTCGCAAGTACCTATCTGGCATTTTTCGTCGCATTAAGACTTTTCTCATTTAACACCGCGAGCACCATGTTGGAAAATTGACGCAGTTAAAGGTTATTTTATCGCTTTCGATTAAAATTACTCTATAAAGAGAAAAGTGAGCATCGTCGAGTAAACGATAACGGTTTTTTTTCCTCTTTTATTCAAATAGCTCGACGCGATCGCGTTAAACTAGCTATTTTTTTCTCGCTCTCCTTTCAACACTTTTGAGCACTGAACCGAACCGTAAGTGGTGCCGGTGCAAGAGGTGGTTTTAGCTGCTGAGCAGCTTTTAAGGAATTCGATGAAAGCAGATAAATTGCCGAAATTAGGGAGATGGGTTAATTTATGGTTTTTAAGGGGTTCAACCGGCGACTTGCGAGAAAAAGACGACAACGACGAGGTCTTTCCTTTCCTATATAGTAATAGTGTGCAATTCGATGCGAATTTCAATTTCTTTATAGCGAAGAAAAAAAAATACGCTTATCTATCCGCGGATAAAGTTTATTCGCGCCGAGTTGAGTTTCATAGCGGGTATTTTTCCTTCTTTCTCGCCCAATGAATAAGAAAAAAAGGGGAATAAAATTAGCTTATTGGAAATACCGTCCTTATATATTTGTAGCTTTGAAAAATTATAGACTTTTAAAGCTTTCTCTTACTGCTGCTGTACGTTTTCACTACTGCACGAATGATCGGATTCCGAGTTATACCCTTGCAGAGAGTGTGTGAGGGTTAGTGGGGCACATTTAAAGAGATATTCTTTCGATACTCTGCTATACTCTTTCTCTCTCTCTCTTTGTGGTACTTACAACTTACTTTCGCATAAACTCGCCTTCGTATTATTCAACGTCTTCGCCAATATTGCGGAGCCGAAAAAATCATTTTGTTTGGATAGAATTTTACAATTTGAAGACCCAGCTATATCGTAAAACTGAAAATGGTTTTTGGGTCGAGTTGAATTGAATGTCGTTGCATTTTAATAAGATTTTCTGGTGGAAATTTTCGCGGTGGAAGTGCGTTCGTGCATGACGAGGGAGAGGGGGGTGATGGAGTGAGAGCGAATTTTTAGTTGAAATGGAGAATCCTGAATCTGGATCCTCGGATTTTGGTTCGATTGACTAATAAGCTATTTGTAGGGACGACGGAACAGACAGATTTTTTGCAAAACTGTCGAACTTTTGAAGCCTTGTGTTATCTCAAAGATTATTAAAAAGGAAATCAATTATGATGGCGAACAAGAGATGAAAACCGCTAATTAATATTAGAAAACCCCAAAATCAAATTTCAAGTGTTGATCACTCGCAACAATTTTTTAAATTACTAGATAGTAATCTACCAAAATTACCACTTTTTTACCACATTTACCAATATTTTACCAAAATTATAAACCATTTACAAAAATTACCCTAATTTACCTAAATTACCGGTACTTTACCAAAATTACCGGTACTTTACCAAAATTACCCGTAATTTACCAAAATTACCCTAATTTACCTAAATTACCCGTAATCTATCAAAATTACCAGTAATTTACCAAAATTACCAGTAATTTACCCAAAATTACCAGTAATTTACCCAAAATTACCAGTAATTTACCCAAAATTACCAGTAATTTACCCAAAATTACCAGTAATTTACCCAAAATTACCAGTAATTTACCCAAAATTACCAGTAATTTACCCAAAATTACCAGTAATTTACCCAAAATTACCAGTAATTTACCCAAAATTACCAGTAATTTACCCAAAATTACCAGTAATTTACCCAAAATTACCAGTAATTTACCCAAAATTACCAGTAATTTACCCAAAATTACCAGTAATTTACCCAAAATTACCAGTAATTTACCCAAAATTACCAGTAATTTACCCAAAATTACCAGTAATTTACCCAAAATTACCAGTAATTTACCCAAAATTACCAGTAATTTACCCAAAATTACCAGTAATTTACCAAAATTACTAGTAATTTTTTTGACGTCTGGAAGAATGCTACTGTAATTGTTATACCAAAACCTGGTAAACCCATTTTGCTAAAAAATGAGGGGTTACTAAAAAAAAGTTGCGAAAAAAGGTTGCGAAAAGTCAGAATATCAAATTTTGGCGGACACCCTGTATATTTGTAATAAATTTTTTCATAAATTGATAATTTTTTGTGAAGTATTTATTCATTTGATGATAAAATTTGATTTAATTAATTAATTGTGTATTTTTTTCTGTTTTCAGGTGAGTACCTAGACCTACAAATGATGTTAATTTAATCATTGATGAAAGAAATCTGATGGAGTAAGTTTTATTAGATATTAATGAATTTATTCGAAAAGCAAAGAATTGAAGCTGACTTTTTCATTCCTTCCCAGTGTTGCAAGAGTGGAGTAAGAGTAGGAGTAAAGAGTGCAAGGAGTAAGATTTTTTGAGGAGTATATGCTTGGAGTAAGCCTAAGAGCAATCTATGCTGTAATGTGGAGCCGCACTCCTATGATGGAGTACTGCCACTGTTTCAAAAAAGAGTAGGAGTGGAGTTGGAGTGTTGACAGTTCCTTTGGAGTGAGTATGGAGTGAGTATGGAGTGAGTATAATGAGTAAATTTCAAAACGAGGAGTGGAGAGTGGAGTTTGGAGTAGGTATGATGAAAATGCTTGGAGTAAAATGCACTCATCCAGAGTGCTGAAAGTATGTAGCACACTTGCAACACTGCTTCCCTCACAACAATTGTCGACGTCGACATTTGCATCGACCATGTTTTTTTCCAATATACCTAATGATAGAAAAGTGACCAATTAGTTATTTAGTAGGAATTTTTTGTCTGTAAATAAGCCAGGTTAGTAAACATTTTTGAAATTTTCTCATTATTTCTGATACCTTGACATGTGATGTTGACATGTTGATGTAAAATTTGATGCTCAAAATTCTCATCCACAACTATGTCGACCAATTTTTCAGAATTGAAATTTTGTTGTAGCGTTTAAAAGTTCAGGAAACATTTTAAAATATCATCTTGTTTGAAGAAAAGAACAAATTTTTGATGGCATTTACAAAATTATTCATTTTTTCATAGTTTGGAGTTGTTGATGATATGTCGATATGAAAGTTGATGGTCCACAAATACATCAACACCAACCTTGACCAAATTCTCAAAGATTTCTCTAATTTTGAAAATGACGTGGATTTTGTAGATGTATTTGTTGATGTCAAATTTCACATCGACATTAACATCGACATGTTGTCAACATGAAAATGTATTAGTTCAGTACTCTCAAAGTATTGCACCTTCTCAATATAAGGAGTTTATGTTCAACTTCTTATTTTGCAAAGACTTTCCATCTGTACCTCTCAGAGGTGGTCTCCTCGTCGATGCTGCTTTCAGCACGCGCAATGGCCACCTTTGAGAAGATCATTTTTGGACAAAATTTCCATTTTTAAAATTAATTTTTCAACTTTTTTGTAGCAGGGTATCAACGAACATGTTGATGCAAATGTTGATGCAAATGTCGATCCATCCACAATCCACATCTGTCACATTTGGATCCCACCTGTCTGTGCAAATATCAACCCTATGTCAGACCAATTGTCAGTCAACATTGGTCAACAATTACATCGACAATTGGGTCAAAATAGGATCGGAATTTACACCGACATGTGGTAGGTATCCAAAAGGATGTGGAATTGTGGATGGATCGACATTTACATCGAAATTAGCATGGTCATTGTTGTAGGGGTGGTACTTCACCAGAAATTACAATATTGGTAATTACTAAAAAATTACAGGTAAATTACCAGAAGCTATTGGTAATTGGCCAAAAATTACACATAATTTACCAATAATTACTGGTAATTCACCAAAAATTACAGGTAATTTACCAAAATTTACTGGTAATTTACCAAAAATTACTGGTAATTTACCAAAAATTACTGGTAATTTACCAAAAATTACTGGTAATTTACCAAAAATTACTGGTAATTTACCAAAAATTACTGGTAATTTACCAAAAATTACTGGTAATTTACCAAAAATTACTGGTAATTTACCAAAAATTACTGGTAATTTACCAAAAATTACTGGTAATTTCCAAAAAATCACCCGTAATTCAATTTTGATTAGGAAAAAATGCAAAAATTTTTAAAAATGTAAAGTAATGTTGGTTTTTTGTGAGAGGAGAGTCAATTAAGAATAAGAAAGGTTTGTACTTAAAAATTCAATCAATTTTAGAAATTGATGTCCCGAAATAACAAATCAATTTTCTACCACGAAATAAATGAACACAATATATGACGTTTTTTCAAAAACTTGCAAAATTCGATTCAATGCAATAGTTTCCAATTCGTGTAGTTCTAATAGACGAGTCCATTGAACTGCTGTATAATGTTCGTCGACGTCGTATCGTCGCTAAAATAACATCTTTGCTGGATAAAAATACCGTGAAATAAATGTAAAAAAATGTCAAACGACGAGTTTAAGGGGGAAAAATGAGACACTAGCATCGTTCATCGTGAAAACGATGAAGGAGTATCAGTTTCATTAGAAATACGACGAATCTGAACCACGCGACAAAATACAGTGAAATTCTACTCCGTTTGTGCTGTGAGCTCTCGCATCATCGACTCTTCGTCTTCATCGTATCATTCATGCAACTAATGATAGGTAATGATATTCGACTATGTACGTACTTGATATGACAAGGACTAAAGTTACTAGCTACTCGTAATAGTACCTACATGTAGAAAGTTTACCTATATTCTACCTATACGAGTAGATATGTGATTCGTTGATTTGGTATCCAAAATTACACGGTTAGAAAGGGGGCAAAGGGGGAAGGGGAGCAAGGAAAAATTTAAATTACACACCCTCGCATCTGTTGACTGGTGCTACGACACGTGTTATGAGAAGAGAGCTTCTCGCAGTGTAAACGTTTACTATACACAACGACGACGACGATGGCGGAATAGAAAATTTACGCGACATTCGCTATAAGTTCGCTTTATAATTGCGTTGTTGTTTGGAATTTACGCGAAAGCTGGTAATTAGCCGTTATTCACGTCAGGCGTTAATTCTAGCCAATTTAAAGGCGCGCCATGAGTCATAGCTGCGAGAAAAAGTCATTTATTTTAAGGGTAGAGCTAGCAGCAACAGCGTGTAATCTAATTCGCTCTGTCTTTATCAAACCCTCATTCTTCATTTCCACTTTCTGTCAACTTGGCTATAGCTGAGTTTACGATCGAAATTGGAAATTATACGACGAGAGGATCGACCGGCGACCACCACCGCCATCGCCACCGTGTCCGAATTCGATTTTACGCACTTTTTCTTGCGAATAACAAATCAGCTTTTGTGGCTACGTATTGCGGCCAGAGAACGAATCCCTATACCAGGACTGCGACTCTATAGCACACCCGGTGCCGGTATACAGAGTCGCGTAATTCAGTATTTGCGTGAGCTTTCGGCTTCACCTACGCTTACCCTGCTCCTGCTGTCGTCTTCATCGTCGAAAATTACCCCCACAGAATGAAACGCTCCAGATAATGTTAGTTCGCGTTAAAAAGAACGAAGAAAAATGAATTTACCGAGATTAAATCGCGTTTGCCGGCTGAAAAATTCGTGTCTTAGGGAATAGTAAATTAAGTGCAGAAGGGAGCAGAGAAACGCCAACGAACGAGGTTTCTTTTTATACTTACTTACTTCAACCATTTTCCAAACAAATATAAAAAATACGACTTAACGAGCTTCGGTCGGATTCGACTGGATTATTTATCGCGAGTAGGTAGCTAACTACGACTAGGTACACAGCTCTTTGATGGCGAATGAATTAACATCCTGCGTACCTACGATACGATTCAAAGGCATAAGCATTATACAGGATATTGGATTCCGTCTTTTCCTTTTCCATCAATTACCTATTTATCTTCATCGAAAAAACCAGCTTTTTATGTCAGATCGATTTTATTTAAACTCCACAATGATCGTAGATAGGCAAAAAGTACCAACGACATGTTAATCGTGCAAAAGTCAATCTACTAACACAGCTCCTGACTTTTCGAAAATGAAAGTCCAACGTGCTATTTCGTATATGTAGGCAGAATTACTTACCTACTCGTACTATTTTGTCACTTGATATATACTTTTGATTATAAACGACGACATTTCGTTTTTTTTTTCACCGAGTAAAATACGCAGGAGACGCGAAGGCGTGAAATGATAAATTATTCGGCGCGAGTTACGCGAAAGAGTTCCTTTTTTAGATTCAAATTACTTTTTTTCTCTCTTTTCTTTCGAGAGTAGCTTTTTTCCTCGCGTATAAACGGTACACAATTTACGAAATAAAAGTAAGTGTGTATTTGAGTGGAAGCGAGATTTGGGAATTTTATAGCGTAAGAATTTCCTCCTAAAATGGAGCCCAGGTATAGCTACTCGAGTCGCGTATAGACAAAAAGCAAAGCTGATGAGTGTAAAACTGCTGTGTTTTTGTTTTTTCTACATAAATTGGTTCTTTAGGTCGGAGGATCCGCATCGTCGTCGGGTCGGTATAAATTATTTTGGGAATCATTTAAATCTGCGAAAATAGGATAACGAGGATGCTCGTTGCTCAGTGTAGGTAGGTAGGTACTTGACGATGGTGTGTTTTGAGGAAAATGATCGAAAAGTAGGACGTTGTTGTTGTTGTTGCTTTATGGATGACTTTCACTCCTTCCTCTTCACCCCTCGTACCTTACCTTGATAGGATTTCGATGTACAAAATTTTCAAAAAATATTTAAAAAAAAATACATCTAGGTAAGTATAGATTTTTTTTTATGAAAAAATCTTATCAAATTTTGAAAGTTTTGTGTATGGAATTCTTCATTTTGAATTCAACTTCAGAAAATATACTCGAAGTGAAGGTAAAAATTCAATTTTTTTTCAAAAATGGGAGAAAACTTGAAAAAAAAATAATACTCCAAACTCGAATATTATAGTCTCTTTGTTTATCCGTATATTGGTAATTTTCTATAAATTGATGATGATTTTCCATTTTTTTGTAATATCAGGTAAATTGGTAATTTTTGGTAAATTATTGGTAAATTCTGGCGTTGAATACAGGTAATTTCTTGGTAAATTACAGGTAATTTCTTGGTAAATTACAGGTAATTTCTTGGTAAATTACAGGTAATTTCTTGGCAAATTACAGGTAACTTCTTGGTAAATTACAAGTAATTTCTTGGTAAATTACAAGTAATTTCTTGGTAAATTACAGGTAATTTCTTGATAAATTACACGAAATTTTCTGGTATATTACACGTAATTTTCTGGTAAATTACACGTAATTTTCTGGTAAATTACACGTAATTTTCTGGTAAATTACACGTAATTTTTTGGTAAATTACAGGAATTTTTTTTGGTAAATTACAGCCTACAGGTGATCTCTTGGTAAATTACAGGAAATTTTCTGGTAAATTACACGTAATTTTCTGGTAAATTACACGTAATTTTTTGTTTTGGTAAATTACAGGAAATTTTTTTGGTAAATTATAGGTCATTTTTTGGTAAATTACAGGTAATTTTTTAGTAATTTACAGGTAATTTTTTTTAGTAAATTACAGGTAGGTGGTAGGTAACTTTTGTTTTATGCAAAAAAGCTTCATATTATTTTGAAAACAAACAAAATAAAGTCATAATTTACTTGCCAATTATTCTCAAAAATTGCTGTTTTGCTAAAATTGTCAAATTTTTGCTTTTTAACAAAATTGCTTAAGATCTTTACAGTTTTCAAAAACTATCCAAGAGCCTCATTTTTTGTGAGAAATTTCCAAAAAGTATAAATTTTTTGCCAATAATTCCTTAAAAATTCTGCTTTTTGCCAAAATTGTCAAATTCTTGCTAACTGGTAAAAATTGTAAAAAAAATCTCGGTTTATAACAAAATTGCTAAGAACAAAAATTTTACAAAAATACGTATGTTTTGCTTTTTTGCCAGAAGTGGCCAAATTAAAAAGCCGTCGTCTCATTTTTGTTGAAATTTTTGAAATCCTGCTTCATTTTGCCAAAAATTGGATTTTTTTACAGAAATTGCCAATATTTTCATTTGTTACCAAACAGAAGCTCAAAAATAATTCATTTAAAAAAAATCAAAAACCAGAACATTTCAATTTGTAACGTTCTGTTTTTTGTGTGCTTTTTTCTGCATCAGGTAAAATGTTTTGTTCATGTTTGTCACTTTTTGGTTACTTTTTGAAGCTTTTTTGGTTACTACAGTTACTTTTCTGAGGCGAAAAAAATTGAGTAAAATTGAGTAAGATCCCCAAGAATGACATTGAATTTTTCTATACCTATCTTCAAAAAAAAAAAAAGAAGATGAAATCGTATCACGCGTATCAATTGCAAGATTTTCCACAACGATGATTTCCATTCCAACGTTTATTTTCCCATTAATGGATGTTTTCATCGCGAGAAAATATGCCTATCTATTGCGAAGAACACCTTGCAAAAAAAAAAAAAAAAAAAAACGAAGAAAAAAAAACTTAGCAAAGTTGGTCGATTTCGGTTTCTTTTTTCTCTCCCTCTCGGTTTTCAACTTTCATCTTAACACTATTTTACTCGACAACTTTCGTTGGCGCGTCTCCCTTTGAAACCTTCATTCGCGAAGAAAATATTCCAATTTCACGATATGACGCGTATTCCCGAAAGAATTCCAGGCATTTTCTCGAGTGTAACTAATTATGTAAATTTTCATTTTTCATTGCTTCGCAGAAAGAAAAAAATATATATAAATGATGAATATCTTACGTATTTTCCAAACAAGTAGGATTTTTTTTTGCCTTTGCATATATCGATGTGTTTCATCTTATAAGGTAGGTAAGTATCTTATGTATGTAGAGGTACATATGATGTTAATTTTATTTTTATTTTTAAAAAAGTTATTCGTTTTATTCTACGTGTCCTCGGAGAAAGTAAAAAATACCGATGAAATTGGCCTTTTTGGAGGAAAAAAATTGACGTGTTTCGATACAGTATTTCACATGTTTCAAGGAGTAACTTTTCTCCTTCGAAGAAGTTTTCACTGGACAGTTACGAGAAGGACTGGTGATGAAGAGGGAGGGAGGAGGGAGGAGGGAGGCGAACGATTCTACGAAAAATTTCTTTCAAAACGATGCCGATATTTTTTTCTTCTATTTAATGAACATTCTTTCAAATCTGACCGGTCAAAATACCAGTAAATTGCTGCAAATTTCTCTCTCGTTCGTGTCCTCGACATCTATCTTTCAAATATCGTGCTTCGGTGTACGCACAGACCTGTCAAACCCAATTTAATAAAAAAGAAACAACACTCCTCTCGAAATAATCACGTCACGATTCGTCTTGTGTGCGGATGGATATTATTGGATGAAAAAAACCTTATAATTTGGTCGATTCGAGTTGGACATAGGCGACGATAATTATATAAAACGTTCTCGGAACCTCGTTAATCATGATATGAGCAGCGAAAGCAGAGTATAGAGCAGAGCAGCAGCTCCATCGCCATTTCATACTTATAAATTATACTAAACAACGCATTTATGCAGAGTGTTCGTAGTGTATCAAAAAGACTCAGCTCGCTGGTGGAAAAAAATATAGGAAATTTTCACCATACCGAATACTTGACTATACATATAGGTAGCTGTATTTATAGTATGTTCGTCCTATTAACATAATACTCGTAATTTGTCAGTATAAATTATTTCGTTTTCTCTCTCTCGTTCTCTGCAGATCGAACCATTATTATACTTGGAAGGAGTTCTGCACTTGGCTCCCTTTTCTATATGTATCTCTATCCACTACCTACCTACTCGACTAATCGAAAATATGGCCTAATAATGTATCATTACCGCATCGAACGTTCATACCATCGCGGCTACTGCCTCTCTAGTACTTATCCCGACGCTCGTAATTTATTTTATTTATGACAAATAGCTGCATATAGGAAAATGTTGTAGGCAGAAGAATGTTATCATTAGTTTGACAGGAAGCCATTTTGTTTTTAGGTAGATCGTACCAGACCCACACGCGGTTATTAAAATCATTTGGCCGGTGCACTGTTTGTTGCTGCTTAGGCTACTTCTTCCAAAGACTATGAGTTGTATGTAGATGTAGAGGTATTGCAGGTTTTTCTCTCATACCCGTTCCCGAAGAGGAGCCTTGTGTTGGGTATTGTGTGTATGTACCTAATACCATTGGGTGTAATTAATATTTCCGGCTAAGTTGGCCGCCATGTTTAAGCTTTATTTTAAATTAAATTAATTCGAGCAATTACATACGTACACCTACGTATAGTCGTACATTGCATACGAGCTCCATTGCTGGAAGACGTACTGGGAGGACGGCGCCTCCTGTACCTTTGTACGTGTTATGGTGTCGTAACTGCCATAAAATACACCTGCTATAGGTATCTAAAACCCTTGCCTTTCTCCGCCTACAACTCACAAATAACCATTCGTATTGTGGTTTTGGTGTGTGAGGTTTGAGATGATATGGAAATTTGAAAAAAAAAAATATGTATATTTTTTGGATTTTAATCTAATTTTTGAGAGTTTTTGCAGAGTTAAAATGGCTCAAAATGTTTATACTGTGCAAAAAATCAAGAAACGAAATCAATTTTTTGAGGAAAAAATGATGAGAAATTTCAGCGAACAAAGATCACATATTTTGTCCTTTTCTTTTTTCCCATATTTTTATCTCCGCAGAGATGGTTCAAGGATGCGAAATCGAACCAAAAAAATAAGATTCAGAATTATCATCTATCGAAATTTTGAAAGTTGAAAGTTCACATATTGCACCATTGAAAGTCCAACTTGAGGAAAAAGTTTAAAAAATAGTCCAGGGGCATAATTTTTTTACTGCTATGAAACATTTTATATTTGAAATGAAGACTGAAGACTTTGAAGAAGTAAGAGGGCACCTTCTCTCACATTTAGGTCAAAATTTTTAAGAAAAAAAAACATGCCGAAAAGTACGAGACATAAAAAACTGTAAGTCAACCAAAAATTCTGAAAATAAAATCAAAAATTGAAAATAAAACGTAAAACTGAAAATTGAACCAAAAATTTCGAAAATTAAGTTGAAAACCCAGAAAATAAAATTTAAAGCAAATTAAAAACTGAAAATAAAATTGAAAATTCTGAAAATTGAAGCAAAAATATGCGTAAATTAAAATGAAATTAAAAACTCGAATAGTACAATTGAAAATACTGAAAACGAAACCAAAAGCTGAGAATGAAACCGAAATCCTGAGTAAAGAATTGAACATTTAAATTTGAATAGAATTAAAAACATGAAAAAATAGCGTTGAAAACTAAAAATAAATTCAAAAAATGAAAACATATTGAAGTCTCAGAAACGAGACAGGAAATTTTAATGAAAGGAATGGTTTTCTGGTAGTTTCTAGAAAAAAAGCAAAACATTTGAAAAATTTTGAAAAAGAAGTAGATAAAAATTCCAAATTTTCTAAAAAAAAACGACTATTTTTAGAAATTTTTGAAGACGAAAATCAAAATCTCAAAAATTGTATAATAATCAAAAATCAAATCAAAAACTTGAAAAATGAAATAAAAAATTGGAAATAAAACCGAAAACGCTGATGTTGAAACAAACAAAGCGCGTAAAAAAGAGGAAATAACTCATGGAAATATAATCAAAAACTGGAAGTAAAATCGAAAACTTCGAAAGCATAAAATTTAAAACTCTGAAACTGAAATGGATATCTCTATAAAAATGGAAAAGATACCTCTGAAAATCAATTACCTAAGTAGAAAATTCTGAAAATAAAATGAAAATTTCCAACAAAAAAAAAACAAAAAACTCAAAATAAAATCAAAACCTCAGAAAATGAAATCAAATCCTCAAAATGAAACGAAAAACTAATAAATTCCAAAAATGAAATGAAGACCTGGAAATGAAATTTTAAACTGAAAATGACGTCAAAATTGAAAGAACTAATTACTTATCAAAAAATATGTATTTAGTTGAAAACTCTCGAAAAAACAGAAAAAACTGATTATAAAAAAATTTTGAGCATTGAATTGAACCTTTTGAAAAAATTGAAAGATTTTCAACTCGAATCAAAAATTGAAAATGAAACCGAAAACTCTAAAAATGAACTTAAAAATTTTGAATCAGTACAATTAAATACCAAATTTGAAATTTAAAATAATTCTGAACATAAAACTAAAAACTGAAAATTGAAATAAAAACACAGAATATGAAATTGAAAGTTGAAAATTTTGAACAAGTTGAAAAAATAAAATGAAATAGATAATATGATAAAAAAAGAATATGAGGTATTTTTCCAAGACACCTCCCTCCCCCCCCCCCCACAGAAAAAGGCCAAAAATTATGCTCATTTGATAACATTTGTTTTTTTTATCGTTTTTATCCATAGATAGTTTTTTAATGCTAGTTTGATCAAAAACATTGAATTTATGTTTGAAAAATCCCATAAAATTTTGCTCTTTTGGAAATTTTTTCTGGTTTTCAAAACTTACTTTCTAAGTTACAATTTTTTGAAAATTTCAAAAAAAAAACCTCCTTTTTTATTTTTTTCAGAGTGGAGTAACAAAAAAAACCGAAATAATGAAAAAAAGTCATTTTTTTGGAGTTTTAAATACGAAAATGAAACGAAATTTTTGAAATTTTTTCCGAATTTCACCGCCAATGTTTCCCACCACTCCGTCACTCTCTCTGCAAAAAAATCACTCTCGAAATTTCGAAACATATTTCAGATCTTCTCACTTGTGTTTCTCATCACCACCACAATCCCTCTTGAAAAATATACTTCTGAGATTTCAAAGCATTTTTCGAGCCTCCTTCCCCTTCAACTGCTCTTTCAAAATAGGCTCTCAACACTTGGGACAGTTTTTCAGATCCCTTCCCATTTCTCAAGTGGTTCCTTGAAATATGTAAGAACGACACTCTTTCTCAAATTATAAAATAATAGTTCACCAAACTCAACTTTTTTGCAGCTTTCTAAACACCAAATTCAAGGAGGAACGTAATTTTCAATTTAAAAATTTAAGACTTGTTATCTAGTATTTTTTCGATTTTCGGTACAACTTGTCAAATGAGAAGGACTTTTTTATCACTTGCATGGACCCATCAAACATCCTGCAGATCGAACTGAGTGTCTCAAAAACGTTCCAAAAAAGCTTAAGACCACCAAATTGGGGGGGGGGGTTGTCAAGTCATCAAAGACTTTCTAATAAAAATTGGAAAAAATCATGGGTCCAAACCTTCGGTCCAAATCACATTTTGGAAAACAAAAAATCCTGAGAGTAATGAGGGAAGAATTATAAGTCATCTTCCCAAGGAATTTATCTTCCTCCTCTCCCTTCATCTCTACATGTACATCTTCTACTCCTCTCCTCTCTTCACCATCCATCAATTTGAAAATTCTTCATTGCCAAGCATCCTTACGTTGACTTTATGATTTAATTTTTCGCAACATGATCAATGCACATTGCACACCTCATTACAAATATATGTACCTGTAATATTGTGTATAGATACCTGAATCGCGGAAATTTTCTTATTATCATTACGCTCGTAGGCATAACACAACATACACAGGTATCCACAGGTAGAGGAATAAGAGGTACACGTTATCTATAGCTTATTGAAGCTCGGCTCGCACATTGCATCTTCTTATCTGTCTCTGATACCATTTGCAATAACGCGCTATTACATCTGGTTTTAATCTCGTTTGCGCGATAAAAACGATGAAAAACAGGAAAGATTTTACGCGACAAATACCACCCAAAGCGATCATAGGAAATACTTCTTATAAAACGCGGAAACAATGGTAACAGGTTTGCTAGGCCGCGGTCAGTACACAGAGAGCCAAGAGACAGAAAGAAACAGTCCAAGTCCGCAGAGATCTTTGTGTATTTGTGAGTCTGTATCATCTGTGTTACTTAATGTATGAACACCTCAGAATACAGGTATCTTCGCTACCGAGTTCCGAAGACCTTACAATGGAAAGAAAACGTTCCCTCGAAACTGTCACCGATTCGTTTCAGTGTATTTTTTTTTCTTTCATAACTACACTCCATCATCATCGTAAGTATAAAATGCAGTAAAAATCTGCTCGAGTTGTAAGAGGAGATAAAGACGTACTCGTATACGAGACAGTCAAAAAAAAAAAAAAACATCAATGACACGAAAACACCCAAAGAAAAAGAGTTGCTATGCTGCTGCGACTACGGAAATGGTGAAAATCGCGTTTAATCGACTCAATTCAGAGTATCTCCCTCGTGATTCTTTTCAGTTTCCTCTTCTTTAGGTGCCATCTTTGCCTATATTTCCGTTATATTAATCGTCAGTCATTTCACAAGTCGAGCAACGTGAAGAAGAAGAAAAAATACTCGATTGGAAAGAAAAGCCTGATAGAATATCGATGCAAACATTTTCACAGACAAACAAAGAATCGCGAATGAACGAACGAACCGTATTTTTTTATTTTTTTCATAGCGATTCTCTTTAACGCGATGTCACGTAACAATTTCGATGACACTTCAAAAGACAATTTCATTATTTTTACCGGCGTGGCAGCGTCGTCTTGTATATATATTTTTTTAAAAACCTTAGAGATACTATACAAGAGCACAAGAAACAACGCAACGACGACGATAGCGTGGAAAATTAAATCAATTTCTCGCCTTTCTTTCTCCTTCGCAGAAATAAGGTGCGAAAGGTTATACCCTGGCTGGGCATGGGCAATATTTAGCCCGAAATCTCTGAACTCTCGATAGACCTACACACATATGTACTCGTAGCTGTGGTCTGGTTAATTAATTTATTTACTATAGGTAGACAAGGGCGGACGTGTATATGTTTGGTTTTAATATGGATAGCTTTTATAATGTAATTAATTAAATAAATGTTATTGTAGAATGTTACACTATAAAGAATATATAAAGGTCGCATTCGCCACAAGGCTGGGTGACCAGATCGGGGTAAAAGAATAAAGGAAGAATCATTTCAATTAAAGCGTGTAATAGTTGTAAAGGAACGCATTACACGATATTCCTTTCTCAATATATAAGACTATACATATCCTATTAAAATAGGCGTATTTGCATACCTCTCTCTCTGTGTGTGCACAACGTACCTATACTGAAAGCCCGAGTGGAGCAGAAGAGGGGTACAATATACCAATGACCTTAAAGATTTTCTGCATTTTTTTTTCTTCATCTACTTCACCGCCAGTAACTTTGTGTTTTTTTCTGACTCGTTTTTACATATACATTTACTATCTTCTGATAACATAATTATTTTTATCGTGTATTTTTTTCAATCTTATGAGCATATAGGTAAAGGTACCTACATATTATCGGTGCTTGGGTATACTTGTGCGAGGTGGAAACACTCTGCAGGAGATGGTGGAATGTTAATGGGGATTAAAATTTCGCAGTGTGAATCGAGTGGGTGCATTTTCATCCAATTGGGTTTTTACGTTATTGTGATTGAATTGTTTTTAAGGTCTATTTTTAGTCACTTTTCAAAAAAAAAAAAAGAAATCATGAAAAATTATGAGAAAATTTTTTTTAGCGGAGCTGAAAAATTCTGGGTTCTATTCCATTAATGTATGTATTTTTAAACCCTCAGTATTGTTATTAAAGGATGTCTACGAAATGGTCTAAGTCGCTAAAGTATCGAAAAAGTTGTGAGTTTGAAAATAGGTCGCAAAAGTAGTAAAAAGATCGCGAAGGTCATGAAAAGATCGCGAAAGTCGTGAAAAGATCGCGAAAGTCGTGAAAAGATTGCGAAAGTCGTGAAAAGATTGCGATAGTCGTGAAAAGATCGCGATAGTCGTGAAAAGATTGCAAAAGTCGTGAAAAGATTGCGAAAGTCGTGAAAAGATCGCGAAAGTCGTGAAAAGATCGCGAAAGTCGTGAAAAGATCGCGAAAGTCGTGAAAAGATTGCGAAAGTCGTGAAAAGATTGCGATAGTCGTGAAAAGATCGCGATAGTCGTGAAAAGATTGCAAAAGTCGTGAAAAGATTGCGAAAGTCGTGAAAAGATCGCAGAAGTCGTGAAAAGATCGCGAAAGTTGTGAAAAGATCGCAAAAGTCGTGAAAAAATCGCGAAAATCGTGAAAAGATCGCGAAAGTTGGTATGTATTTATTTTCATACATTTTTTTATGTCACATTGAGACTACTAAAAATAGGCCAAAAACTCCCTAAAAAAAGTGTAAGCTTTATTGGAAACCCATTTTGTCTTGTTAAAAAATGAGGAGGTCGTGGTACTGAAAAAAAAGTCGCCATTTTTGAATATCAAATTTTGGTAGACACCCTGTATAATAATTTTTTTCATAAATTTACGGTTTGTGTGACGTATTGATTCATTTGAAGATGAAATTTGATTCAATTAATTAATTGTGTATTTTTTGTTTTTCTGTTTTCAGGTGAGTACTTACCTATAGACCTAAATGATGTTAATTTACTCATTGATGAAAGAAATCTGGTGGAGTAAGTTTTAAGTATTAGAAAATTATTAATTTATTTGAAAAGCGAAGAATTGAAGACGTCTTTTTTATTTATTCTCCCCTTTCTCATCCTCAACCTGGCATAAATGTTCCACAGCAGTCCCTGAAAAATCCTTCTTGGACAAATGATCAATAATATATTTGACTTTTGTGAGAAATCTTGTCACAATGATTAATACCTGCTAGGGCGCGTGTACCTTATATTTTGTAAAGTTGGAATTTTTCATCTCCCACAAATTACCGAAATTATTATAGATTTACAAAAATTACCGAAAATTACCAAAAATTACTGTAAATAACCAAAAATTGCTGTAAATTACCAAAAATTGCCGTAAATTACCAAAAATTACCGTAAATTACCAATTACATTACCAAAAATTACTGTGAGTTACCAAAAATTACCGTAAATTACCAAAAACATAAATCTTGTGTAATTACGGTAAATTTCCAGTAATTGCCGTAAATTACCTGTAATTACTGTAAATTACCAAAAATTGCTGTAAATTACCAAAAATTACCAAAAACATGAATTTTGTGTAATTACGGTAAATTATCAGTAATTGCCGTAAATCACCTGTAATTATTGTAAATTACTGGTAATTGCTGTAAATTACTGGTTATTGCTGTAAATTACCAGTAATTGCCGTAAATTACTGGTAATTACTGTAAACAACCAGTAATTACAGTAAATTACCAAAAATAATTACCGTAAATTGAAGTAAATACCTAACTGTAAATTACGGGTAATTTCTGTATTGCAATTCCTGTAAATCACAAGCAATTACTGGTAGGTAATTATCAAAAGTTTGCCACATTCAGAAAATTGACCTGTGTAAATTAATTTTCTCATATGCTCTTTCTAATCCTAAGTGTAAGAATAAGTACCTACGTACCTAATGTAATATAAGTCTATGCTTTAGCTCTGCTCTCTCTGTACCTTACGGAATTTTCTCATATCACATTATCTCAAAATTCACAGTTCTGTTCACAAACAGATTTACCTACAAATGAAATTCATTACAGACACAGGGAGAAAAAAAACAACAAAAACGAAGGGAACCAATCACTTCGTTCAAATTTCAAGCTTGCTCGTTGTCAAGTGGCTTCTTTGAATGATAAAACGCTTGTAACGATGAATTCTCTCATTTCACTTCTTTTCCCAGCACTCGAGGTATTATTAGCTCCGGTATATAAAGCTGTACATATCTCCTTAACAAATACAAGCTCTATATTCTCCAGTATTCCATCCATATTCCATACTTACATCGAATATTTGCACTGAAATTACTCGACTGTAGGTATAGGTAGCTTTTACCTCGCAGTATATTTACCGAAGCTCGAATTCTACGGTATTGAAAAAATTTATCGAAATACTCTATCAGCTCATTAAAGTACGAAAGACCTCGATGGCATGGCGTCTTCGTCATCGCATCATTTTGCATATTAAAACGTTGTTGCGCGCGATTCGATACAATGATAGACTCTCGAGTAAGCATACTTATACGTACAGATAGCTTTTACCTTTAGATCTTCGTCGCTATACATTATAAAACCTTGCAAAGCGAATACGCACAAGCAGAAGCCGCACATATCTCGTACTCGTCATTATTTAAATGATTGTCATTTAGCGTTGCACGTCGACAAAGAGAGCAAGAGCTTATAAATGTATATAGGTTGGTAGCAGGTACCGCCACCAGCCATCGCCATTGCTACACACAGCCACAGAGGGAGGCAGGGAGACAAGTCAGAGCGTAAGTTAACAAGCGATCATGTTTCAATACCTACTTCATAGACTTTAAGTCGAACACGCCGCCGTAAAAATAACATATACTCTAGGATATATAGTAAACGTACTACCATAGCATAGTTACCTATACATAGAATAAATACAACCTTAATTGGATTTGTAAATCTTCGCCGGTTTAGTTTTAGTGATCGGTAGAGTAAAGTCTTGTCACAATGGTAGCTTCTCTCAAATCCTGCCTCTGTTCTCTCTCACTCTCGATATAATATATCGTCTCTTGTTGCCATAAATTTCAATCCACACGCATCTTTGAGCCTTCTTCTCTCTTTATTTACTCTATATCGCATTGGTACTGCAGCAATGAACGCGAAATCTGTGATCTGATGATATTGATACGAGCTGTCGTTCTCGTCTCCTATCCTTTTTGATTTTTTGCAGCCGCATCACCATCGAGCTCAGCTACCAGACTCTCTGTTCTCCCTATCTTTACAATATTCTATAGTATAGGTATATCGCGGATTATATTATTAGCCTTATTAGTCTTTACTTTGACAAGCAGCGCTCTTATTGTGCTGTTGGAATTTTAAATTTATGTCGTTCTTGTAGATTTATAGAGTTTTTTTCTTCTTCCTTCATCATAGTCATCATCATCAGCACTTTTTCGCTCGAATACGAATTCTTTTTACCTGTTCTCTCTGGTATGATTTTCACGCCCCCCTTTCCTGAGTTGCCTCTTCCCAGGAGCTTCAGCTGCTGGGGAAAATTCGACGACTACTGGTACATTGTCGTAGTCGTCTGCGTCATTCATTCGTGTGCCAAACCTGTGTGTCTGCGTACTATATCATCGTAGATGATTGAGTTGTGCCTGGAGACAAAGTCGTCGCATGATTGCGTGACCCGTTGCCTCGACTCTAGACTGTCGTGTACTACTGGGTGTGAATTTTAAAACGTCTATATGCGCCGAGCGCCGATCCTCATCGGCTTTCTTTGTAATTTTATTCGATGGGGGTTTCTATCCAGTTGCCATTTTTTTTACACCTTGGTCTTTACACGCCTGATAGATGGTATTATTTTCACAATTGTAGTGCGAATTGGCACGCATGCGTAGCAGGTGGCCTATGCATGTCTGGTGCCTTATGCAAGTGTGGCACATATCTAATACATGGTGTTGTTTAGTTGTATCAGAAGTGTTTTTGCATTTGTTCCTACTGTTAATGTTTAAATGAAATATGGTGAATTACATGTAATTCAATCAGCTGGTTCTTTTTCTGTGTGTTTGAGATATTTTATTGATGGTTTAGTTCAATTCTTTTCATTTTCATTTTAGTTCTAACATATTCTTACAAAGCATGGACCATGAGTGCAGAATAATGAGAAGAAAATTACAGTCTTTGAAAGATGGTGTGACTAAAGGTTACTAAGGATCTTGTAGGAACTCAACATGCATATATGTACTATACCTACACATTTATTAGGTAATGAACTATGTACAATGATACTCGAGATTTTTATGGTCACTACAATATGGGTGGGGATTTACAGATACTACAGTCTCCCCTTGCGCAAAAAATTCAAAAATTGATATTCAAATATGAAAATAAGAAAAATAGAAAAAAATGTGTGCAATTTAATTTTGAACATAATCTTTCATATATTTTGGCTTCTTACGCTGCCTTGAAGATAGCTGACACATCATTGGCGGATACTGTGCTTGTTGAATTTGTCGCAATTGTTCTGGTGCTGTATCTGTTGTCGCTGCTGAAGTACTCGCTGGCAAAATTACTTGTGACGGTGTCTCCAGTGTTTTCCATGTTTGAGGCGCAACTTTTTCAGTCGCAAATATCACTTTTTGCGACCCTTGCTGAAGTTGGTCAATGTGTCACTTTATTCTATAACCCATATTGAACTCGACTTGGTAGTGGAGATTTCCCAGCTTCTGGACAATCTCTCCTGGATGCCATTGTGATATCCCTATCGACAAAAATTGTGCGTACAACATGCTGAAATGCATGCTTTTTTGCATATCACACACATGCATGAATTTGGACTTTTTCAAAAAATTGCATGCTATTCAGCCAGTGAATAGCATGCTTAAAAGTAAGCCAAAAGTATGTACAAAAAGTGCAGAAATTTTAGCAGAAAAATTGCTCAAACTCACTGGCAATACTATCTACCGATTAATTGTGAATTTTAAGACATTCTAATGGATAATTTTTTCAAAAAAGTTTTAAAAAAATTCAAAAATTATCGGGCGCGTGCGGGGATTGATCCCAGGTTCCTGCGATGTGCGGCCGCTTAACTCACTCGCCACCTCGCAGCTTAATAGATTAGAGGTTATTTTTGCATAAATGTTATCAATTTTTGGACTTTGAAAAATGTTTACTCACTGGTGCATTTTAGAAAATACTTGGTTGCTAGATTGCTTCTGTTTCGCATGCGAAAATGTACATTTTTAACGCGATGATGCACGCTTTTACACCAGTCCAAAATCACGCACTGTTATGCATGCTTTTCAGCATAATTTTGTCAATAGGGATATTATTAGTGTAATATCTAGCTTGACAGGCCCAGACCCACCCACCAAGTTACCGAGAAAATCTCGGTGGGCTGCAATGTATTTGGGCCAATGAGGTAAAAATCGAGCTGCTTAAAAAATTTCTGAATGAATTTTTATGCTCAGTGTCCTGCACTTTAAAAAATGGGAGAAAAAAATTTGGCTGATTGATTGAGGAGCCCAAAATCAAGGCTGCTAAAATGGAATATCTCGGTGGGCCGCTAAATTTTCTTGAATGCAATCACCTGGCTGGAATTTGCGAGTACCTTTGAAAATCGATTTGGTACTTTGCTCTGGTTTCACCAGAAAAACTGGGTCCAACTGGATACGTAATTTTCGATTTAGATATAATTCCTCAGGAGATTTTCCATTTTTCAGCGGCGATGCTCGATAATGCAATGAAATCTATTGCAACTTTTCACTCACAAGCTGTAAGTTGTCTGCTGAAGATAAACGCTTCTTCAGAGTTTGAATCGCCACTGTATGAACTTGACACACACGTGTACTATACACATTTATTAGGTAATGAACTATGTGCAATGATACTTTAGATAGGTATATGGTAACTACAATATTGCTGCATATACGTAGATAAGAATAGAATGGGTGGGGATTTACAGACACCAGTGTTGCCAGATGATATTTTTGTTCAATGCTAGATTGAAAGAAAATTTATGCTAAATTATTCCAGAAAGCAAAAATAATTATGCTAGATTCATTATGCTAAAAAATTTTCCAATCCTTACCAAAATTAGCTGTTATCATGTCATCTTTGCTATTTTTTGCCAACTTTTGCATCATTTAGGATAAAATTAATGAAAAGGAATTATGCTAACCATTATGCTAGATGCTAGATTTGAAAATCATGGAAAATCTCAATGCTAAATGAACTTTATTTATGCTAAATTTAGCATAATTATGCCAAAATGGCAACACTGACGGACACTACAGATCTCATGGAAGTATGTACCTTGTGATCAAAGAAACAGTCCCAGCAAAAATAGGAGAAGAATGAGAAATCATGGCTGAATAAGATATTAAGTGTAGGAAAATGAAGAATAGAGAGAAGGTACAAGGGAAAATAACAAGAGGAAGAAAATGGTCGGAGCTTTATAAAATATTTTTGAATCTTTAATCTCCTTTTTTGGCGTATGCGAGTAAATTTAATAATAACTCGTTTCACATTTAATAACCTTCAAAGTGAACTGCTCAAAGGGTTTTTGAAAGGTCAAGGTTGTAAAGAAGCAAACTAATATTCCAAGAATTGGTTCGACAATAGGTATTAATTTTTGTCTTTGATATACGAGGAAAAGTAAGGCGAGGAAATCTCTAAATTTTCAAACTTTTGCGATAAAATAATGCCAACGATTCGCAAATTAAAAAAAAAAATTTGATACTTATCAGAAAACAGCAAGGTAAAATACCTCAATACAGTTTAGATACGTTTTTTGTTTATACAAACAAGGAAGCAGAGAGCAGAGGGAGGTTAATGCACACTACCTCGTAGCTGATAATTTATAGGTAGCAAAAAAGAAAAAAAAATGAAGCGAGAACTCGATAAACTTTTCCCCCTCTGTTCGCGAACTTGAACAAAATATAACGAATTTCTCTAATGATTGAAATATCTTCGGAAGGAATTTTTACGCCGATCACGAGAATAACACAGGAGGCGAAGGCAGAGGCAAGAGCCAGCAATGTGGAAAATTTACTAATTTTTTGCGCCATTTATCGCGTCGAAGGGAATTTTCACTCCGTTTGTAGGTATAATAGTTGAAACAAAGCATCGATAGGTACGATAAAGGTTTAATAAAAATTAACAAGGTTCCCATCAAAACTGTCGTATTTTACTTTCTACGCTCATTTCAATTTTATACTGATTCTTACGCGTAAAAAATTGACGTTTGAGAAACACTTTCAAGGTCTCGTTGAGTCGAGAAATCTATTCTTCGAATATTAGGAAAGGAGCAAAATTCAAAGTTTGAAGTAGGGGGGGGGGGGAGAATAGTCCAATTCGGTCAGAAAATTTCCAACTCGTGGGAAGAACGTGGATCGTAAAGACGACCATTTCGGGCTAACTTTTATCGAGAAAATTTTTAATTAAAATTCGAAACGAGATTCTCGAGAGGTATTTTTTTTGTTTTTGTTTTTTTCACAAAATAGAGACATTTAATTAAAATTTATCCGCGCTTCGTTTCGTATGCGAAAGGAGAGAAGGGGGCAGAGCTCGTTTTCAAACTCCATAAAAACTCGGTGGCGTCCTTTTCGGCACATTTAATCGGCGGCTCAGTCAGGTCTCGAGGCTGGAAAAATCGCGATTTTTCCACGACCATTTAATTCGTCGCCTTGGTATAAATTTTTCGATTATATCGCGCGTAGCGTCCTCCTCCTCTGCCTCTTGGTCTTGTCTCTATCTCATCCTCTTCCTCAAAAATAGACTCTCTAGCAGTGTACGAGTATATCTACTGTGTGTATACGAAATGTGTACAGGAAGAAAATAGTATAGAGAGAGAAAAAAAGTAGGCGTTTGTTATAGAGTTACACCATAGAGCTCCGGTACCTATTAGCTTCGTGATGCGCAAAGTTAGAGAAAACATGTCAAGAAAGTCTAAATAATGAGTAAAGTTGCACTAAACTTTAGCTTCTCGCCAGTGTTCATAAAAGTTTTAAAAGTTATTTGCTTCTTCGGTTAAAAGAATGTAAGCTGTGTAAGAAGATTTTATCGAGGAAGAATCTTTTATAGTCCATTTCGTTGGAACGGATGTTATAAATCGTATTGCCGAAGCGAAGCTTCGAGCTTGGGCTTTTTTTTTTCGCCGCCAAATAAGATATGCATAATTTCCATTAAAATACCTTCTCTATCGCGTATACTCGTTCGCAAGTTCGGGGGTTTTCGAATACGTATAATAAGGCGTGGGTTTGCAAGTCGTTTCGAGGAAATGTGCGCAAAAAAAAGGGTTCGAAGGCGACGAAAGGATGCATTTGAGAAAAATTCGTTCATATTTTTACGAGCAAATTGTCTCAAATTGAGCTAATAAATTCGCGAATAATAAAAATCACAAAGAGGGTCTGGAATAACGTGGTTTTTTAATGTGGCTTATGAGAGAGTGATTTTTGAAAATTATTTTGAGAATTGTGAAAAGTTCAATTCTGGAAGGAAATAAAGTGAAGAATGAGTAAAACTGTCTTATAGGTAAATGGTTGAAAATTGAAACAAAAAATGCCATAAAATGCCAAAGGAAAAATGATTTTTTTTTTCGTTTGGTCATTATTTGTGCCATTCTCCAGTTACTTCAAAACTTCATCAATCAACTTCCAATTTTTCGTTTTTCAAAATTTACTCGTCATCTTTTTTCTTTTTTTTCTATCGTTTTTTAGATTGTACTCAACGATCGTGTGAACTAAAACGTAGGATTTTTATCTCAATCTTCGAAATTACTATTTTGTTAAATTTTATCTATTAGTTACATTTTCATCTCTATTTGACCCCAGCATCCTCATTTCCTCTCCCTCCCATCTTTCCACTTTAAAAAAATACATTTCATATTAAATTTTAATCGAAATAAGTAACACGAAGACACGTTTTACTTCGATAAACCGACTCTCTGCTCATGCATACAGTAAACCAATGACCTTTTGAGCTTTAAATATATGCAGCAAGAACACCAACAACAACAACAACAACAGTCCTTTCAAAAGAATCGGATATTAATTTGTAGTACATATTGTAAAGAGGTTAATTCGATGTTAGCACGCTGTCACATACAAACCATCGAAGATGATTTTCCATTTAACAATAAAACGTTTCTAGCTGTATCTTCAGCTATCAGCTGAACCCACTGCGACGGAGGAGAAGCGCAGGGAATAAAGCTTGTTATATTATTTGAATGTATAAGCTTTCCATATGAATTTCGCCGCTGTCCCTGCGCGTGTATTGCGCAGTACGCACTCGCGTTTGAATATAAATAGGTTAATTTAAGAAAAAATCTAAATACAATACGTATTCCCATTCAAGGTATTAAACTGGGTATCTCTTTCTCTCTGCAGTGCTAGTTCGAGTAAGTAGTTTGAAGTATGTATGGATAGTTGTGTAAGATCTGCGAGTATAGGTACTCAGCTATAGCTACTTAAGGTATGTTGGTTAAATATTATAGTCAGTATTCTCGTTTTCTATAGGGAAGAGGTTATGAGTAGGTATTCGTTGTGTGGATTGGATGAAGTTTCATTTTAAATACAGTTTTGTGCTGATTGAATGAATATTTATACGAGTTTGTGATATTTTTAGGCTCTTGGTATACATTCTTCGATCATCGGATGTACGATTTTACAATTTTTAATCGAATGTGAGAGACAAAAATTGTGAAAATTTATGGCTATGGAAATCGATTCAGGATCTCTACTAAAATTTGATATTCAAAAATCGTGACTTTTCGCGATTTCTTTTTCGCGATCTTTCTTTTCGCGATATTTTTTTTCGCGATCTTTTTTTTTCGCGATCTTTTTTTTCGCGATCTTTCTTTTCGCGATCTCTTTTTCGCAATCTTTCATTTCACGATCTTTTTTTTTCGCGATCTTTTTTTCGCGATCTTTCTGTTCGCGATCTTTTTTTTTCGCGATCTTTCTTTTCGCAATTTTTTTTCGCGATATTTTTATTTTTTTCGCGATCTCTTTTTCGCGATCTTTCTTTTCGCGATCTCTTTTTCGCGACCTTTCTTTTCGCGATCTCTTTTTCTCGATCTTTTTTTTCGCGACCTTTTTTTGCAACTTCTATTTCAGTACCCCTCATTTTGAAAAAATTCTAAAAAATGGGTTACCAATAAAGTAACTATACACTATTTTTTAGGAAGTTTTTGTCCATCTTTCAGTAGTTTTCTTGTGTCATAGAAAAAAGTAAACATCGCGACTTTTTCAAAATTTTCGCGACCTATTTTCAAAGTTGTGACTTTCGAGACCTGGTAAATACCCTGTGATTTCAATTCTCGAATTTTTACGTCTCAAATTCTTACCCATTTCCCCTTCCTTCTGAAATTTTTTCATCATCTTCGAAGTAAGCAGTAGAATATTTGAGGTTAATTGTCCATTTTCATTTTCCTCTCAAATCAAAATTTGCGCCAATTTTCAACGAAAAATTCACTTCTTTTTCGTGTATTTTTAAAAATATTTTTGTAGGAAATTAATTTTGAAATTTTTCAAGATGATGAACTGGCTTATCTGTCCCCTCGACCAACCCAGACTTCAAATTAGGAGTCAACTAGGTATATATCTAGGTACACACGTTGCATATGGACGAGATAAAATTCAATCGTGTACTCTTTTCGCTCTTTCTCTGTACTCTTTTCTAAACGATAATTATATTTTGCGGACGTGGTACCGCTTACCCGCCCCCCTCGCCTTTATCAAGTTCCCAAACGCCTGATGAAAGCTCCAGCTCGCGCGTACGTAACTCTTTAATTGAATCGTGTTACGAGTTGGAAAATGTGTGGCGAATAAAATTCTATACGGTACGTTATTCGCTCACGCTATAAAAACCATTTCTACATGTGAAAAACTAACTGATCCGACAGTTCCAAGTATTGTTAGAGAGGAGTTTTTACTCTCCGGACGTACCTACTACCTACTACCAGCAACCAGCAGCTATGCTATATACGTGTATCCCCGGAGAATTCATCCCCTGGTTTCTTCTCTTCATCCTAGGCCACGTTTCCATTGCCTTTCCCTTTGACCAGATGCGCAGAATACTTTTCACCACCTGGCCCCTATCCCTATATGGAAAAGCCACCGCCACACCGACGCACCTATTCGATAATAAGATGAATTTCCAAGTGATAAAGTTGCCAGTTTTTGGCATTTTATTCTCCTCTATCGAGTTCGAGTTGTGTATGTGTGTGTGTCTGTGTTTTTTTCTTTTTTGCCATGGTTGGCTGAGTAGCTGTCCTCGTGGTTCGTTCGCTTGCAAAATACAACGGTGAAGTTTTCCTTTTCTCGGAAATGTTTGTTTAACCGTAATCGAGTTCTGGTGCGAGATTTATGGACGACTGTGGTGAGATTAGATGAGGGATGGATTTGAGATGGTGTGGTCAGTACGTGTCAATTTTTTTTATAGACGCGGGAAACAAATCGCGAGATTTTCTTCTCATTACCCAAATCGTTTCCATTTTCTTTTTCCTGCATAGTTACCATTTATGCTGTATCAAAATATGGTTGCGAATTTTTGCTATACCTATCGGAGATTATTAAATGATGCTCAAAAAAGGGGTAAATTTATTCATCGATGTGATTCGGATCAAATCCATAGACCTAAGTATATCGACACTTATACAGTTGTAAAAATTGAAATTTTTTCGTGTAATAAAATTTTACGAGTGTTACTCCCATCGTATCGAGTCTTTTTCAAAAACCATAAAAACCAAGAATAAACCTGTTAGCGTCTCGATTTATGGGGTGTTTTGTCGGGGTGAAATATGAATTTTGTACTGTGTGGTAATAATTTTTCCACGTGTAGATTGTGCTGCTACGTTTCGAGAGGAGAGAAGGGAGAAAAATACGGGGTGAACGAAATGAAACGTTTGGCAGCGTAAATTTGAAGTTGTTGTTGTTGTTGCTTTTTTTCGAAAATGAACAAATGATTCTGAAGCTTTCTTAATTTATGGTTTTTTGTATTTTTCGAAGAACTTGTAATCGGTAATTTCACCTTAAAAATATTTTAAAGAGTGGGAAGGGGCAGAAAAAAAATAACTTTGCAGATCTGGGTCGAAAATAAAAATATCAAAAATTTATCTATTCCATGTAAGGTTTTTCAGGTGGTCAAAATAGTGATTTTCAAAATGGCTGAATCCATGCCCTGAATATCAAAAAATGTTTTTTTTTCGAAAATGACTCCAAGAGTTGAAAATTAGGAGGGGGAAATGTTGTACTTAAAATCCAGACACTTTCAAATTTTCAATTATTCAATTTGAAAATCTAAATTTGGATGCACAAATTTGGTCTCCATGGATAGAAAAAAAATTCGGTTTTGGTGCAGTCAAAAAAAATATCTTTCAAAATTTAAAAAAAAAAAACATTTTTTATAAATGTAGGTAGCTCAACAATTAAAAAACGTATCAATCTACACGTGACTTGAAAGTATTATTTGAATAAAACCACATTGCTCATGAAATTCTGTTTTTTTTTTTTTTTTTTTTTTTTTCATAAAATTGATAACATTTTTAATACAACTAATTCATTTTCTTCAACGACGAAGCTTTACTACGTTTCGAGATAATTTATTCAACAGAAAGTAAAATCCATCATAAGGTATACCTAGGTAAACAGGTGCGGATTTATTTAAATCCCATGGGCTTTCAGATCGAAATGAAAATTACCAAAATTCCCTATACATATGATAACGTGTAGATAATGAGTATTTAATTTCGATGGCATATGTATAGTGTAGTGTAGGTAGTAGTAATGTAGTGCTGTGTTATTACTATATAGGTACACAAAACATAATCCATATGTGTACATTTTACACGCATACTCTGGTGGAAAAGTTGGGCAAAATGTTTACCATAGCATTTATCCGTGTATCTGTATAGGTATCTACTATATCGAAATACCGAAATTATGCACCCATCCTGTATACATATCACGTACATATACATAGAAAACCATTGAAATTAACCTCGACAAAACCGCACCACAAGGTATATATAAACGTTGTTAAAGATACGTACACTATTTTGTATACCTATGTATAGTATCTATTTGTAAAGCTTATCCTGTAGCACTCTTCTCATCTCTGCGAACAAATACCTTCCGCATATTACACGTACTTGCACATGTTATAATAATTAAACTTATAGTTAACCTTTATCGAAAAGAAAAGCAACAACAAACTGATATTCATTAATATGATATCGTGGGTATAAAATGGAGATTGGATTCGAGGAATTTGGTATTGAAAGTTTGAAAGTTTCGTTCAGGATCAAATATACAGAGTGTCTGGTGAATGGATATCAAAACTTCAGATTTGGATAAACAAAACGTTAGATTGACAAGTTGCCTATTCTTGACATTCAATGGGCAACCGAGCTTTTGGAAAAAAATTGAGAAAAACGTATTTTTGATCTTTGGAGAACAGGTAGTACTTTGGAAAATAAACACATTTCGTTATTATGAATTTTTGCGTGACTTTGAAATAATAATTAAAGGTGCAAAAATATTTTAAAAGAAAAAAATAAATGTTAAAAAAAATTGAGAAACGAACGCAGTTCTTTGAAAATTGGGGCAATTGAAACAATTCTAGTGTGGAAGTGGGATAATTAAAAAAAATTCCCTTATTTTGATTTATTCTCATTTTTTCAAATTTTTCTAACTAGAGGGGGGAGGGGGCTTCTTACTAGAGGGCCAATATGGTTTGAAGGGTCGGAAAAGGTTTTTTCTTGAAGAGGGGGCTATTTTATAAATTGAGACCCAGATACAAAAAATTTTGATAAATTGATTATTTTTCATTTTTTTTCAATTTTTTTTTCAAATGGGGGGGAAGAGGGGCTACCGATACCATTTTTTTCGGATAGGGAAAACATGAAAAACAGAGAATTAATTTGTTACCCGAAGTAACAACTTGGGGGGGAGGAGAAATTTTGGTAATTTTGGTAATGTACGGTATTTTACAATAATTTTGGTAATTTTCAGTAATTTTGGTAATTTACAGTAATTTTGGTAATTTACGGTAATTTTGGTAATTTACGGTAATTTTGGTAATTTACGGTAATTTTGGTAATTTACGGTAATTTTGGTAATTTACAGTAATTTGAGTAATTTACAGTAATTTTGGTAATTTATAGTAAGTAGGTAATTTTTGTAATTTATGGTAATTTTTGTAAATTTACGATAATTTTGGTAATTTACAGTAATTTTGGTAATTCAACGTGATTTTGGTAATTTACAATAATTTTTGGTAATTTACAGTAATTTAAGTAATTTGCAGTAGATACTTTTGGTAATTTAAGGTAATTTTGGTCATTTTGGTCATTTACGGTAATTACCAGTGATTTACGATGATTTTTCATTAAATCAACATTTTTCAGATTTGAATGATCTTACCCTAATTTCTATAATATTATTGATAAATCAATTTTTTCTACCTTTTATCTCCTCGATCTTTACCACAAGCACTACAATTCGGTTCGTAAGTACTCGTATAATAATTTTGTGTGACATATCGTGTATTGGGTTTTTGAAGGCGTTGACTCCGAGTAAATGATAGAAAAATATTCTTTATATTATTCGAATCTACATACGTTTTAATAAATTCACGTTTCTTTGAATGTCGCGAATTGGCAGATTTAGTGAATGTTCAAACGTTTTTTTCGCTGACAGGAAACTTCAAAGACTTTTCAAATCGATGGATTTACTCAAGTATAATACACCTGGTTTTCATGTGTCAGTACTGTCAGTCTCAATGAATGACATCGTGTGATATCGTCGAGAATTATGATTTCGTTTTACACACGGCTTAAACAAATAATGGATGCAATTGAGGTTGAGGGGCATGAAAGAAGAGGTTTTTGAAAACATTTTTCAAAGATCGATTTTCTCAACTAAACCGATCGAAAAATGAAATAACGACTGATTTTGAATGACCCATTTTTAGTTCTCTCTAAATGCTTAACCAAAGTTGTTCAGTCACTTTTAATTTTTCATTTCAAATTTTACACCGAAAGATTGTCCATTTTCGCAGAAAAAATTCAACTTTTTTCAACCCAATGCTGAATAAAATTTACTCGAAAATTTCACCCAAATTCAACGCATATTTTCCACTTGCGAAAAAAACCACTCTCGATTCGTCAGCAATTTTGGCACAAGTAGGTATACTCATCTCAGCTACCGCTTGTCATAGCCAATAACCATCCAGCTCATAATAGCCTATTACACAATTCATCAAAATGACGAAGACTCCGCTGCTGGTAATCATTTCTCGACAGCAATTTGTTGCTTATGCGATCGTCATTCTCAAAGACAGGACAGCAGGCCATAAATACAGCAACCGAACGGTTCATTTATCGTAGAATAACACGATTGCACATGCACATTCGCCAATTGGCATTGTAGTCGCGTACTCGTGCAACATAAAAGAACATCGATTGTTGTAATGTTCGGTTTATATGTATACGAGACAAGTACGTAAGTATAATAAAAATACTCGTACACTACGAGCGCTTAACTACATACAGTCGAGCAGAGTAAACAACACACAGGCGAGCACAGCACATTACAGCTACATAAGAAATTCGCGAAACGACCAAGAAGAAAAAGAGGAAAAAACCAACCATGAACCGACGACTGCGACTTGAGCGCGAGCGGAAGCGCAAAACGGGGCAGTGGCAACACCATGGGAATGTAATTTGGTAATAAGGTTTTTATTTATTTTACTCGGGAATTTAAATTAAAAACCGGGTACGATGTTTACTTTGGTATTCGCTGCGGAGTTGACGTCCTCTTTCGTGTGCACCCTGCCCACGTAATTCGGTATGCGATCCAAAAGCTATATACGTAGATATGCAGGATGAAGAGGATGAGGGCTACGTTTGACTCGAGAGGATGGAAAAAAATCGTAAATTTTTTCGCAGGTTTTTATATTCTTAGTATTTGGGGAGTGGGGGGAGGGGAGAGGGGAGTGCGAAAACAATACACACCTTCTGTACATTTCCACGTAGTAGACTGAGAGAAAAGCATCCAGGAAGAGACGTTTTAACGCAAGATAAAAACGGGCGCCGGGGCGTTCTCAATATCTAAATCTATACAACCGACAAGATGCATGACCCTCTGCCATACCCTGTTCCCTGGTTTAGCTTTTTTTTGCCCTTCTACCTCATCCCCATTCGACGATTATTTCTCTTTCGAGAGAAGAAAAATCATTGCGGCGAAGTACACGGTTCGTGGCGGGGGGAGTGGAGGGGGCGAGGAACAGAAACAGGGACAGACACGTTTGCTGGTAAAAGAAAAAAGTTTGTTATTAAAGTTTTCGTTTTCGGATTTCGCAAAACTGCTGCCATTCGACGCTCTCACTATCCTATTGACTATCAATAAATCTGTCAGTTAAGATTTCTTACTTTCGTTAACTTCCTTCTTTCTTCTACCACCACTTACTTCTTCTTCTCGCTTATACGTTCTGTGTTTTCCTCTTCTTCTCCCCCTCCCCTCTGGCCCTCGTGTCAGCGCTCAGTTCGTGTTAGATAAATCGCATATTTTTTCGCGAGATTTCGTGTTATTTTTCTTTCATTTTTTTTTTTTATTCGCTTGTTTTCTCTTTTTTTTCATTTTTCGTTGCGTGGAGAAGAAATTTTCCAAAAGTAGAATTCGCAATTCGACCTTAGGCGAGGGGTACCGGTATATCTGATCCTAGTCGAAGCGGATTTTTCAACATCCCACCTCCCTAGACTCAAAATTTCAATCGTTTTAATTGATTTTTAGACAAAGAGCCTACTATTAAGCATTAAGTATAAATATTACCATTTTTGAGAGAAAACGTGATAATGTTTGAGATATCAGTATTGAAGCTTAAGAATCAAATAATACATCATCCTCAATCTCAACTGACCTAAGGTCTCCAAAATACTTGAAATTTCATCGCAGAGTACATACTAAAATTTCATCAAAAGTCATGAAAATTATTATTTTTTGGAATTGGCAATCCTCACTCAAAAAATTCACAGTCTCAACATGAAGAACACTTGTCTAATTTTCTGATAAAATTTTAAATCTCGAGAAAAGCTCATTTTAAGCAGTAATATTGAAAATGGTTGAAGATAATTCGTAATCTAACTTGACCGATTGCAAACATTTTTTTTATTCTATACTGATTTTCTGAACCCAATTTCATCATTTTCGGTCATTCCGGAGCTTTCAGTAACATTTCGAGTTTTTTCCCAAAATTTTTAAAATTCCTTGCAGACTTGAAATTGGCTGAAAAACTATGAAACTTGGTTAAGGGAGGTCAATATTAGGGGATATGGTCCACCAAGTGTTTTGCTGTCCAGATAAGATTGCGTTTTTCATTAGGTATTTTTTGTTTTTAATTTTTTTGAATTAGGTAGCTACTGAAGTAGGTATAAGTTTTGACTTTTGAAACTGGTCAAAAAAATCACTTGCAGATTACATGTGTACATAGAGTAATCAACTGGAATTCTCTAGAGCGAACGTTGGACTTTCAATCTAAATATATACTCTGAAATTAGATGCAGACGACTTCGGTCAAATTATAGAAATAATGGGAAAATATTGAACCTTGCCTAGCTAGAGTCTGAAACTCAGTTTGAAATTTTAATTTGAAAATTCCAGAATTAGCATTAATTTCTCAGCTCTTGAATATAAGGGACTATAAACAAGGAAAAATTATAAATTGAACAGATATTTTGAGAAACCATTAGAGATGAAGTGTTTTCCAAAACCCGTGAAATTTTTTCAATCCAGTGAAACTTGTGAGATTTCTCATGAATAAAATTTTAAAAAAACAAATATTTTTTGAAAGGTCTCTTGTCAAGTCAGTCCAACAAAATTTTTGAAAGATTTTTCCATCACTGTACGTACTACGTAGGTAAATTATGGGTAAATACGTACCATGGACTTTGGGTAATTTTCATTAAATACAAGTAATAATTGTCAATTATTGCTGGTAATAATTACTGTAAATAACGAGTAATTACTGGAAATTATGGATAATTATTGGAAAATACCGGTCAAGTATTGCTGAAAATTATGGGTAATTTTGGTAATTACAGAAAATTTTGTAATTATAGGGAATTTCGATGATTATAGGAAATTTTGGTGATTACAGAGAATTACGGTAATTACAGAGAATTACAGTAATTATAGGGAATTTTGGTAATTATAGGAAATTTCGATAATTACATAAAATCACGGTACATTACAGAGAATTACGGTAATTATAGGAAATTTAGGTAATTGTATAGAATTATGGTAATTACAGTGAATTACGGTAATTACAGAGAATTACGGTAATTACAGAGAATTACGGTAATTACAGAGAATTACGGTAATTACAGAGAATTACAGTAATTACACTCAAATTACAGAGAATTACGGTAATTACAGAGAATTGCGATAATTACAGAGAATTACGGTAATTACACAGAATTTTGGTAATTACAGAATATTATGGTAATTACAGAAAATTACAGAGAATTATGAGTAATGGCAGGGGATTATGGGTATGACAGGCAGCAATAGATAAATTACTGGTAATTACTGTAAAATAGAATAACTGCTAGGAATTATGGGTAATTACTAAAAATTACAAGTAATTATCGTAAATTACGAGTAATTACGGTAAATTACGAGTAATTACGGTAAATTACTCGTAATTACGGTAAATTACGAGTAATTACGGTAAATAACGAGTAATTACGAGTAATTACGGTAAATTACGGGTAATTACGGTAAATTACGAGTAATTACGGTAAATTACGAGTAATTACTGTAAATTATCTATTTCAAACCATTTTGAAATAGTTTTTCTCCAAATAAATATTCTGCTGATTTCGATTAATTGTTAGCACAAGTTGGCATCATGCATATTCACCTATTTTTCTGTTTACTGAACACTCGATTTGCTGAGGATAATTAAAGTTGAAATTGTCATGAGAACCAATGATGGCAATACATCACCACCCTTCTAATTTACCTGTAAGTATTATTACCACCTGCGACTCTCCAATTACCTACACTAGATCACGTCATTGAACTCATTTTCATTACACATTTCTCAAATTCACCTCAAAACATTGTAAAATTACGATCAAAAGTAAACTTACCGTAATTAATTCTCCAAACGGAATAATCCGTGCAATTGACAGCAACCCAGACATGTAAAATCTTCCTCGAGCTTTATTCTCATGAAAAAAATGAAAAAAGAATACGTATAACGTTAAAATCTAGAACAGAAGATCATACATCGAGCTTAGCTTATAGTACACAGATACTTAGTCTATGGTAAACGTGAAGTCTCGTTCTCTCGTATACACATCTATAGAACGTTTTCTATACTTGATAGCAGTACGTTTACGTACGTACGTAGTGCACAACGACGCTATGTCGAAAACAAGGGTTTCGTTGATGAGGTACAACAACAAGTTGATTTCTTTCAGAATACAATCAATTTGGAAAAAAGAGGAAACAGTTTTACTCAAGTTAACAAGTGAGAACGTAAGAAAAAAGAGAAAGAACACAGAGAGACGAATCAATTCACGACGTGTTTCGTATACTTGTGTATAGGTACGAGTGTCGAGTATACTTGCTGCAAAGGAAAAGAAAAGAAATGATGAGATGGAAGGGTGCTGAATACTACAGAGCGATGTCAGATGATGGATGGTAAGTCGATTGGATGGGTGGAGATGGTGTTGAAGAAAAAAACTTCATTACGTTGTTCTCGTATACCAAGTAGTATAAGACTGCAAAGCGAGCCTTTCTACTACCTATCTTCAAGTTTGTGTGAGTATTTCATATACATAGGTATTATTAGTATACAGTGCAGTAAGAAAAACACGAGTGCTTATTTAGTACTACTGTGTATCGAGTGTTGTTTCTTCGTCTTCTTCGTTTACGACATGTAACGTTGAAGATTTTTAGTATACTACATGCAGCTGTGATGGAGCTTCCAGCATCTAAGTTTATACAAACTATTTATTCGAAAATGATGATTTTTTTTTCGACATTAGAATTTGCCCAATGGCGTATGGAATTCATTACTTTATTCTTTACCATTGGTAATTACCGAGTGGTAACATCTCTCCGGTTTATTGGTATAGAACGACGATTGATCTGTCATTTGATAAATTACTTAGAGAATGAGAGATTACCCTGTATAAGTAGGCAAGTTATGGTTGGCAATGAGAAGCTAGATAAGGAGAGGAAGAGATTATACATTTTGATACACGATATAGTACACTATATCAACATTTATCATACACGTAGAAATTTATCGTCGTTTAAATAGACATACTAGTGAGAGAGAGAGAGAGAGAGAGAGAACTTGGCGTAGAATTGATTTACTTTTACATAGAGTTGCGCGGTCTATTAAGGAAGCTGGTCTCTCTGTATGAAGGCGCGAGCGATACCGTCGTCCTCCTAATGCGTTTCGTATGTACCCATTACCTCTTATAGGTGGAATTGAGTGGACGAATGGTAGTTCTCGCGGCCCGGTCGCCTTCTTCATTCGGCTCAACTATTGAATATTAATAAGAGCAGCGAAATTTTTCGGTACCGGTAAAGCGCGCTACCATGTACTCGAATGAAGGCCCCTTATAGCTCATCCTCATCCGTCCAAAGCGAACCACCTGTCGTGTATCCAGTAGCTCAACGTGTAGCCGCATCGACTACCTAACAACAATTGATAATGTTTCGTTATCAATCAACTTGATGGAATGTACGAAGCTAATGAGGTAGCTCGTACTATATGTCTTCTCTCTCCCTCTCTCTCTATAGCTTCCTACGGACTCATCAATTTCTCGTTTTCAAAATTTAATTTATACTACCTATGTAAATGTTTACATAAAAAGCGCATATCCCAGCCATTGTTCTTCATCTTTCTCTTTCACTGTATACGGAGGAGTCATTATCGCCGCATCGCTACCCCCTCCTCCTCCTCCTCCTCTTCATCCTGCTGCTGCTGATGACCAACTACGTCAATTTTTACTAAAGGCCAGATGCGACCGTATCTTAAACGACCACTTTATACAGTACACACAAATCATCCTTGTAGGTACTCGTATACCTACTTTGATTAGCCTGCGCCTCTATCTTATTCTCTTAATAGTATAACTGCAATTTACTACCTATATTACAACGTTGTTGTTGTTGTTTTTGTTTCTCTGTAAGGTTTACTTACTTATTTACTTAAGTTAGGAGATTACCGATATAAATCATTCGCTGGGCTCTCTCAAGACCGGATTCACCTGTGGTGATTGAAGTCACCGAGTCAACGGACAGCTGCTGGTCAACTTCTTGAGAACGTCTCTTAATGTTGCTCGCTCTTTGATGTTCTCGTCCGAAGTGATATCCTATTAATGTTACATAATGACCACTCTTTCTTTTTTCTTTTTTTTTTCTCGTTTATGGTAAGCGGAGTACCTACCTAATACTCGTGTCGTTGTCGTCAATTATCTCTTATGTATTCGTTTGATGATGACACATTGATGAGATGGAAAGGTTCAGAGATGGTGTTTCAAGTTTTTAATTTTTTTACGACGTTTTTATTGAACTTTCATTTGCACAGGAGAGATTAAAGTTGGCAGGGGAGGATCAAATGGTCTTCGAGTTTTTTTCATACAATTTTAACAATATTTCTTTAAAAAACTGAGTTGACTCAGAATGAATCATTTGAAATATTCAACTCATATGGACGTATTTCGAAATTATTATAGTTTGAGAACGATTCATTCCAAAACCAACTCCTTGTTCGTGAACGATAAAAATCAATTTGAAACAAAAATTTGAGAATGATTCACTCAGCTGAATTTGGTTAGTTGAGAATAATTTAGGTACTCTCAATTTGTTTTGAAATGATCCATTTAATAAACAATTTTTCGTTCATGAACGATGAAAATCATTTCGAGCAAATCATTCGCGAACGATACTTCACATAAAAATTTTTCATTTTTCTTCCATCGAGGCGAATTTTGGAAATAGAATTCGCGAATGATTTTTGAACCATCAACACATTTCATACTGATTCACTTCACTCAAAATTATCAATTCATTCGCGAACGACTCATTTCATGAATTTAAACGAACCATTCTCAATCAATAAAAGTTAAGTTCATAAAAATTTCAAGCCCATAATAAACAAATAGACTCAAATTAATAGTTCGCGAACGATTCACTTGATTTAATTTGGTCAATTTTGAATCACTTGCATCCATTTTAGGCAATCTAATTCATGAATGATCGTAGTTATTTTGGACAAATCGTTCGCGAACGACCACTTTCAACAACCAATTCATTTGCGAACGATTCATTCAACGAATAAGTTCTCGTTCGTGAACGAATCTTGTTATTTCGAACGAATCGTTCGCGACTGTGAACATTAATTTATATTCAAATTCTATTTATCCAGGGGAATTTTGAAAAGGAAGTTCGTGAACTATTTATGATAAATGATTCATTTCACGATTTTTCGTTCGTGAACGATTCACTATTTCTGAACGTGTCATTCGCGAACGATTCATAATTTCTAAACGAGTCGTTCGCAAACAATTCACCATTTCTGAACGAGTCGTTCGCGAACGATTCATCATTTCTGAACGAGTCGTTCGCGAACGAGTCACTACTTCTGAACTAGTCATTCGTGAACGATTCATTACTTCTGAAAGAGTCGTTCGCGAACGATTCAATATTTCTGAACGAGTCGTTCGCGAACGATTCACCATTTCTGAACGAGTCGTTCGCGAACGATTCATTGTGTGACAATGAATAATCCACGCCACGCAATAAAATTTTGGAATTGTAGTTCGCGAACGATTCAATTAATCCAATTTGGCTGGTATCGAATCACCTGAGCCTACTTCAGGCAACCATGGTTCATTCGCATGACGTCTGGACGACTCATTCAATAAACAACACCCTCTTCGATGAAGATGAATGGTTCATGTTATTTTGAGCAAATCGTTCGCGAACGACTCGCTTAATTCAATTGGATAAATCCCGAACCATCCACTTTGAGCAACTAATTCATTTTTACAGACGACTCGTTTAAGGAACAACTCATCGTTCATGAACGATGAATATCAATGCTATGTAGAGCAAGCAAATCGTTCGCGAACGGTACATAACATAAAAATATTCAGTCAAGGAATTTTTCGCAAATGATGCTTCGTACACAAGTCTTCGACTGATTCGATCGAATTTTGATTTCTTTCGGTCTTCAAAAGTCGTTCGCGAACGATTCATCTCGAATTAAATTCATCGTTCGCGAACGATTCTCACACCATTGCCGCAAAAAATATTTTAAAATGATATTTTAAAAAATTTGCGAGTTCACTCAAGATTATTACGTCGTTCGCGAACGATTCACTCCAGAATTTTTTCATTCGCGAACGATTCACTCAAAAAGAATCGGGTCAGAGTAAAAACTTATAAATAACATTGAAGAGTTATTTTCTCGGGTGATTCACTTCAATCATGACTCGTCGTTCGCGAACGATTCGCAAAGGTTCAACTTTTCTTCAACAAATATCCGTTGAGGTAGGTCAGAACTTTGAAAATATTGTTTTTCGAGTGATTCATTTCAATTATGAAATGTCGTTCGCGAACGATTCACTCCAGAATTTTGTAGTTCGCGAACGATTCACTCAAAAAAAATCGGTTCAGAGTAAAAACTTCTAAATAACATTAAAAAGTTGTTTTTTTGGGTGATTCACCTCAATCATAACTCGTCGTTCGCGAACGATTCGCAAAGGTTCAACTTTTCATCAACAATACATCCGTTGAGGTAGGTCAGAACTTTGAAAATATTGTTTTTCGAGTGATTCAATTCAATTATGTAAAGGTCGTTCGCGAACGATTCACTCCAGAATTTTTTCGTTCGCGAACGATTCACTCAAAAAAAATCGGTTCAGAGTAAAAACTTCTAAATAACATTGAAGAGTTGTCTTTTTGGGTGATTCACTTCAATCATGATTCGTCGTTCGCGAACGATTCGTAAAGGTTCAACTTTTCTTCAACAATACATCTGTTGAGGTAGGTCAAAATATCACAATTTTTATAATAAATCAAACGAATCGACCAAGAATGACTTTCAACAAAATATAACTTCTTCAAATCATTATTTCAAAGTTATATGTACGTATATCAAAAGTGATAGAAAAATGAAAACTTGGATCAAAAATTGAAATGAAATTTTACTTGATTTGAAATGAAAACGAGTCAAAAGCAGAACGATTTTCGAATTCGAAGAATGGGTGTAAATTTGCCAGAGAATGTTCACTGTACCTGTACACCCAAAAATCCGTCTTTACAAACAGCCCTCCCCCCCTCTACAACACCTTCGCATCGTCCATTTCACGAAACACCTCGTCACGCATAATCAGGAAAAAAAATACACCAAACAAAGCCTTTGTCTGCATCACTTTCCTCTGTATCCGGAATCAGTTTCCATACAAAATTCACCCTTTCGGAACCTGGTCTCTTGACCAGTCCTATTGTTAGTTTCTCTCCTCTTCTTCGTGCCCACCAAAGAAGATACTTCAACATGAACCCCCACAGCTACCTCACCGCATCTCTTTTAACATTCTGTCTATCGATAGCATTAGCACAATCTACCTCAACACATTGCACCCAATAATGACCAAACCAAAAGATATACGACCTCTGGAGGGGGGCAAAGGGGGAAGAAGAACAGATGACGTTACGGATGAAATGAATTCATATTGTTTTTAATATTCCCATCGTGATTTTCGAATACAATTTTTTCGCATGTTATTATACCATCTAAACGGCACAACAATACACGTAGCTCGATTCCTGAGTCTTAAACGTAGGTACCTCTCACTCTTATTCACTCTTTTAATATTCGCTGCTGCAAATTGAACGGAATATGTAGGTACACGCGTATGCATATTTACCGCTGTTTTTTTTCCTTCAACTTCTTCGAGCTTAACTTATTTGTTGCGTTATATTTTCTTCTTTTTTTTTTTTTACCTTAATAAACTGGGTTAGTATTTTCACATCAATTGTGTACGTACACGACAGCCAAGTACCTCGAGACTCTCTAAGCAAACGAAATGCATACAGAGCGAACTGCATAAGTAGATGATAGTAAACCAAATCAACAATGGTATTTATTCTTGTTTTTATAATTTTTAGTACTCGCAGTGTCCGTGTATGCGAACTAAATAGCTTTAGAGCTGTTTATCGAGCTCGCGAAATGAAGTACAACATATTTTATACATCGGCGAAATTATTAATTTCTCGATTTTTTCACGTAAGGTATCGGTATCGTTTGCTCTATTGTTCGGGTAAAAGTACGCGGTAATTAGCGTGGGTACGAGTTTTTTCTTTCCTTTTTCTATAGGTACGTTCAAAGAGCCATCGTGTCTTCTTATACAGACCATCTTATAATATAAAAGAAACACGCCGCGTAGCGCGAGAAAATAAATTCACGAGTAATTGAAAACAAGCGGCCGAACACCAGTCGACCATCTAGCTTGGCTGGATGGCGCTCCCTTTTGAACCGAGGAACATCGAATCTTGAGAAAATTTATATTAAAAATGTATTAGTTTAAAATTTATTTATTCGTTTACCCCGACGTTGTTGTTGGTTATATAAATAAAAATCGAAGAGCCCAAAACGTCGAATAATTTCCAAACACGAATGCGAATTGGCTTCCTAGTTAAAATTCATCTCACATTGGTCGCGGTCGTTTCGCTGCTCGCGTTCTGTGCCTTGCCCTGCCCTACCTTGCTCGACGTTGTATAAATTTAAATTGTCTAAAATATACATTGTTGTCCGCGGCCAGCATTTCACGCTAATTGGCCTAATTAGATAATTTATAGTTATTCTTGTTAACCATGCCACTGCTGCAGCTCAGGTGAATGAGTTGGAGAAGTGAAAAAAAAAAAAAAAACAGTGAAAGATTCGTCGTCGTCCAGTTTCAACTGCAGTAGAATGAACGAGAAAAAAAACCACGATGAGGAATAACAGCTAAGATGAGCGAGAGAAAGAATTCGTTATCTCTTTATTTTCTTAAATTTCACTTCTCTAATTGCTTTTTGAATTAATTTACGAGATTGTTAATTTGCTTCTTACACGGAAACGTAATAAAGAGAGCCAATGACTGGTTGTCCAAAGGAGAGCTCTATCGTATTGCCCATCGAGCCAAAAACCTCTTCGGTCTTTACCTCTGGTCGTTTGTTTATTCTTTTTTTTTATTCGTTTATTTAATTAATTTTCTTCTTTTTTTTTCTCTCTCTCTCTCTTGACTAAATCGGACTAGATAATTATACGAGGTTTTTCCCCCCCTCTCGGTCCTCGATGAGGAGTAAAACACAACTTACGTAATGTGCTACATTGGCGGTCGGAAGTACAACATTGAATATTTAAATGAAATGCGCGGTTTTGGCGGGCCCCTGTGGCTCGACAGAGTTCCCGTTACCCTTCACCATTCTAGAGCTAGAGAGTCGATTGAAACGTTATTATATCGAATTGGATTGTTTTGTGTAATGAGAATTTAATTTACGTATTTCAAAGACGACTTAATTAAGATAACGCTAATTTTCGAGCTTATATATATATGGAAAATACTACTCTTGTACATACACATTATATGCACTATATGCATGGATCAAGATACGCTGTATGTGAGCTAACTAGAGCGTTTCATCGAGAGTAATTTAATTTTATCCACCACACAAAGTCAGATTTTTTTCGTATTAGTTTTTTTTTCATTTTTTATTAATACGGTTTATTCATTTTGTGTGTTACAGTGCTGGGAAAATTGTCAACTGCTGCAAGCCAACTATCCCATATGGGGTGGGATATGCTCGGAGCAGGGAATATGCGTGAGTATTATTTATTTTTCCTAATGGTATTACGAGTATGTGTATAGTGTAGGTATTCTTTTTTTTTCAATGGATGAAATATCACGACCAGTTGGAGAAAAAAAATAAACATACTTAAGCCTGCGACTATGGTACTGTTTGATTCATATGTTGGCATGAAACATAGCTATCACATCATTCGTCCGATGGATTCAGAACATTTTAAAAATTGGAATCAGAACCTTATTCTCAAAAAAGTTTTCTACAGATTGGATTCGAAATTTAAGTTTTCAAACTCTACAAAAGCCCAATAAGAGTTTTATAGCTTCTGCTAAATCATTGTGAAATTTTCGAAAAATTCATCGATTAATTTTTTTTTGAGAATCGAGGCCCCTCCTACTCAAATTGTGAAATTCGGAAATCAACCCTTAGCTCAAATCGGTTCGAAATTGATTAAATCATTACGTATTTATCGCAATAAAAATCAAAAATTTGTTCTCTTTGACAACATATTATAAAAAACAGAATAAACAGCAATTTTTGACAAAACAATGACTAAAAATGACAGATTTTGACATAAAATTGCAAAATTGACAACACTTTTTTGCAAAAGTACCAATTTTTGACAAAAAATGATAAAAAGTCAATTATTGACAAAAAATGGACAAAATGCAAATTTTTGACAAAAAATGACAAAATGCAAATTTTTGAAAAAAAATGACAAGATGCCAATTTTTTGACAAAAACAAATATTTGGCAAAAAAACCCGCAAAAATGACAAATTTTTGACCAAAAATGATAAAATGTCAAATTATTGACAAAAAATGACAAAATTCCAATTTTTGACGAAAAATGACAAAATGCAAATTTTTGACAAAAAATCACAAAATGCCAATTTTTGACAAAAAATGACAAAACGCCAATTTATGACAAAAAATGACAAAACACCAATTTATGACAAAAAATGACAAAACGCCAATTTTTGACAAAAAATGACAAAATGCAAATTTTTGACAAAAAATCACAAAATGCCAATTTTTAACAAAAAATGACAAAACGCTAATTTTTGACAAAAATAAAAATATTTGGCAAAAAGACGCCAAAATGACAAATTTTTGACCAAAAATGATAGGTAAGGTAGATATCAATTATTTACAAAAATGACAAAATACCAATTTTTTGACAAAAACAAATATTTGGCAAAAAAAAAACGCAAAAATGACAAATTTTTGACCAAAAATGATAAAATGTCAATTATTGACAAAAAATGACAAAAATGACAAAATGTCAATTATTAACAAAAAATGACAAAATGCCAATTTTTGACAAAAACAAAAATATTTGGCAAAAAGACCCTAAAATGACAAATTTTTGACCAAAAATGATGACATATCAATTATTTACAAAAAATGACAAGATGCCAATTTTTGACAAAAACAAAAATATTTGGCAAAAAAAGCAAAAATGACACATTTTTAACCAAAAATGACAGAAATGTCAATTTGGGACAAACAATGACAACAATTGCAATTTTTGACAAAATATGACAAAAGTTGAGAATTTCTTGCAAAAAAAAACAGAATTGAAATTTGTTGACAAAAA
The DNA here is from genome assembly GCF_950023065.1 of Planococcus citri. Taxonomy (NCBI): domain Eukaryota; kingdom Metazoa; phylum Arthropoda; class Insecta; order Hemiptera; family Pseudococcidae; genus Planococcus; species Planococcus citri. The sequence continues at coordinate 15,222,626 of NC_088678.1, read as the reverse complement.
AAATTGAGAAAATTAAGCAGGCTACATTTTTTGACAAATTGCAATTTTTGTCAAAAAGTGACAGAATTTTGACACAAATTGACAAAAAATAACAACTGACAAGAAATGCAAAAAATGACAATTTTTACAATAAAATGGCCACTAATTTACAATTTCTGATGCAGTGACCAATATTCCTGACCATAAAATGCTGTTTTTGGTATATAAAGTGATTACTTTGACCAAAAAAAAAAAAAAAAAAAAATGCAATGCAGCCAACAAAAATATTTTTGGCAAAGGATAAACATTTTTTAGAAAGGGTTGAAATAAATCAACAGTTTTAATGTTCAATCGTTCATCCTAAAAAAAAAAAAACGATAATTTTTGTCAAAGAATGTCATTTTATAAATCTCAAAAATCTCAATTTTTTGCAAAATTTCCGTTAATATGCAGAAAAGTACCAGAAAATGCTCAAATATTCAGAAATATGCAGGGTTTTCTCCTATAAAAGATGCTGAAATATGCAAAATTATAATTGGCTCATTCGTCAGGAAATTTCATGATTCATGGAGATCTTATTAAATATGCACTTCTGTAGTCCATTGAAAAATATGCAAAGCATAAAAATCCCTCCTCTATTTATAATAGATTTTGGGAAACAAAATTACGAGGAAACAATACTTGGTGATTTTTTTTTTTTTCAATAAAAGAGGGTAGGTAAGACATCTTTCAATTTTTCCAACTTGTAAGGGAATTTTTCAACTGAAGAGTTATGAATTCTTTTTTCCGCATTTTTCAACAGCAAGGGGGAAAAATACGACTTGAGAGTATCAGTTTGATCCTCAATCAATTTCTCATTAATTCACAAAAAATTTTGAGAAATCCATATGCCTCCCCACTCCCCAGTTCCAATGCCTTTATGGTCGAAAATTACAAAACAAAGTCGTTCTTTTGCTGATCTAACATAATTTTTTCATTAAAATTATTGTTCGTTTTACGTAGCTGAATTTTATCTCTACTACAGTGAAATCACATACACTATGTAGGGAGAAGTGGGAGCTTTCGGGTAAGAAAAATACGAATTGAGCCAACAGGATCAAAAATGAGAAAAATGATTCCAATTTGAACTCGATAACGTATTTTTTCAACAAAAAAGAAAAACAGGAGTTCTTTGAGATTTTTTTGAAAATTAAAAATTTTATCCGCCAGAAAAAATATTTGATCTTAAATTTTTTTTGGAGGGGGGGGGTGTGTCTATGATTAAATTAAATTTACGTATTGAGCAGTTTCAAAATACATAGCCTACCTGGTATAGAATTACTTTTTGAATGTCATCGCGTGACAGCAGAAGTAGGTAAATGACCTGTTGGACATTTCGCATATTCATCGTCGAGTACTCGGTTGAAATTTATTTTCAAACTAGGGGGCTTCGCCCCCTAGGTCGCTCCGCGACCTCGACCCCCCGACTCGCGCACTCGCTTCGCTCGTGCTGCTCGCCCTGGCCCTCGCTTCGCTCAGGCCTCTCGCCCCTTCGGGGCTCGCTTCTTTGACAATTCAACTCATGCCCCTGCTTCTAAATGCAAATCAGCTGAAATGTGTCAATAGCAAATACTACTCTGGTTCTAAAGTACAATTTTTAAAAAATTCAAGTTTGAACAATATATCTATCAATTTCTACAATGAATTAACGACATTTTTTTTCTCAAAAAACTTACATCTATTCACTTCAGATTTATACTTGGGATGTTGAATTACTCTGGTATACTTTCTGTAAGCTTGATAGTTAATTATCATCATTTTTAGGAGTAAAATTTCTGAAATTCCGTATGTAAAATTGGGTAGAAAAATGTTTGAAATTCTTGTAAAATGATGGCATAAAATGAGTAGGTAGTGAGTACAGGGTGGCCAGAAATATCGGGTACCCCTAAGAAAGTTTTTCATTAAAAATATAGGTTGGCAACGTGAAATAGATGCATATGATTGGTGGAATGTTATCTCTCCAGTCCAACAACCAATCATGTGTTATTATTATTATCATTCACTGTGACCAACCGAAGTATTTAGTTAGAAAACTTTTTTAGGGGTACCCGATATTTCTGGCCACCCTGTATGCTGGAGTAATTCAATCCTATTAAATGAAAATCTGAGGTAGGATAGTCAAATTTGTATCCCAAACCCTACCAGTGGTGGCTTAGCTAAGGGAGGGACGTGACTTGAGCCACCCCCCCCCCCCCGCGAGTGAAAATTAGAAATAATGCACGCAATAATGAACCGTTTTTTCGTTTTTTCGACCCATTTTTTTCAACAAATTTTCACTCTCACTTCACTTGAGCAGTAATTGCACCTTCATTTCCATACAAATTAACATACATTACGAAGGGTTTCCATTACACTAATTCTAATTTCGATTTTTCATTCCTAAAAATCTGGTTTTGCCCTCTCTTTGAGAAAATTCTGGCTACACTGTACTGAACCCTTCTCCATCTTCACTTTAACTTTTTTACAAACAATGTTCCACTAAACATTTAAATTTGTGCTGTTGAAATAAAATCCTAATCCAAAAATGATCTCAAGTGTAGAACCTCCTCTCCTTATTATTTTATTTTTAACAGACATCACTTTCCAGTTTTGAAAAAATAAAATAGTAGGTATAGCAATGAATGTAACTCGCAACACAACAACATCATTCCCTCCTCAACACCCCTTCTCTGTAAACACGCCCACATAGCAACGTTCTGAGTGTATTGTTGTCGGTGTGCATTGTAATACATGCATTTATACACAATAGAGAAAGTGTTTTTTCAATTTTTTCGGCCCTTAATTTGAAAAATTCCGATTTTTTTTCTTGATGACATATCTACACGTTAAAAGGAACGTTTGAAAAAAAAAATTGTGGAAATCGGTTCGATAGAAAAGGCTGGCGAACTCTATCAAGGTTTCTACTCGAAATTCTATTGTTTTAACACAATAGAAAACGTGTTTTTTCAATTTTTTCGGCCCTTAATTTCAAAATTTTCGATTTTTTTTTCTTGATGACATATCTACACATCAAAAGGAACGTTTTAAAAAAAAATTTGTTGAAATCGGTTCAGTAGAAAAGGCTGGCGGACTCTATCAAGGTTTTCCTTCAAACATCTTTTAATATATAAAGATGATAAAGTAAAGGTATCTCATCCCAGGTTTGTAGGAAATACTTGTGCGAAAACTTGCACGGTAAATCTTCGAAGGAACGTATAGTAAAAGTCGTTTAATTAAATAGAAGTGAATAATGATGAATATGGAAATACTAAATACTTTCTAGTTTCTCATTTCATCATACTTATACATATATTTAATATTCTCAGTAAGCTGTGACAGCGTTTGGACGTCGTACAGCATTACTAGTAGGTAAGGCACCACGATATCTAGGGAGAAATATAGGAAAAAAATTGCCAGCATTGTTCTTCCTCTTAATAGCTTACTACGAGTATTTGAACGAAATGGTACAATACGAGGAGTATTTCTCGGCTCGTCATCATCATCGTCGTCGTCGTCAATGATGCTGCGGTTACAGGCGAGACGAGAAAAAAGAGGAGAGAGACTTTTGCACGCCTTTTCGTTTTCCGACACATCGTGGTGAAGGATTTTTGGTCTGGTTATATGCGAGTGTGTGGGTGTTAGAGGACGACGTCGACGTCGTTGCAATTAAAACGCAATACAAATATAAAGAAGAAAACTAGGCGAAGAACGAGCTAATGACTAATATCAGGCATTTCTTCATTCGCAACGTTATGCTCAGGCACTCTGTGCGAGCATCGTCGCAATTCTACATTAGATACACGAGACGAGACGTACACATTTTATACACGCAAATGTAGCAACGAAACAAAAGAGAGATTAGAGTAAATCGTTCATTAATGAAAGTTGCCGCTGTTATGAGTAAACTGCAAGATACTCTTTATACTTCCTTAACCGCTTCAAGCTTTCGCGAATGATTCTCTGTCTTTCTCTCATCCCAAACGAGAATGCTTTAAAAGCTCGCATCTATCTCGCAGCATCGCAACGTTACCCTTTAGCTACACAGCGTAGATACGAGTATATAGAGGCAGCTTCACTCGAAATTAATAAGACGTATCTGAAACCCTGCTAGGTTTATTATAAAGCTTTCGTTTTCACTCAAAGAGTACTCGTCGACTCGTCGTCGTACGTGTGGTACTACATTGGGCCTAGGCAAATTACATTTCGCAATTTTCAGACGGCTGTGACGGTATCGAGATTCTGCCTACCTACTCGACGGCAGCGAGCTCTTATTTGGTGACCTTTTTGATAGATGGGGGAAAGAAGGAGACGATATCGATAACCCTTTGGTAGATATTCGTGTTTACCCCTTTCTGCGCGGTTTATTTCCTGAGATCTTGGAAGGAGAGCGAGAAAAATATCGTCGAAGTCGGAAATTGTTTTCGTGGATGCCGAAGGCAGTTCTTTGCGAAAATGGAATCATTTCCTTAGACTTTGTAGGAGAGAAAAATTGCGAGAAATTGCCCCTGTGGGCACGTTTGGCACTTTAGTGCCAGTTTTAACATTGCGTCAAATTGAGACTGGGACGCAATGCCAATTTTTAGTGCCAGTGTCATGGTGTCAGAAGTGCCAGTGTCAGTGCCACTGGCACTGAGAACTGATACATTGCGTCATTATGAGACTGAGACGCAATGCAAATTTTCAGTGCCAGTGCCAGTATCGGCAAGGAAAAATTATGAGGAAGTTTTTTATTGCGGATTCTAGTACGTTTTCGCAGCAGTGTCGCCTGGGTAGAGGTGTTGTTGATGTAATTATCTCCATTTCTTATTTTACCATCTTTTTCCAACGAAATTTTTCGGCTCCGGCTGGATTCGAACCCGGGTTTCTTGCGTGACAGTCCGATGCTTTACCAACTACGCCACCTCGTGAGACATAATTTAATCGCGATGAAGCGGCTATTAGTTGATTGCTCATTCATTTTGACTTTTGAGCATGCATCACTAAACTTTTTAGACACTGGTAATTATTTTTTGAAGATTTTTTTTTCTGAAATTATTACCTATCCTACTGGAGAAAATTTTAAATTTATTCAATTCCAATTTTCAATTTTTTCCTTATAAAAAACACTATTTTTTACAATACTTATTGCTTTTAAAAAGAGGGGTTCCAATTTTTTGTTTTTTTTTCTCAATGAAAATTTTTAAGGGTATAAACCTCAAAATTTAAAATATTTTTCTAAAAAAAAGAATTTTTATTAGTTGAAAAAATTTACTGGAGCTTAGGAAAAAGTTGCAATAAGATTTCAAAGAAAATTTTTCTCGTAGGTATTCAAAAAAAAAATGAAAATTTCAAGTATTGATAATGCTGATCCTAAAAACTTTTCTGGAAGAACATATATTTTTGTTTAAATGAACGAGTAGGTAAGCATGAAAATTTTATAGTTTGAATTTTTTCCTCAAAAAAAATTTTCAAAAGTAGGGCTTAAAAATTTTGAATAAAAAAACATTTAAAAAAACGAATTTAGATTTGTTGGAAAAACGCCTGTTCCTTTTTTTAAAGGAAAATAATTACAAAATGAAGAAATTTTAAAACTTGTATTTTTCTTATGACTCGTATGTTCTTTTGGATGGATCCGGAAAAAAAAGTTGGACGATTTTGTGAAAATTCAGCGGAAACCTCCATTTTAAGTTGAAATTCACTCGGAAAAACTTTCAGTTTTGGAGGTTCTCCTGAAGGATGGATATTGGTCCTCAAAGAGGGGGAATATTCAAAAAATCTTGGGTTTTCTGCTCTGGTCCTCATCCAACCTGTTTTGGAAAAAATTGTCCAGTTCCAAAAGATAGAATTTGAGATTCTGAGTCGATCTTTTGGCACACCAGCACCACTCTCAGTCATTATTGAACATCCCTCGTATATCCGCAGATACTGGATTTCAAACTTTTGATGCATAAAAATTTTTTAAACCAAATTTTAAATTAAAATTCAATTTTTAAAAAATCTGAAATTTTGCGAATTCTTTTATTTTTAATGTTCAAGCAAAGTTTTAGTTGCTTAAAACTAAAAAGTTGAGACTTGTGTTATTGGAAAATGTTTTCAGTGCCAACATTTTACACTGGAGTGCCAATGCCTCATGCCCGAGTGTCATCACCTGACACTCCAGTGTCAAGATCTGACACTGAGTGCCAGTGCCTGACACTCCAGTGTCAAAATTCGACACCGAGTGCCAGTGCCTGACACTCCAGTGCCAAAATTTGACACTGAGTGCCAAAATGTGACACTTAGTGTCAGATTTTGGCACTTTTTCGCTGGCATTGCGTCCTGAGTGCCAAACGTGCCCATAGGGTGAAGGCAGAATTCGTTAGTGTCGATTTTTTTGATTTTTCCAAGTCATTGATTTGTACTGCTCCTAGTAATACGTATAGACAGAGTGTCTACTGGCACGAAAAGGGCACGAAAGCGCCAAAAAGGCGAGAATTTGACCTACGAGTAGGTACCACAAAAGTACGAAGATACAAAAGCTTCAAAAAACATGAAAATTTCTGAAAAATTGACGTTTTTTTTCTCAAATTTTCTGAAAAATTATTATTCAAAAACAATGAGATAGGTAGTTTTACATAATCTACTGTAAGGAAAGAAATGAAAATTTTAAAGGTACTGCATAGAATTTTTTTAAATCAAAAAAGTAGTCCAAAAATCACAGAAGTGTCAAAAATTATCAAAAATTCGGGCAAAAACTCCCTAAAAAATAGTGCAAATGTGAACTTCATTAGAAACCCGGTTTTTTTGTTTAAAAAAAGGGGATACTGAAATAAAAAGTTGCGAAAAAAGATCGCAAAGTCGCAGGAAAGATCGCGAAAAGTCGCAATGAAAAGATAGCGAAAAGTTGCAATGAAAAGATCGCGAAAAGTTGCGAGAAAAAGCTCATGAAAAGTCGCAATGAAAAGATCGCGAAAATTCGCAAGAAAAAGATCGCGAAAAGTGGTGAGAAAAACATAGGGAAAAGAGGACTGAAAAAGATCGCGAAAAGTTGCGATAAAAAGATTATGAAAAGTCGCAATGAGAAGATTGCGAAAAGTTGTATTGAAAAGATCGCAAGAAGTCGTAAGAAAAAGATCGCAAAGAGTCGTGATAAAAAGATCGTAAAAGTCGCAATGAAAAGATCGCGAAAAGTTGCAATGAAAAGATCGCGAAAAGTTGCCAAAAAAAGATCATGAAAAGTCGCAATGAAAAGATCGCAAAAAGTTGCAATGAAAAGATCGCGAAAAGTCGCGAGAAAAAGATCGCGAAAAGTGGCAAGAAAAAGATCGCAAAAGTGGCAAGAAAAAGATCGCGAAAAGTGGCGAGAAAAAGATCGCGAAAAGTCGCAAGAAAAAAATCGCGAAAAGTCGCAAGAAAAAGATCGCGAAAAGTCGCGAGAAAAAGATCGCAAAAAGTCATGATAAACAAAATCATGAAAAGTCGCAATGAAAAGATCGCGAAAAGGACGAGAAAAAGATCGCGAAAAGTGACGAGAAAAAGATCGCGAAAAGTCGCAAGAAAAAATCGCAAAAAGTCATGATAAAAAGCTCATGAAAAGTTGCAATGAAAAGATCGCGAAAAGTGAGGAGAAAAAGATTGCGAAAAGTCACAAGAAAAAAATCGCAAAAAGTCATGATAAAAAGATCATGAAAAGTTGCAATGAAAAGATCGCGAAAAGTCGCAATGAAAAGATCGCGAAAAGTCGCGATAAAAAGATCGCAAAAAGTCGCGAAAGAAGTATTGCAAAAAGTCACAAAAAAAAGATTGCGAAGTCTCGATAAAAAGATCGCGAAAAGTCGCGATTTTTTGATGCAAATTATGGTAAACAGAGTAAACACCCTGGTAACATTTTTTTGACAATTCTCTCGTTCTTTTGAATAGCCAATGATGCAATAGGCAGAGAGGGGCAAGTTGAAGAGCGTGAATCTTGAAATCTTCTGTTCCTTAATGGAGAAAAATATTGAAAAAATCTCTTATTGAAATATTTTTTTAAAAATGGGGACACCTCAAAGACTTGATTTTTCGGGAGGGGGGGGGGCTGACTATGGATAGATTTGACGACATTGACGCGGTACAAATTTCATTTTGGGAGTACATTATATGAAAAAGACATCGATTTAGCTTTCTGTAAGCATACGTATTTTTAGACACCCTGAAATTAGCCACAGATTTTTTGTTTTTGTGCTGTCACATCCTTAACGTGTGCCCGCTGTCTGGATAATTGGTCGAGAAAACTACCTTTTGTAAACGACATCGACAGCATTGCTCGAGAGTAATTAGCCATTCAACTTGTGCCTATCGTTATTTCGTAAACGAGTTGAAAAGACCATAGTCGTTATTGCCGGTATTGAAACGAGTAAAAGTATAAAAAGAAAAGAATCCCATTCGGGTGAAATTATTCTATTCGTTTCAGAAAACGCGTACGATACGATGCCCTCTTAATTAGGCGTTTATTCGTCGTTCGTTTTCGCGTTGACGAATCGGTTGCTAGCTGCAGATGCAGAAAAGGCATCACAAAAATAGATCTAATTATAAGACGAGCTCTAATTGGCCATTTGTGCCAGTCTGTGGCCGCCGAAAGCGTAGCGGAGGAATTTTTTGGCGAAAAGTTTCGCGCCAAACAAGTTGATAATTTAACAAAGCCGCTCGCTGTGACCATTATCGCTTATTACATCAAGCAAAGGTGTATTAGGGGTCGTCGAGTAGCTAGCAGGCATCCAGCGAAAAGCTAAAAGGGTGCTTTCGAGGTAGGTAAGCATATAACGTATACGTATACTTACGTAGGTACTTTCGAGCATAAAGTTTACGACAACTGTAATAATGTTACTTTTAGCGTTAAATTAGTACCATAGGTTTATGTTAGAGGTGAGTCCTCAACTACCCTCCCCCTCCCCTCTCTGGGTACCTTTCTTCTGCATAATATGCTCGAGAATACTACTAGTGGCCAGATTCGAGCTGTGTGCGGCTCTCTTAGTTAACAATACGTTTAGATTGGGATTTTATCAGTATACGGCGGTAATTCGATGCCAGGGAGAATAGCCAGGCAGGCTGAGATTGCACAATGGAAAAGTTTTCGGTATGCGAGCTGAGACGCACAGAGTGTCTCATTGACACGAAACGCAGCATATAGACGAAGAGAGGCTGTTATAGTATAGGTACTATCCGTGGTATTATTATTGTTGTAGGTACGAGTACTTAAGAAGCTGTATATGTAGAGATAACGTATTCCAAATTTGGTTAAACCGAGACAATTACTTGTTGTACTGGTCAACTGCTGGGCACCGTGTCAAGCCAGCTCTTAGACAATGGCCTCATTATAGGTGAATAATAATTCAAGCCGAGTGTATCGTATCGTGCCTTCGACGTAAGAGTACCTATGTTGACTTTGGTTAATTTTTTTGAGCATCGGGTGTACTATTGTCAAGCTTCTTATAGGATAAGTATCTCTGGCCTGTGATTGTTTTCCAGCTAGTTGTTGGCAGTCAAAAGGAATATCTAAGAGCTTGGATATGTCTTCTTTGGTAAACGATGATGGATTTTGTTTTTAACAGGCTTGTTCGTATGTCTTCAATGATGAAGTGATGGAGGGGTCTGTTTAGACTGAAGAGAATCAGAAGTCTGGGAACAGAAATGATCGAATTTGAGCCCAATACCAAAATTCAGTTAAATTATCACCAATATAACCAAAAATTGGACACATCGATGCATTATCAACCTCTATCTATTGTATATCTTTGTAGAGTACAATTTTAGGTACCTAAGCTAGATCTACATCCGAGATACAAAACTCATTCCAACGATGAGAATGAATTGTCCACAGTCCTCAGTCCACAGTTCCATACGTTGATAAATCAAACGTCCAGGTACTTAGTGGCGTAGACGACGAGCAAATATTGAAAACGGTTCAACGATAGATTGTTTGTTTTAAAGATTGAACGAGAGTGAAGAAAGACGAAGACATCGTCGTCGTACAAAAACTCCTCAACCCTATATAGGTACCTAGTGGTGTTTAAATAACCGTATATTGGCCGCAGCTTCGTGTCCATTATCACGTCCGTTCGAGTGTATGTACATGGTCCCCCATCACCCACCCACCCCCCTTTTCATCGCATTTTACCTATATACCAGCGTAGGTATACGTAAGCTGTTGGGTACGTCGTCTCGGCTATTAACCGAAATAGCTATCTAGTTTAAAATCTTTCACCTTCTCTATCGTTTTATACGTATTTACACAACAATTTGCGTTAATTTGTTCGATTAGCTGGTCTCTGCTCTAAGAACCCGAGAGACGAATAAATAAAAATCACTGACTCTCGAGATCGTCGAGATGTGCCAGGAAAGTTTTTTCTAAAAGTGTTTGCTTGATGGTCGGGTTTTGGAGGCAACTCGTAGAAATGAGGTGGTGGAGGAGTGGGGGAAGAGAGGAAGGCTAAAGGGTTGAAGGTGGTTACCTTTAAAAGGCAGATTATTTTAAAAGACTGTTGATTTTTTGAAAGATGAAGATTCCAAAAATGAAATTAAAACTGAAAATTGAATCGAAAATTTTTAAATAAAATTAAAAATGAAATAGAAAACTAATAATGAAAATTTGGAAATAAAGTAAAAAAATCTAAACGTTGAAATAAAAACATCGAATGAAACCAAAAACTTGGAGAATAAAACTGGAAATTAAACACAAAACTGAAACTTCAGAAAAAACATTGAAAACTGTAGGTAATTGAAATTAAAAATTCTAAACATTTCAAAAATTCAAAATGAAACAGAAACTCCGAAAATAAAATTAAAAATTGATAATAAAAAACTGAAAACAGAAGAGGAAATTTAAAACTTCAAACATTTTAAATTAAAAAGGAACACGAAATGAATCTGAAAATTCTAAAACGTGCCAAAAAAAACTCTGAAATAAAATTGAAAACCGAAAATTGAAAGGAATATATGATTTTTTCATTTTTTGATCAACTTAGCCAATTTTTTGCATGGGTATAAATATGGACTCCTAAATTTTTTTTTATCTAATTTTGATTCAATGGTTTTTAGAATATACTGAGAAAAGAAGACAAGTCCAAAGCATCAAAAAACATCTTTAAATAAATTTTTGTACAATTTTCTGAAATTTTTATTCATTTTTTGAGGGGGTCCATATTTGTACCACTTTATGTCAATTTTCTAAATTTCAAATTTCTCCGTGACTTTTCAACAGAAAAAATTTTTTTTTACACAATATACGGGAGTCTTTGGCATTTTGAATGGTATACCTATTCGAAAAAAAAATTTGATAATTTTTCCTACCCTTTAAAGCCAAAAAGCTAGAAGGGGTCCATATTTGTACCTTCTCCTCTAATAAATAAAAAATAAAATTAATAAAATTGAAAACTAGAAATGATATTGAATTGAAAGATGATAGAAATAAAATCAAAAACTCTGTATCAAGTGAAATACATAAAAAAAACTCAGAAAATAGAATGGAAAACTCTTAAAATAAACAGGAGGTCCTCTAGAAATGAAATCAAAACTGAAAATGAGTTTGAGGATTCTGAAAAATAAATTGAACAGGGGGAAATGAAAATAATCAAAAACTGAGAGTAAAATCAAAGCTCGATAACAATGTGAAAAACTGTGAAAATAATGTGAAAATGTCTAATAAAACCAAAAACCGAAAATGAAATTGAAAACTCTGAAAATTGAGTGAAAACAAAAACTGAGAATGAAATTGAAAACTCTGAAAGTAAAATGTAAGCTTCTGAAAATAAAGTGTGGTTCTCCAGAAATTAAATTTAAAAATGAAAACCAAACAGAAAACAGACATTTAAATCAAAAAATAAAAGTTGAACTAAAAACTGAAAATGAAATCAAAAACCAAAAGCAGTATCTAAACTTTCTGGAAACCAAATCAAAGACTGAAAACAAAAATCATGAAATAAAAGTAAAACTGGAATCAAAAATTTTGAAAATTAAATGGAAACAGAAACACTGAGAGTGAAATTGATAACTCTGAAAATGAAGTATGGTTTTCCAGAAATAAAATCAAGAAATGAAAACGAAATGGAGAATGAAGATTACAATTGGAAAATAAAAATTGAACTAAAAACTGACAATGAAATCGAGAACTAAATTCTAGAAACTAAATCAAAGACTGAAAATGAAAATCATAAAATGAAATTAAAACTGAAAATTGATTTAGAAATAAAATTAAAAACTGAAAATGAAATTAAAAAGTCTGAAAATTATATAGTTAAGCAACAGAAAACGAAAACAAAAACTGAGAGTGAAATTGGAAACTCTTAAAATGAAGTGTGGATCTCCATAAAATAAAATCAAAAAATGAAAATGAAACAGAAAATAGACACACAAATCAACTATTGAACCCCTCCCCACTTCTCTCCAGCTTAAAAAAAAAGAAAAAAAATAGAATTTTGTTCCTTTCCATAACAAATTTTAATTTTCTTCCTCGCTTCGAACCTCTCAAAATCAATTTCAGAAGCTGAAATTTGACATGTACATTTGGTGGGTGCCCCAGATATGCCTTTTTTTGGTTACAAATCTTAAAATCAGCCTTGAGAATGTGTTGTGTTTTCTTCTCCAATACAAGTACAAATTACCAAAATATGTTTTCAAAACACCAATAAATAAAATAAATCCAGCTGAAGGTTTCAAAAATATACTGGAAAAGTGAAAACAATTATACGAATGTTTCCTTCTGTTCGCCTTCGCCACCAGGATAAGCTCAAAATCTCGGATGCTGATTCCATATAAGAAAAATTTTAACCCTTTCAACTCCTCCTTTTTCGCCTTGATTAGCTCATTTCGTACACAGTCTCGACAGCTTCGAAATGAAGAAAACGTCCGGTCGCGTGAGAACAGAGAGCAGACCGACACAGCAGACGTCTGATTAAGGACCGGTAGGTACACGAGTACAAAAGAAATTGGAACAAGCCGGGGGGAGAGGATGAAAAAGAAATAAAAACGTCATTACTCGTAATTATTGTACGTAATTTTTCTGTTTTTTTTTTTTTTTTTTTTTTTTTCTTTCGGAAACTACTCAACGCCGAAATAAAAAATTAAACGCGACGTTGATTATGGTATATGATGGTGCTGTTCTATCGCTGTATTTTTACAAAAATGAAAATACAACGTATTTTTTAATGACAATTGCAACACAAACGAATATTATTCGGAATAAGAAATTCATTTCAAAAATTCCACTTTGTATTAAAAAAAAAAAAAACGAGAAAAAAAGAGAGAGAAAGAAGAAAAACGCGAGAGGAAAATATATATACAAAGGTATTTCGATACGAGAAGCTCTACTATCCTCCCTCGTTCGTCATCGTGCATCTTTACCTTTTCGTTATAGGTCGTCATCGTCGTCATCGTCATCGTCGCGCACTCGCTCCAGCAGCTTTCCAAATTACTTGGGAATTTGCGAGAGAATACTAAAAATTTATTCTGCAATCTTTTCGAATTTTCCTTTACATATTTATAAATTCAACTTCATTTCCATTTTAAGAGTCCTTCTTTTTTAATTTCTTACCCGAAATTAAAAAATATAAATTCGAAATTTTGATTAAAAGCGAAGTATAGAGCGAGATGCCTCGCTATTGGAAAACTCGCGGGGAGAAAGTTTGACGATTTTCACGTTAGAAAAAAAAAAGAAAGAGAAAAAAGGTGGTTTGTTTTGCTCGTCATTTTTTTCATTCGTCGTCCCTCTTCTTTCAGTATTCGCGTAGCTGTTTTTTCTTCTTTTTTTTGAAACGACGATGTAGCCTTTGGTTATATATTGCGCAAGTTTTGCTTCGATAATTTTACAATCTCATCGACGAGTTTGGTTGCGACGAAAAGTAATTTCGTCGACTGAGTTATATAAACCGAAATATTAATCGTTCTCGGGGTTGGCTGGAGAGGGGGACAGGAGCTAGGAGACCTTTATTGGTGGTTTTTTGTGACAAATGTCGATATTGCGATATAGTATATACGTAAAATGCACTCGATGGTTTTGTATATAGGGAAGAAGAAGAAGAAGAACTCAACGATCAGAATAATTTAAACGAACTACACGACGCGATAAAGCCCTTTTTCCTCTACGTATACGCCTTTTTAAGGCGATATCGAAGGCAAATGGTTGATCGCGAGTATCGCGTGATCCAGTCATTTATGGCTGATTGCTAGGGCAAAAAGCAGCCTGCAAAAATAATAAGGGAGATGGGTCGAGTCGAGGCAGAGAGAGAGCCGAAGAAATGGTAACATTCAACTTTTACAACGTTTAATCTGCGGTGCGTTGGAAAACTTTGTCGGTTGGAAAGTTGGACGTTCATTAGAGCGAATTTGCGATACTCGTGGCGCTTTTTTACGCGCCTCGGACTTGGGCACTTGAGCAAGAACCCTGCTGCTGTATGCGAAAGGATTTTCTGCTTTCTTATTTAATTTACGGCAGATAAAACGTACGTGACTCGGGTCGTTTTAAGGGTACTTTGGTGGCCGCCGGCTCGGCTGCCCCATCTGATACACACGAACCGTGTCAAAATAATCCGTTTATCTTGGCCTTGGAAATGACGTCCGGCTCTCTCTCTATTTATACGTACGAGCCTAAATTTCAACACGAAATACACGCCGGTGTGCTTAATAAAACAAAAGAATATATTTAACGATCAGTTCGCGAGATTTTTCGCAATTTACCCCGTGTGATGTGGCTCTATCTCTGATACCACCACCACCACCATCGGTCTTATTTTTATGGAATGGAGGTTAGCCACGCACGAGTTAATGAGCCGGCCAAATTCGGCTCGTGGAACGAATTAAATCTTCTGGTTGAGCTTTCTTATTTTCGAGTTTGATTCGAGGTGCTGGCGAAATGAAGAGATTATTGGCCGCAGAAGAGAAGCAAGCATGATGTGAATTTTCGCAGCCCAGAGAAAGGAAATTGAAAAAAATCGTGACTGTTTTCGTAGGTACGGAGGTACCTATATTGAATTATTCGATGTGGGTTTGAGGTTTTTGGAATGGTTGATGGGTGAAAAAAGGAAAGTGAAGTGTTCTAAAATTTATTGGTTCAAAAAATAAAAATAAACAGGATTCTCTACCAAAATTTGATGCGAGTATTCAAAAATCGCGACTTTTCGCGACATTTTTTTTAGTACCTCCCCCTGGCCCCCTCCTCATTTTTTAACGAAAAGACCTGGATTTCCAATAAAGCTCACACTTTTCAGGGTGTCTACCAGAATTTGATATTCAAGAACCACGACTTTTCGCGACATTTTTTCGCGATCTTTTTCCGCGACTTTTTCTTTTAGTACCCCTCATTTTTCAACCAAAAAAAAAAACAACAAAACAAAACAAAACAGGTTTTCAATAAAGCTCACACTTTTTAGGGCATTTCCAGAATTTGATGTTCAAAAATCGCGACTTTTTGCGATCTTTTTTCGCGACATTTTTTTTAGTACCTCCCCCTGCACCCTCGCCATTTTTTAACGAAAAAAAGTGGAATTCCAATAAAGCTCACGCTTTTCAGTGTGTCTACCAGAATTTGATATTCAAAAATGGTGACTTTTCGCGATCTTTTTCCGCGACTTTTTTTCAGTACCCCCCCCTCATTTTTCAAAAAAAAAAAAAACAAAAACAAAAAAACACGGGTTTCCAGTAAAACTCACACTTTTTAGGGCGTCTACCAGAATTTGATATTCAAAAATTGTGACTTTTCGCGACCTTTTTTCACGACTTTTTTGAAAATTTATAATTTCAAGTCGCGACGATTTTTAGCGACTTTTTGGTCATTTTTGGTAAAAATTGAGACTTGTCTGTGACTTTTGCGATCTATTTTCAAAATCGCTACCTTTTCGCGACTTTTCGCGACCTTTTTTCGCGGTATTTTTTTACTATCTCCCACCTGGCCCCTCCTCATTTTTTACAAAAAAAGCTGGATTTCCAGTAAAGCTCATACTTTCAAGTGTGTCTACCAGAATTTGATATTCAAAAATTGTGACTTTTCGCAATCTTTTTCCGCAACTTTTTTTCAGTACCCCCCCCCTCATTTTTCAAAAAACAAAAAAACACAGGTTTCCAGTAAAACTTACACTTTTTAGGGCGTCTACCAAAATTTGATATTCAAAAATCCTGATTTTTCGCAATCTTTTTCCGCGACTTTTTGCGATCTTTTTTTGTGACTTTTCGCGATCTTTTTTTGCGACTTTTTTAAAAAATTATAATTTCAAGTCGCGACGATTTTTAGCGATTTTTTGGTCAATAAAAATTAGGACTTGTCTGTGACTTTCGCGATCTATTTTCAAAATCGCTACCTTTTCGCGACTTTTGCGACCTTTTTTCGCGACATTTTTTTTTATAACCCCCCTCCTGCCCCCCGCCTCATTTTTTACAAAAAAACCTGGATTTCCAATAAAGCTCATACTTTTAAGTGTGTCTACCAGAATAGTACCCCCTCATTTTTCAAAAAAAAAAAAAAAAAAAAAAAAAAAAAACACGGGTTTTTAGTAAAACGTACACTTTTTAGGGCGTCTACTAGAATTTGATATTCAAAAATTGTGACTTTTCGTGACCTTTTTTCGCGACTGTTTGCGATCTTTTTTCGCGACTTTTTAAAAAAATTATAATTTCAAGTCGGGACGATTTTCAGCGACTTTCTGGTCATTTTTGATATAAATTAGGACTTGTCTGTGACTTTTGCGATCTATTTTCAAAATCGCGACCTTTTCACGACTTTTGCGACCTGGTAGACACCCTGATATGTAAAACTAAATACTGAAAATGAAATTAAAAATCAAAAAAATATCAAAAATTCTGGAAACCAAATTAAATCTAAAAATGAAAATCATGAAATAAAAATAAAACTGAAAACTGATGAGAAAAATAACAAAAAACGCTGAAAATAAATTCAAAAACTGAAAATGGAATTGAATATTCTTGTAATTAAATTAAAAAACTAATAACAAAATCGAAAAATAAAAGTGAAGCCGAAAACTACGAGAATAGAATCGAAAACTGAAAATAAAGGTTCCTTATATTATGTAATTCAGATCCTATTTGAGTTGCACTATTTTTGAGTATATGTAGTGAGCGAAGCGAGTGCAAAAGATTTCGAAAATTTCCTTTTTCGAAAAAACCGACGTTTCTTTCACCGCAGGCCCCTCTTTTGCCGGACCCTCCAGAAATCCCTGGCTCGGGAGAAACTGTCCCCTTTACTCCCCCCCCCCATTTACAGCCCTGACAGTCACTGACCGCTTTATTTGTACACTGATTTTCCTTATCGATAAAAGAAAAATCACTCCAACATAATGTAAATGAAAAAAATCTGCACAAATTCAAGCTGAGGCCAACGTTCTCACACTACTAAGAGTCAATAAACGTCATAAAACCTTCGTAATTCAGCACATGTTGAAGTCCAAGTCCACTCGAACCTTTGACACGAGCTCATTTTGCAAAAGCTCGAGCAGACTTTAATATAAATAGATACGAAAACCCACATCCTTGTATCTTTGAAACCAGACCCCACGCAATTCCAATTTACCAAACAATAAATCTATTCGAGATTAGTATACGTCATTTATGTCAGGAGTAAATCACCTCAAGGCTGGGACCATTGACCATTAAAATGACAAATTAATACAAAGCATTCGTAGTAGTACACATGGTTCGAGGACAAGGTACATACTGCATACATATATTGTGAGTTCATATAAGTACGTAAAACCAGAAGAGCGAAATTTTACGATCGGGCTTTTCGAAAACAATTATTGAAAAGTTACATCGCTCGAGCGAGGAAATACGAGTACGTAAAAAATTCATAAAAATTGATTTCCATTCAAATACTCGTATAAATGTTGACTCGTTTCCCACCACAAACACACAAACATATCGAAGTGAAAAAAAAAACTGTATAAAGGAAACTCACACAGTCATTCGTTGAAGCTCGACGACGATGAGGTTAATATAACTGTCGCATGAATACAATTCCGCAGTCGAATATATTCGTATTATAAAGTATTTTATATAAGAAGAAGAATCTCGATAATAAATATATTTTTTTCAATACGTTCGTCTATAAAAATGAGATAAAAATAAAAATTAAGAAGACGTTAAAAAGAATCGAGGAAAAATGGATCTTAATCGTTATAACTCGCTAGACGATGTAGCAGGTCGAGGATCGATGAGGCAAAGTGAGGCGAAGAAATAAATACACAATGGAGAATAATACCTCGACGACGTTAAAAAAAGCTAATATTTTACGAGATTAAACTATCCTCAAAAGTGAACAAGCTATGCTACCTACTGAGCAATAGTATACGCTGAGTTAAAAAAAAATTAAAGATAATAAAATACAAAGTCGCTGCTTTGCTAAACGACGACGCGACGGATCCAGTTTCTTTACGCGATCAGGCCCATGCTCAGCTCTCAGGATCAACTGTCGCGCGATAAATATTTCAAAAAATCTTCTTATAGCAGCTTTAATACATAACGAGCCACTTGGCTCTTCTCAATTAGGTATACATAATAAACAAAAACTTAAAACAAGAATATATACGCCTATTTAAAATGCCATAAAGTGACCTGCCATCGTATATCCTCCCTGCTCCCTCGGGCTCTCTTATATATACACTCTGGTTTTATGCGCCACGACGATGGAAGCTGTAAAGAAAGATTATCAAATTTAATATTCGTCGTATGGATAATTCGCGTCGCGTTTTAATTATACCTTCATCGCGTTGAAAAAAGTTAACATAGTCGTTTTTTTTTTGGTGAGTTTCTTCTCAGCAGTGTTGAGTAAATTCGCGAATTTCGAATCAACTCGCAGCTAGATTTGTAGCGATTAAGTCGACACATCCGTTACGAGCTAATTAAAAACCTGTCGTCGAAGTGTGACCAACATATTAACCTTTTATTCCTCTGAGCCAAAAAAAAAAAAATGACATCTTTGTAGCATTTCCTCGCAGAATGAATTTCGCCACTCGAGTAAATTTTACTGCCATACTCGAATAATAATACGTTTATAAAAATTTATTTTAATGCTATTTTCGCACTCCAGAATACTCTCTATCTACCTCTAAGTAAGTGTAGATTATGGTGACACGTGAAACTTGCAGTGATTTTCACATGTACAACTTCTTATACGCGAATAACTTCGCAGATCTATTTTCTCTCTTTCTCTCTCTCTCGACTTGCTGTTGGTGAATTCGCGAGAGCAGTTTAATCGCATTTACTCGCAGAATCGCGAGTTATCGTCGATGCCACGCATACCAATTATGATTAAAATTTACCTCTCGGTTGCTCTCCATCGTCGTACTTTTTTCCCTTTCCTCAGCCATACTCGTTCGTCGTCATCTTATCATCTTATAAATATACTAAAATAAGCTATTACATTACGTATTCTAGCTACTGTTGTATGAATTTCGCCGAGCAGAGCATACCAGCTATCTCTGCAGCTATATATATTTTGACGAATATTCATGGCCCAGGTAAATTCTCGGCGGCATTTTATCATAACGTAATAAAAATACCCTACTACG
Organism: Planococcus citri; assembly: GCF_950023065.1. NCBI lineage: Eukaryota > Metazoa > Arthropoda > Insecta > Hemiptera > Pseudococcidae > Planococcus > Planococcus citri. Next base: position 15,203,124 of record NC_088678.1, on the reverse strand, counting down.
CCGAAATGAGAGATATAAAAATTACCAGCGTAGAAGGACGAGACGTAACGCCTGGATACTTCGTATTTTTACGAGTTAGTTGGTACGAATTTTTCTGCTCTTTTTGGCCTACGAGATCGTTCTAAACGATAAGCATTATTTCAAAGAAGGAATTTTTTTCTTTATTACCCGGGCGTAAATTTTAATTTTCTGGGTTACGATTTTGTCTCGTGTATAGTTCGCAAATTGCCAACGTAAAAACAGAAATCTTGCTCGAGGTACAGATTTCGTCTGTGAATGGTGCACGAAATTTATAGTGGATAGTGTACCTTGAAGTAATGATATACGAAATGTAAAATATTGGAGTGATTTTCGTACAGCTGGAGGCAGGGTGGGGGAGTGGGGGAGGAGAACGAAGTACGTTGATTAATTTAAGCTAGAGAGGTTATAAATTTGGTAAAATTACTGGAAAAAATAACGATAGTAAATGTCAAAATTTCAACCTTGGCTCGAGTTGTTTTGCAAATGAGAAGACAGTGCAAATGGAGGGGAAAATTTTAATGAATTTAAAAAAAAAGACACTCAGCAATGAATTATTTTACATTAATTAATTTCAATTTTTTTAATTTTCAAAGTTTCCATACAAGGAGTCAAGGAATCACTCAAATTCATTTCTGTAAAAATTTTTTTTAGGTACCTTTCAAAAAATAATGAATTATATTTTTCATGAAACGACCTCGAAACTCAAAATTTTGGATTTTGGTTTTAAAATAAATTTTTGACATGAAATTGCAACGGAAGGGGATGCACCCGCAGCTTCCACCTAAAGGGAAGATGTGTACCTCCGAGTGGCAACACTGCTGCTAGTAGTGCACTCTATCAGATTAGTGCGATGTGCCACTCCCAGTACAACAATGACCATGCTAATTTTGATGTGAATATCGACCCATCCACATCCGTCACTTTTGGATGCCACATGTTGATGTGAATTTCGACCCTGTGTCGAGCTAATTGTCGATGCAATTGTCGACTGATGTTGATCTGCAAGTTTAAAAATTTTGAATTTGTTTCCAAAAATGATTCCCTCTAATGTGGCTATTACTCGTGCTGAAAACATCATCGATGCAAAGTCCACTTCTGAAGAAGTACAGACAAATGTCTGTATAATCTAAAAGATGAACAGAAATTCCTCATATCAAAGATGGTGCAATACTTTATCTAAGAGTACTAAACTAATCCATTTACATGTTGATATGTCGATGTTAATGCTGATGTGAAATTTGACATCAACAAATACATCCACAATATCAACATATCATCTACAACTCCAAACTGTGGAAAAATGAATAATTTCATTAATGCCCTCAGAAATTTGTTTTCCTCATTGAACAAGATCATATTTTTGAATGTTTACCAAACGTTTAAACACTAAAACAGAAATTTTAATTCTGAAAAATTGGTCGACGTAGTTGTAGATGTAAATTTCAAGCATCAAATTTTACACCTACATGTCGAGATGGCATGTCAAGGTATCAGAAATAATGAGAAAATTTTGAAACTTTTCATTTACCTGGCTTTTGTACGGACAGTAGATTCCTACTAAATAATTAATTAATCACTTTTCCATCATTATGTTGGAAAAAAATGTAGTCAATGTAAATGTCGATGTCGACAATTGTTGTGCGGGTCGCGAGTCAAACAGAGAAGTACCAAAGCTTCAAGACGTATATTTTCACTAGGGCTAGCGTTAAGTTGTTAGACCAGAGCTTCCATCAGGAATTTATTCCTGATGCCTTTTTACATGCAAATGTTTTGCGTGTTAATCAATTGGAGACCATTAAACTTTGCATTTGCACTCATTTCAAGTTATTTCACAGTGCTTCACCTCTGCAACAAGATATCTTTTGTAAGGATATCTGGCAAGTGCAGGTACCCTGGGCTCAACCATACATAGTAGAGTTTGTCACCTTCCCACTGTTAGACAAGGAGGTCCCAACTCTTTACATATTTGGCGCCCAACGTGGGGCGCCAAAAATGTAGAGCTTTCACCTCCTTCTGTTAGACAAGGAGCCAAGGATGTCCCAACTCTCTACAATATATTATTCAAAATGTTCTGCTTTTTATGTTGGTATTACCTAAGTATAGAGAAACTTTTCAGAAAATTTGTATCCCTACATCGAAAATTTATTTTAGAAATCGATCAGCATTCTGCGAGAATTTTTCAATATTTATGGAATCTCATTTTTACAAAAAAAATATATAAGGTAAAGTGGGGTAATTCCGATATGGGGTAATTCCGATAGCAAGCCCTAGCTTTGTTTCAAAACACATTTTGGCACAAATGATGAAGAAAGTAGGTAGTTTTAGTGCTAACCTACACCCATTAATGATCAGATGGTTCATCTGCTCTGTTTTGTCAAGTCTGTGCAGTGTTCAAAATCTGAATGCCCAAATCCTTTGCCGCAAAAAACAGTGCACTTTTGAAACTCGTTTTTATCATTCAAAACTTGTTGAAAAATTCTGTTTAGAAGCTGATATTTGATGAATACGTGTTAAAGTGTCAGTACCTCTTTTGATTTTGCTTTTATAATTATTTGTTTGGTGGCATTGAATTATTAAACATGTCGATCATTTTTTATGCTGCGGGGTAATTCCGATAGCCCCAGCAAAATTGTCCTGCAATGTTTTTTTCGCTGTTTTGATGTATTATAGTTTTAGGGGGTCGAAATTATCAAAGAAAATCCTCAAAACGGGGCATTTTTCTCTAGTTGGTCTAGTTTTCAAAAATTATGCCTCAAAAATGCATATTTGTAAAAAAAATTTAATTTTTGTTCTAATGATTCAATTTACATGAAATAAAAACCTAAATATGCAATAAATGGTATATTTCAACATTACTGGCTCGGAATTACCCTGGGAGAATTCCTTTCCTTATAAAACTCGTTATCGGAATTACCCCATTTTTAGGGTAATTCTGATAACTCAACCTTCCAAAATGTTTTTTCAATTATATGTATGAAGCCTTCACACAAATCACTATTCAATATAGTCAATGTGTAGCTGAAGGACTCAGGAATAAAGTTGTTACATCATTTTTGCCCCAAAATGTACAGGAAATCCAAAAAATGAGAAATTTCTAAAATTTTGAATTTTGCCATCGGAATTACCCCACTTTACCTTACCTATTTTTCATGGAATGTCTTGAAACCGAATTTTAAAAACAATTTTTTTTCAAGTAAAAATTCTCATCATCAATGGGTTTATATTTGACCAAAAATGATTTTGATTTGAAAATTATGTCACTCCCATATTTGTAATTGGCACAAATTGTGCAGAAGATCACCTTTAATTTTTTCGAAAAATTTTTGGATTTTGGATTCAAAAACTTAGAAAAAATGTCTATTTTGAGCATTTACTTAAATTCCAAAATGAAATTTTGAGCAAGTGAACCTGATTTTTTAAAAAAATCTGCTTGACAAATTTTGCAATTTTCATCCATCAGATTATCCTTGGGTCTTAAAGAGTCAATTTATTGAGAACCAAAAGAGAAAAAATCGATAAAAAAACACAAAAAATTATTGAAAATCAAAAAACGTACTTTGGCAGCTGAAATTTTGATGTTCAGGGTTCCAGAATATGTTCGTTTCAAAAAATGCATTTTTTCGCTGAAAAGATTCAAAAAGATTTACGTAATAAAAATTTGAAATGCTTGTTTTTGTCAGAAAGAAAGGAACAGAGGAGGAGATGAAAGGTGGGCGAAAATTTTAAAAAATTCGTTCATTATCCAATTCGCCCAAATTTGAAAAAAAATCTCAAATACACCCTGAAGATCCCCTTTTTTGTCCTTTCAAAAATATCTAAATATTGGTCACCCTGTTAAAATTATTTTAAAAAATGTCCTTCTGAAAATTCTAAAATAGTCCTGAAATTGATCAAGTATAGTGCTGAAAAGTCCGAAATTTGGATTTCGAATTTAGAAAAACAGCAGAAATCAGTTCAAGTTTGTAATTTAATTACCTATGTGGAAGAATGGGAAATATCCTTCATTTTTCAACAATGACAATTTTTTCTTCAAATTTCGAGAATTATTTGCTCAAAATTGTTTTTGAGAGGTTTTTTTTAGGTAAGTGGAGCGGGGGAGGGGGTTAAAGACGTTCTCCTAAAATTTGGGTTTGAATTTGGAAATTTCCGAATAACTGCGAACAATGCTCTAAAAAAATATATATATATTTCAGAACATTAAATTAGATGAATTTGTGAGAAATTGAATTTTTTATGCTTTTTACATATTAATTTTGAACGACTTTAGCCCGAATTTGAGAATCTTTCTCCATTATTAGCCAATTTATACATCATTTTCACTGATGCAGCTGAAATAAATGTTCATGTTCGATGTTTTAACAAATATTTTTATAACAATTTGAAAATTCCACGAATCGATATCGAATCAGTTCGTACGTATCTAGTTCTAAAAATTTCCATCTCCATCTCTTGAAAAAAAAAAAAAAAAAAAAAAATGGTAATAAAAATGAAAGGCGAAACCCTCGTTAGAAAAAAAAAGACTTCCATGGATAGAATTTGGCGAGGAAAAAAGTTTTGTAACGTTTCCAATAACAAATCCGACGCTGTTACTTTTATCGCGATACGATTTCATTAACCCTAAAATTTCATCTTATTATTTCAACATGGCGTAGAAATATATACGAGAGTAGGTATAGTAGGTACTTTGGAATTAGAAAAAAGCTGCGAAACTATACGCGAACTCGAAGAAAGAGGCTGCAGCGGCGGCGTATAGGGAAAAAACCATGGTACATTACTTCGAACCGCCACATAACCAGGAAATTTCGCTCGTTACCGAGGCCATCGTTTCGATAACGACGATGCGATGCGATGCGCTGGAGAATAAATGTAAATCTCAATTTCATTAAAACAAATATCGAACCGACTCAATGGTCTCTGCGAATACTTACAAACGATATAGAAATAAGAGAGAAGGCAATACAATTTACATGGTAAACGTAGGTATCGTACACACTTTTTATTTCGGGCTACGATCCCCTCCCCCCGCTCCTCCCCTCCTCCACCTTTATCCTTCAAACGTCATTCTGGATAAATTCCATAAGTATACAACTCTCGAGAGTTCGATAAGTAATAAAACGTAATTGGCACTTTTTTTCTGCTGCTTTCTTTTTAGTACCTTGCGTTGTTTTTAGTGATGTTGTTGGGTGAAAAATCATCTCGTATAAGTTACGAGATTGGGGTATTTCGTGTAGCATAGGCTGGGCGACGTTCGCGGTGTCGCTTCATTACCTCTATATCATTTTAAAAGACCTATATAAATAAGAAAAACGCGCCAGCTAAATTAATACTCGAGTCAGCTGTTTAATAATAAAAAAAAAAAAGAAAAAAATGGAGAAAAGAAGGTTATACGTCATATTTTATTCGTTTTCTATGAGAGAACCGATCATGTTGGGAGGGTTTTTTCTTCGCTTTTTGCTCTATTTTCGAATTTACGATCAGATATTTTATGCGACGTTTAAACGAATTTGATACGTATTTTTTTGCAGTATAAATACTTACGTCGAGATGATTTGTTCTATATTTTCGTACCAGTGCTGCATTTGCGAAGGCGAACTCCAATCAAATACGTACGTAATTCGAAAAACAATAAAACACGTTTACGTGCCACGAGCTATGACCGATGATATTAATATTTTGGTGATAAAAAATAATTTTCACGTGTAGGTTGATCTATTGGCAAATTCGCAAGATCACGATAAATTTTGGTGAGAGTAGGGTACACAGGTATAGGTAGGTGTGAGAGGCACCATTTTGTGAACAAATAAGAAAAATAACCGAGTAACGGGCCAAAGGTCTAATATTTTTCCTTTGTAAATGTAATTGACGTTCAAGAATAAAAGTACCCGAAGAAGTTTAATTTAGAACGACAGCTGTTAGCTGTCAAGAAAAACATGTTCTGCAACAGAAGGCATTGGCCAATTGCGTAAAATCTCTGAAGCTTTATAGTATAGAAAAACCGAGTACACACGAGTGTGAGAGGGAACGAGAGAAGAAAAAAAAATACTCGAGTAGAAAGATGAAGAAGAAGAAGAAAGAGAAAAAAAAGCAACCGGAGAAGAAAAAGAAACGTGTAGCAGAGAGAAGTAAGAAAACGAACACTTTCAGCACCATATTGTACTGACAACTGATGCTGACACCTCTGACAACTGCTGTTACCATTTTGCCCCTAATCGCCGCACACTGATGATATAAACGGTGTTCTTTGTATATGATATGTTTACTTATGCAACCGAACAAGGTTTACTGCTGATATTTGAATAGAATACATATACAACGACGAGTGAAAGAAAAGGGAAAATGATTTTTCATTTTTGAATAGGTTGGTATAGGGTTTAGGTTCAGGTAACTTATGGGTTGTGGATGAGAGTATTTTTTTCGAAATGGTCATCGTACACGTGTTTTGTCGACGATGGAGACTGGAGAGAGTGGAGAGGGAGGCATAGAGTGGATCCATTCGTGTAAATCGTGAATGAAAATTTAAAGTTAGATTTGTAAATAACGCAGTTTTTTTCGGAATCATCGAGTTTTTCCTAAATAGATACTGAAAATGTTTAAATTTGGACGATAAGCCAATGAAAATACAAGAAAAAAATTCCAGTCTGAAAAAAGTCAAAAAGCTCAAAATGCCTCTTTAGGATACCCTATGAGAATATATGCTAAATATCAGCCTCTTGAATCAATTTGAGAGAGCTATAGCGATTACACATAATCAAAAATGGTAAAAAAGGTACCCAGAAATCCACTTTTTTTCTGCAACGAAAGCACGAAAAAGGCTCATCTGAAGCATTCTTCAAATGTGCACACATGCAGCCAAATTTCAATCTTTCAAGTCAGTCCGGAGGGGAAGGGGCATGGCACTATGTGTTAGGGGTTTCAAAATGAGAATTACTTTTGGATTCTGATTTTTGGCCTTTTTGATTGATCTATTAATCGAAATTGACCATTTTCACTCCCTTCTGCCCCATAATAGAAATTCGTCGGTCGAAAAATATTCCATCCTAAATCAAGCCTGAATACGTACAAAATTTGAACGAATTTTGTTGAAATTCTTCCAGCTGAGATGATTTCAAAGTTTGGTAACAAAAAAACTTCTGGATTTTACATAAATATGGCTCTTATATATTTTGTACCTTCATTTCTTGAATTATGATCAATTTTGTCATTTCATTAAAATTAAAATTAAAAATTGTAGCTTTTTTCTGTTGGTAGTAATTTTCTATTTTATTCGAAAATTTCAATTCTTAGATTTAGATTTTTTGCTAATCAGCTTGATAATTTTTTTTAAATTTCAGGGTGTCTACATCGCTACCTTCCAAAATATTTTCATCCCCCTCTCCCTCCCCCCTTTTCCAAAAAAAATCGGGTTTATTTCATTTTTTTTTTTTTTTTTTAGTTTGGAGTTGAAATTGACTCAATGATTATAAAACCATCGCTACATTTATTCAAGTTGTTACAATTTCTCGAATGTACCTACCTACGTATTTAAAAAAAAAATGAACGAACTCGAAAAATAAACTAATTAAAAATAAAACAATTCAAAAACGACAAATGACAAATTAAATTGGCAAAAAAAGGGAAGACCTTTTTGACGGTTATAACCAAAAAAGTGAGGCTTGAGGACGATTTTGGCAAAAAACAGATTTTTTTAAAGTAATTTTGGTGAAAAAGCAGTTCGATTAGAAACTTTGACCTACAAAACATAAATTTTTTGGCACCCCCCCCCCCCCTCAAAAAAACAAGACTTCTCATCCATTTTGGCAGACAGACTTTTCAGAGTAAGAAAGAGGGGGAAGGAGTCGTCGATTTTTTGATAATTTTTTTATTTATGAAATTCATCGTTCGGAAAATGGCAATTCGAGATTTTTTCATTAGAAAAAGTGCATTCGGGGAAATTTTTAGGAACCTGAGTCAACTAGAAATGGTTTTAAGCGGTTTTGAAATCTCCAGAAATTTTTTTGGAAATAATTCCATTTTTCCAAAAATGTTTACAAAGAACTGTTCGAATGAACTTTGGCGCTTGGTTTTTCAAATTTTTCATTTTTCACTACCTTTCAAACAAAATTGCTAAAAATCACCTACTTTTTCACTACCTTCACTACAGACATTAAAAATCACCACTTTTTTACTACTCTCATTACCTGTAGAGTAGACACCTCGAATTTTGATAGGTATTGGAATTACTTTGGGGGGGGGGGGAGGTGTTTGTAATTACTTTTTGAATTGAATAATTATAAATTCTTTATTAATAAACTGTCAAGGTGTGTCTAAAAGTTGTGAAAGTTGTGAAAAGGTAGTAACTTTGAAATTCGGTAGTGAGTAGTGATTTTCAGCAATTTTGCTTAAAAGGTATTGAAATGTAAAAAAATTACAAAGTCCAAACGAGGGAAAAATGAAAAAAAAGGAAAAATTGATGGGGAGGGGGAGTTGAAAATATTTTAGAAGTGGTAAAAAAATGAAAAAAAGTATAAAATCCGATTTTCCACAAATAAAAATATTTGTAAAAATCACTGCTAAAAATGAAAACTAAAAATATCCTCCATCTTTCATATTTGAAACATTTTATTCTCCAAATTGACTTCAACTTGATGAAACCGTGTACCACTCTATGTAAAAAATTACAAAGTCCAAACCAAAAAATGAAAAAAAAAATTAATTGGAGGGGGGGGGGTTAAAAATATTTTGGAAGTGGTAAAAAATGAAAAATAAAAATAGAAAAACCGATTTTTCACACATGAAAATATAAGTAAAAATCACTCCTAAAAATGAAAAAAAAATCCTCCATCTTTCATATTTGAAAAATTGTATTCTCGAAATTGACTTCAAATTGATGAACACGTATACCACTCCTATGTAAAAAATTACAAAGTCCAAACCAAAAAAATGAAAAAAAAGAGAATTTATTTGAGGGGGAAGGGTTAAAAATATTTTGGAAGTGGTAAAAAATGGAAAAAAATAGAAAATCTGTTTTCCACACATAAAAATAATACCTATTACAAGTAAAAATCACTGTTAAAAATGAAAAAAAATCCTCCTTTCATATTTGAAAAAATTTTATTCTCGTAACCGACTTCAAATTTGTAAAAAATTACAACGTTCAAGCCAAAAAAAAAATAAAGAAATGAAAAATCGACGGGAGGGGTAAAAATATGTACCTATTTTGGAAGGTTGTGATTTTTCTTAATGTAGTAAAAAAGTAGGTACCTAGTGATTTTCGGTCAACAAATTTCTGTAGACACCCTATATTTTGTGATGGTGGGGAGGGGGGAAGGAGGGGACCAACAATTTCTAAATGAAGAGAGTGGCTCTAATCGTGGCTCTGATAGTCGATGCCCTAAAATTGTTCAATAATGTTGAGCTTCCTAGACGAAAAATTTTATATCTACTCTAGAATTTGTTCTGTATTTTCAGTGTAGGACTTGAAATTTTTTTTCAAAAATCGATGTTCTACAATGGAAAAATAAAAACAGTTATTTCAAATTAACGATTTTTTTTTTCAAAAATTCATTCAAGCCAATTACTTACATAGAACAATTCAATTGAAAAGATACCTCGAAAAAGTCATTGAAATAACTCAGAAAAATCACTCGTGCGAAAGCTTGAAAATTTTTCATTTGATTCAACCAATGGAGATGAACACTCTGAAAATGTTTTCAACTGTTTCCCTTCCCCTCCACCCCTCATCCTTCTTTCCTTTAGCTCCTACATTGACCAAAATGAACCACGATGTGTCCCTTTTTTTGCTCCTAGCCTCTTGGTAAAAATCCAAATTCAATAATCGAGTGTTGTAGATGTAGAAATAAAATTGCAACAAGACTCGCGAGTATGGGATGGCGTCATCACGTCGACTCTCTCGTGCATAAGAAAGGTGTCTAGAGCAGCAGCCGGTGCTTTGACGGGACGGTAGGAGAGTGCAGGAGGGTATACTTAAACGTATTGAGCGTTGAAAATGTCATTAAACCTTATTATAAAGTTCAAATATCCATCGAAGCTTACGCGTTCGTGGAATTCTACGAATTCTTCTCGTTGGCTGCGGCTGTATCCGCAGCAGCCACGGTTATGAAACAAAGCCAAAGCAACAGATACTTACGTACCTTCTATAGTCGCAGAATACGTAGTAGATTACTTAGGTACTTTATAGTGTACATAAGTACAGATTTCTCGACTGGTCTTATATATACGTACTTATAGAATAGACTATGGCTATATTTAGCTAACCTTATAGTAAGTAATTCTTCGACCAACCATCAGACAGACGTATTAATTCGTGATTTTTATTTCGCAGTTTCCCGGCTGTCAAGAAGCTTGCAAGTTCCATCGTGAAATGTCACCGGTCCAGCAATCCGTACCGGTTATCCAGACACGAGGCGAAGAGGTTATTTTCGTCAAGAACCAAACCGCGTATTGGCCTAAGCCATCTCGAATACGTCACGGCACCGGCGATCCTCTGGTCTACGTCGTGATGCGTCGTCTGCCAGGCAAAATGTGGCGACAAATCACTCAAACTCTGGAAACATCGTCTAGAGTTCCGTCGGAAGACCTGTCATCGGGCGCGATGTTACGTGTATTGGTGGTCGATCGAGATGGCCTATTGACCATCTATAGTCCGGTCGCTTCCGAGTCGTCGCTCAGAAGCGCCAACGATATAGCTCGCAGTTCCGGCCAGAACAGCTTGAATAATTTATTCGCTCCTGCCAACGCTACCAATGGCGGTCAGAATAAATCCATAGGTGCTGAGAACGCGATACCTGGTAAAGGACGCAGGATCAATACGGAAATTGTGAAAAGCTCCCAGCAGCAGGATTCTAATCGTACTTCGGTGAGTAATTTTCTCTTCTAGAATTTCGTACATTCGCAGTGATATCGAATAATTCGAAAGAGAGAACTCAATTTTTGCTCCTCTTCCCTGCAACTCTCTTTTGGTATTATACAAACGACGAATTCGATTCGATGCCACAAAATTCGCCCACAAATAAGTACCTAGCTAGATATTCGCTGAGTAGAATTTGCAAAAAACCACACAGTCTTCGTTCTATACGGTTTCTTTTTGCGAAATACGAAAAAATCGTCGCCATCCCAAGAGTACTGTTTACGTTAGAGTAACTGCCTCTGATACCGTACTAGTTTCATTTCCAATCTGTTTGAATATTCCCCGAACGTATGTTATTTAAAAGAACTACCAGCAGCATTTTAACCCCTGCACTTCGTCTCCGCACCATGCACATCTCTTTGGTTTATCTGCTGCAGCTCTCCGGCAAGTATATCTATCTCGTCTCTGTACACAGTCTCGATATACGAACGGAATAGAACGATATGGTTCATGATTTTATCTCGCGGATGTGGTTTGATTATTTGCGACATATACGTGCTTCATTCAGGTCTCGATACCGCCAGCCTGAGCCAGCCATCGATTCTATCTACTCCGAAACGTTATAAATGTATTATATCTCGGTTCATTCTCGATAAATGTTGATTTTTTTCTCTCATTCTTTCTCTTCGCGGTGCTGTAAATATGGTATAAGTAAGGTGAATTGCGTATTGTAACTTCGTTTCATCTGTCGGCCAAGGCCGATGTGCGAATATACAATAAGCTCGATGATGCTAGATAGTCCTATTTTGGAGCAATATACATGTAGGTACGAGGCTGCAGTAGAAGTTCACAGATACATACGAGAGCTGCGGTTTGTGATAATATTATTACTGGGAAATTCATTAAGATTCCATTTAAGTAGGTAATACGCACATACGAGTAGATTATAGGAATATGAGAAAAATAAATGAGAATTTTGTTAGCGTGTGATTTACTTACCAATGCAAGTGATGTGCAATCATCATCTAGGTAGTATATAAGCTAATATAGATAAAGTACAGATAGGTTGAATACTGGTACAGTTATCGGTCTTAAGTAGGTTGTTCTGTTGTACAGTAAAATAATCGATCGATTTTTCATTTAAAATTCTTACATTCCTCCCCCTCATTAGAAGTCTAGTGTTATGTTATTATTACCAATACTGCTACAAATGTTCCAGATGTACTTTTTTTTCTTGCGGATAGAGGCTCTGTGATGCACCCTATTTGATTTTTTCAACGTCCAACATCATCATCACCAGCATGACTGATCATGTTCTCAAATCCAATACAGAACGCTAGACACCCCCCCGGCCCCCACCCTCCGGTCAAAAAAGTAAACGTTTCTACAAATTTTACGATATTTCTTGGAGAAACAGAGGGAAGTGTCTCTCAGTCTCATACTTTGAAAAAAGTTAGCTACTGGAGGGGGGGGGGCGAGGGATAAAATTTAGAAAATGAGTTAAGGTAAACTACCAGTTGTGGATAGGTTTTTTCAACAATTTTTTTTGGGCCCAATTTTGAACCTTTTTTCAATCTGATGGTTTGTATGTGTTAAGTGAAGCTTTCTGCACAAAATATATGAAAAACAATTTTTTTTATCGAAACCTCTATTTTACATAGCCATTCAAAAAACCCTCAAATTATCCGCAACCGGACTTCAGGCCCGGTTGCGGATAATTCAACCATTTCTTATGAAAAAAAATACACGCGTTGAATACACCCCAAACTAACATACTACCTTGTCCGAACAGAAAAAAAATGTTTTGGTTCAAAGTTATTCGAAAAAAAAAATTATCAATTGCGGATAGAAAAATCCATTATCCGCAACCGGGCCCCATCTGGAATAAGTTCAAATTTGATACTATTTTGCTAAAAAAACGTATTTTAGAACAATAAGGCTAAGAAAACTTAAAAAAAAAAAAAAAAAATCAAGAAAAAATTTTTTTACAACACTAAAATAAGTGAGTAAATCAGCATTCTCAATGATGAACATCAAATTTCAACTGGCAATATCGCTCAAATGCGTTTATTTTCTCTAAATTAATCAAGAAAATAAAAGTCCGGTTGAGGATAGGTCTGAACTAAAAAATTTGAGGCCCGGTTGCGGATAAGTACCACTTGAGGATAGAAATTTTTTTTTCAAATTTAGAAAAAAATTTACCGGAAATAGTATCTACACCATACATAAGTAATGTTTAAGCCACACTAGTACTCCAAATTTGAAAACATGCTCAATTATCACACATTTTATACCTCATCAAATAAGCATGTACCAATGTGACTAAACATTCGCGAAAAATTTCGAAACCCTCAAAAACGGATTCTTTGACTTATTTACTATCAGAATAGTCCATCAACCGCACAAAATAACAAATTTATTTGCCTTTTTCCATTTTTTCAAAATTTCACAAAATGAAACACTTCGAAAATCACCAAAAAATTTTCACTTTTATTTCAGGATTTTTTTTTTAGGACTTTGAAGTTGAGAATCACGATGTAAAGTTGTACACATGTTAACTAGATGACAAAGAAAAAGATATCATTTTTTTTTTTGTTTTTTGACCACATAGAGCGCCACAAAATGATTATCCATAACTGGTGTCGATATCCGCAACTGGTAGTTTACCTTAATATTCTAACATAGAAGCTTCTAATTTCAGTTTTCATCGTGGAAGTTTGAATTTTAACGTTTTAATGGGGGGGGGGGGGGTCTTACAAAATAAATCCATTTCGGAGCCCCAGAAGTCTATTATTACCAATTTTGGGCATGTCTCGACTTTTCGGCTCTTCCTCACGCCTTCGCATACTACAAAAAAGTAAATTTTCAACTTTTTTCAACAAGTTTTGATTTTGTGCCATCGCTGAACCCCCTCCCCCCTCGATAATTGGCTTTGAAGGCTGAAATTAAGCATATGAGCGCATTCAGAGGATGTCTTAGTTTTTGCAAAAAATTGTAAAAACGTGAAAATTGTAAAGCTCCGTCCAACCCCTTCGAAGGGAACTCGCAAAACATTGAACGCGAGTGAAAGACTGAACTTCATTTTTTATTCGAGTCCAAAAAAATTATTTACACAACATACCAACCCAAAAAATCCTTTTTAGAAATTTATCAGACCCAATGTGTGTTAAAATATTTACAAAAAAATGAAAAAACACAGATCAATTGGACAAGATCAGCTCTTTTCAGAATTCAGATTTCAAAATTGTGCATCATATCCCAAAAAAAGAAACCTTTCGAACAATCACACAGTGATCCAGATGAAAAATAAAATCGATCCCCAAAACCAGAGTTTTGATCATAAAAACTTGAAACTTTAGATTGAAGGGGGAGGGGGTCTTTGAAGGAGATGATTTTTTTTTGATGAGCATTTGACCCCAAACCCCTTCAAAAAAGACCCCACAAGAGAGGTGAGAAATGTAAAATTTTCAACAAAAAAATGCTATATGCGTGATTGCGGGTGTTTCAAAATTTGTATTTTCAAGGTCGCAGAATTCTTTTTTAAAGAACATTATCACACTTCGAACCTCGCAATAGATTTCAAAGGGCAGGGAAAAATTGAAAATTGTCAACAAAAAAAAACACAGTACAAGCAAAAAAATGTGGATTTTTGAAGGCGCCAAATTCATTTTTGAAAACCATTTGACCACGAGCATTTAACATTGCCTTCAAAGGGGAACTCACGTATAAGTAGAACATCCTTGGTGTGAAACATTTTTTTTTCAATTTTTTTTTGCACGATGTTGCAGAATTTTTTTTCACGTTCGCTTGAATTTTTCATCAGGCAGGATCATAGTTTGCCATATTCCATTTCCTCTGATTTCAACCAAAACCAAGATGTTTCAAAAGCACAAGTCCAAAAATCCCACAATCAAAATTTCAAACTGAAGAGTTCATTTTTGGATTTTTGAGAAAAATTGCAAAATAATTTTATTTTTGTGACGACTTTTTGGCCTTTTTTCTATTACAAAAAAAAAAGAAGCAAACAAACAAACACAACTTTTAGGCTATTATCAATTGTCCAAATCGAGGGAGGGAGGCTCCAAAATGGATAATGTAGACAATCCAGGCAATATATCAACAAGAAAAAAATCGCTCAAGGCAAGCCATTTTTTAAAATTTGCAATTTTTCATCTATTTCTATATTTTTGTTCGCAAATTAATTTTTGAAATGGTCCTCTCGAAATCTCATGGCAATCGTCAATAGCGATCAAAAAAGAGCCCAACAAGCATCAGCCAAAATTATAGGTGGTGAAGTTCATATTTTTTGAATCTTCCAGAACAATTTGTAAATCCTGGACAAAATTGAAAATTCATTGGAGGCTCTTGAATGAGCTAAAACTGGTTGTTTTTGGTTTGGGGAGGAGAAGAGGTTGACGTAAAGTAATTTTGCACACAGGTTAATAATTTTCTTCGTAAAAAATACCTATGAAAAAGTTTGTATATTGTCATAAAAATATCCTTCTTTGATTTTCAAAATTTTCTAAAAATTTACCAAAAACAACAAATTCATTTGGTCAATAACGATTCGATTTGCCTTGATTTCGTTCTTTCAATTCAGAGGGTGTGTTGGTTCAAAAAACGTAACTCATCCAGGAATCCAGGTAGTCGGGGGGCCCACATTAAGGATCACTTGCACCCCCTGCCGATCCTCCGGGACAACTTTTTTCTTAAAGGGGGAGTCTTAAAGAACATTTCTAGCCCTTGTCCTAAAAAAAAAGTGGACCTATGTATGTACTTACAAAATGGCGGCCATTTTGATTGAAAGGTCAGCCGAAATTGCAAATTTTGCGTTCCAACATAGAACTAGCATAACATTTTTTGAACCGTACAAAGGTAGATCGAAAGAGCAGGCTAAAATTCATCACCTGTCAAAATTTCAAGTGCTAAAGTGCCTTTTTCAATTTTTGGTGAATTTTCAAAAATCAAATTTTGGCCAAAATGTGAGAAAAAAATCAAAATTTTACCAAATTAATCTAGCAAGCTGAAATTTGGGATATACCCTATTTTTGACCTTCCAAATCGATTGGAAACTGTTTCAAACCGTTTTGAGCAGTTCTGGAGCCTCCGGCAGATTTTTGAAACTCGAAATTTCCACGACATTTCATCAAATCGATTGGAAAGCTGAAATTATAATTCTGCAAACTAATTTCAATACGCTATGAAGTCGACTGGAGGTAAATTTCAAGTCGTTTTGGAGCCTCCAGCAATTTTTTGAAAATTACTGGAGCCTCCAGTAAATTTTTGAAATTTGAAATTTCCCCAAAATTCCATCAAAATGATGATAGAAAGCTGAAATGAACTATGCACTCCAATTTTAACACCTTCTGATTGTGAACACGACTTTAGACGGGTTCAAGTAATTTTGGAGCCTTCAGTGACTTTTTGAAAGGTTTCATGGCGTTTTCAGGAGAATTGAAAACCAAATTGATGAAAAATGATGAGGAGAATTGAAGTTTTCAAGAAGTAGCTGGAAGCTTCAGAACCACTTGAAACCACCATACAGTCGACTTCGTATTATTGTATTGAAATTACTTTGCAGAGTAAATTTCGGCTTGCTAACCCCATAAGTTTCAAAAATCTGCTTGAGGCTTCAGTAATTTTTTAAAAAATCACTGGAGGCTCCAGTAATTTTCAAAAAATTGCTGGAGGCTCCAAAACGACTTGAAATTTACCTTCAGTCGACTTCATAGCGTATTGAAATTTGTTTGCAGAATTAATTTCAGCTTTCCAATCGATTTGATGAAATGTCGTGGAAATTTTGAGTTTGAAAAATCTGCTGGAGGCTCCAGAACTGCTCAAAACGGTTTGAAACAGTTTCCAATCGATTTGGAAGATCGAAAACAGGGTATATCCCAAATTTCAGCTTTCTAGATTAATTTGGTAAAATTTTGATTTTTTTCTCACATTTTGGCCAAAATTTGATTTTTGAAAATTCACCAAAAATTGAAAAAGGCACTTTAGCACTTGAAATTTTGACAGGTGATGAATTTTCGCCTGCTCTTTTGATCTACTTTTGTACGGTTCAAAAAATGTTATGCTAGTACGCAAAATCTGCAATTTCGGCTGACCTTTCAATCAAAATGGCCGCCATTTTGTAAGTAGGGCCACTTTTTTTTCAGGACAAGCGCTAGAAATGTTCTTTAGGACTCCCCCTTTAAGAAAACGTTGTCTCGGAGGATCATCAGGGAGTGCAAGTGATCCTTATGCGGCCCCCCCCTCACTAAGGGGAAATTTTTCCAAAAAATAGACTCACTTGGAGTGCATATAATTTTATTTCATCCATCTTCAGATCTATTTTTTAAGAGTATGATATGGAGAAAGAATATGAAAAATGTTTTTTTTTTTTTAGTCATCCCACAATCGAGTCATTTTTTTTCATCTAAATCAAGTTAATCCTCGCAAACAGTTCAATGAGACTTCTACCTATTCAAAAACAGATAATTTGAATCAATAACACCGAAGAAAAAAGCCACAGAATAAAACTAGAAAACTTGCCTTTTTCAAGCACCAACCATACACACGTCTATATATATTTCACTTACAACGCATATATTACTTCGATACACCTAATAATAATATTTGGAATTCAAAAAAAAAGCTCATTGAATACGACTTACATACGGTTACTCTTCCATATATACCATATGTACGAGTATTTACGAATTACGTGGGTTTTAGTACCTATGCCATATATCGGTAATAATATTAAGCATTATGTACCTCAACTCGTGCAAGTGTGGAGAATGCGAAGAATACATATATAAGAGAGTTATATGAAAAGGAAAGAAAAACCGCATATTTGAACTCGGACAGTACCTATACGAGTAGAGAGACCTGCGCTCAAGACACACAGTACACTATACACCTAGAAAAGGAAACATTAAGGCAGGTGGCGAGAGGGGTCAGAGAGGGTGGAGGAAAAAAAATCTCGGATAAAATAAACGGCAGGCCATCTTCGAATATTCGCGTTAATTTATAAAAAAGATTCAACATAAATAAAACGGTAATAAAAATGTTTAACCGTCATGTTGACCAGTTAGGTCATTTATTAAAACGGTTCGAGGCGGCGTGGCGCGGCGACTACGTCCTCTCGCGGTCGCGTAAGTGAATTTGTATTATACCGCGTGTCCGCAGGTATAAATATTACCGCTGGATGGCCCAGCAACCACTTGGAGACATTTCTTTTACTCGTACCTCTCTCGGATACATATTTTTTAACACGTTTACGCCTCACATAGCGTCTCGTATACGAATTTCATTTCACTTGGTCTTGTGGTCTTGGACGTCTTCGCCGCACCAACCAGAATCATGCATGAGTTTTGAAATTAGATCGAAATGATATACGTCGCGGCAGCCAAAACGACACTATCGTTAATCAGACAATGATACCATTTTACTCTCTACCTCTTTCCTGTTTCGAGGAAGCAATGGCCCCGTGTTGGTTTTTTTCTCTTACTCCTTCCGCGCTTGTAATTAGTCGGCATTCTTTATCAAAAAAAGAAAAAGCAAGACAAGGTATGGAGCATAGCTCAGAATAAGGCAGTGGGGAGACATGTACGTCTACGTACAGATAGACTAACGACCAACAAAGGCGAAAAAGAGGCGGAATTAACGACCAAAAAAATAATGAATATAAGAAATCTCTTACCATATTATGTACATAGAAGAAGGCGATTTTTAACACGAAAAATCGTACAGCAGCTCAGCACTGAATGAGCTCAGATGAACTGGAAAGTGGAGAAAACAAAAAAAAGAGTGGAAAAAATTCCAGTACGGTTCTTCCTGCGAAACAGATGGCCCACTAAGAAAGTCGACGTTGGCGCTGCGCTGTTTATTATAAAGTTAAATTTATGTTCCAATTACAGCCTTATCCGTCCCTCATTAATAAGAGAAAAAATTTATTACTAGATCATCCTTTTCGTCTCGCTTCGAGCCTTTTATACCGGCCAAGAATTTAAATAGCGTTTTTGTAAATTATCTTGTTCGTCGGATAATTACGTCGATTTCTTTAGTTTAACCGATTCTCGCACAGGTGGCAGCGCATTCTTTTCATTTTCGCCTGCTTATAGTGCTTTGAAACATTTTTCACGCGTTTTCGGTCTCATCTCCGGCTCTCCGGCTCTGCTCAGATTTTCGCACATGCCACGCCACACAAGAAGACGCGAAAAAGTTATAATTACTTTAGCAGAGCTTCGTCTTTACTCCTTTTTCTCTCGTAATGTCGACACTTCCACCCTGCCCTACGACTCGCGAGCACGTGCTTTTGTGCGAGAAATTAAGTTGTACCTACTCGTAATACTGGCTCGAAATGATGCACTTTTCTAAACTCGCTTCTTTCTAAATTAGTGGCAGTTAGGTACCTCTCGACGATGCAGTTTTTATCATTCCGAAGACGACGCGATGTCGACGAAGGGTTCGAAGATATAGGGTAAAAGTTTTTCTTCTCGTTCGAAGAAACTTTTATCTCGTACTTTGATACTTGAGGCATAAGAAAAAAAAGTTTTATCATTTTTTTTCCTTCCTATAAGGAACGCCTCATCCTGAGCGCTTCGAGTATATGAGCCTGATCAGTTATGTGATGCACATCGCCGCGATGCTCTTACTTTTTTTAATGAACGAGCCGATGCCAGCTCGATGCTGGAAAATTTCCATATGGGAATGTACTATAATTGAATTGCGTCTTTTTCTATCTCTTTATCTGGGTAGTATTATTGATGGAGTTTATTGTTGCAGAAATTTTCGATTTCCTCGTTTACGAGTGAAGTTGTTTATTAGTTTATTACTCTTGTAAGAAGATACTTCTTCTTGTTGGAGGTACAGAAAAGTGACGAAGAGGAAGAGGAGTTGAAAAAATTGAGAGATTTTGGAGATTTTATCACTTTGAAAGTTGGAAATGATGAACTTTCATGTGAAAATAAAAACGTCTCAATTGCTCATTGTGGTGGGCTGCAGGGCCTTCGAGAGCCAATAATGCGGTCCCAGGGCAAAACTAATACGACCCTCAATTTTTTTATGAATCATTCATGAACGAATTGATCAATTTTTTGAAATAAACATTCGCCAAACGCCAACGAATTGATCAATTCTTTAATTTATGAATCAATTCGTTTGCGAATGAGTCTCTTATATGAATCGATTCGTTCGCGAACGAGTCACTTGTACGAATCAATTCGTTCGCGAATGATTCACAAAAAATAATTCAATCCGTTCGTGAATGATTCACCAAAAATTGAGCAAATGAATCGATTCGTTCGCAAAAGAGTCACTAATATGAATCGATTCGTTCGCGAATGATTCATCAACAATTGAGTAAATGAATAGATTCGTTCGCGAACGATTCATCATTAATTGAGTAAATGAATTGATTCGTTCGCGAACGAGTCACTTATATGAATCAATTCGTTCGCGAATGATTCACAAAAAATAATTCAATCCGTTCGTGAATGATTCACCAAAAATTGAGCAAATGAATCGATTCGTTCGCAAAAGAGTTACAGTTTTGATTGTTTCAAATTTACTACTGTGAAAAAAATAAGTTTATTCAATCGAGCTTTTTTTTACTAGGAAGGGGAGGAGGGTAGGAATTGAAAAACATGCCATCAAAAACCTTGTAAAATTTTTGAAAATCGTGCATGATTTTGATTTAAAAATTTTGCTAAATAGACAGTCTCGGCGTGAGATGAAATAAATCGTGTTTTCGAAATAAAGTTTTGAAATGACTGAATCGAAAAAATAAATTGATATTCGAGCTCTCGGTGCCTTTGAAATGTGAAAAATTGATATGCCTTTCCCAATTTTAAGAATTTTATTGAATTTTGACCAAAACAAGGAGTACTACATATGCCCCTCTCCAGGGGTGTTGAAATTTCATTTTTAGTGTGCGTAGCACACTATTGGTTTCGCTTTGAGAAATTGAAATTTCAATTACAATGAATGTTCTCTTAAGCTATCCAACCATTTTTCATACCTATTGGACACCATTTGAGAATCATTAAGGCGGAGGGAATAGATTAATTTTCATTCAATTCGGATGGGTAATTGCTGAGTAATTGCAATTTTAGTTCATTATTTTAATGCATTAAATCCTAAAAAAGGGAAAAGCGGACTTGTAGAACACCTGCCACTCATTGTACCCTGCTATACGCCCAGTCTATTCCATCACCAGCTGTGTTTCATTGTACCCTGTTCCACCCCCGGTCTGTTAGCTGTAAATTCCAAGTGGGAGTGGTTTGGTGGGGTGTTTACCAAACAAATAATTATATCATTTTAATTCCCTAACCCTCGTAGTGAATTCGTGGATGAGTGGTTAGGGCATGTAGGTAGGAATAGGAAATTTAGGGACCCAGGTTCGAATCCCTGTGAGGTAAGTAGGTAGTAGTGGTCTGCGCGGGTCGGGCAAGCCCGCAGGCTTACCCAACCCGGCCCGAGTACTTCGGGCAAAAAGCCCGACCCGACCTGACCCGAAAGCCCGAAACAAGCCCGACGGGCCCGAGCCCGACCCAACAATAATTTTTTCATCACTTCCGATAAATTTTGTTGCAACGTTGGCATGATGCGACGAGATGGTTTTCCCAACAATAGGCATTGTTGTGACGTGAGCATGGTGCTACACTTTTTGTACTCACAGCGCATGCGTTGAGTATAAAACCTGAGCCAGAGGAAAGCCCGACAAGCCCGGCCCAACCCGACCCGAATTTTATCAGGCTCAGCCCGCGGGCTTTCGGCCAGGCCCATGCAGACTACTAGTAGGTAGGTGACAGATTTTTCGTAGGAAAAGTGGATAGGTAAATGCTTTGGAGTTACTTATGTGTACATGATAATGGGGCAAAAATAATGCTGAAATTGAGTTATGAATTATGATATAATTTGCTAACTAAAAATTCATTTCATTAATTTTTTGCCTACCTATAGCCATAAGTATAGTAAGAATTACCTTGACATGAATAATTTTTAACTTTTTACTTATAATTTAAAAATTACTTCAAAATGAGTAATTAAACTAATTTTTGTACAATTGAAACATGTAATTTTTATTATCATGATTTAGTAAAAATTATTAAAACAAAATAATTTTTACTATTTGTACCTATAGCAAAATTTATTAAAATGATAATTTTTACTATACGATTACAGTAAAAATTATTGAATGGGATCTAGTACTTAATTGTGCTATTTAGTATATTTTTTTTTGTGTAATTTAGAGGCAATGCAAATTCTTAACATATTTTATAAGATTTAATTCTTAATTTAGAATAAAAAGCAAGTACTGAAAATTGGTTTGAAAATTTATAAATTTGAAGACAATGGAAATTCTAAAAAAAATAATTTATGAAAACTTGTATTTAGAGACGCTGAGAATTCCAAAAATTGATTAAAAGTTCTGTAAGTTGCAGATAATGTGAACTTGAAAATTATATGAAATAAGTATTGTAATATTTATGAAGAAGATGAGAATTCTGAAAAATTGGAGGAAATGTGAATTCCAAAAATTGAGTAAACGTTTTACAATTTGTGGACAATATGAACTTGAAAATTGAATTTGAAATTTTTTAATTTAAAGACAATAAGAATTCTGAAAAATTATTCAAAATTTGACTATTTAGAGGCAATGTGAATTCTAAAAATTGATTGCAAATTTCCTAACTCAGCAGCAATGCAAAATTCTGAAAATTTATTGAAAACTTTATGAAATTGTAGCGATGGGGAATTCGGGAAATTGATTTGAAATTTTGTAAATTTTAAAACAATGCAAACTATGAAAAACAACTAGAAATTTCTTAATTTAGAAGCAATACAAGCTTATAAGTTATAAATTATTCTGAAATACCTATTGTAATTTGGAAAATTTGAAAACACTGAAAAACAATTATTATTTTGAAGCAGCGAGAGTTTCAAAAATTCTCATCACTGTGACATGGTTGATTCATGCACTACCTAGATGTAATAACGGTTATAGCTGTAGAAAAGGCAGCTAGCTACGCACACTAAAATAGTTTTTGTTAAAAAAAAAAAAAAAAAATTATAAAAGGTTTTCACTATACCTACGACTTTATCAAATTTTAAAATAAACTACCACGAGTTTAGATTGATCATTTTTGAGAAGTGGGAAGAGTGTCATAAGTTTTCAAAAAATTGACTAAATATCCTATTTGGTCCAGAGAAGCAGCTCCCTAGATTGATGAAATTTGTGTCGACATACGACATTATCAATCGAATCCTCAGATGGAAAAAGTTCAAAATCGGACGTCCCTCTTCCCCATTTACAACCGTAATGTAAACACAGTGAAAAGTTTTATCTTTCGTACAGGTAATCAAATTATGTAAAGTGGAGTGGGAGGGGGGGGGGGTTAATTTTGTCGTTATTTTCAAAAACTGTATTCACTCTCAAGTTTCAAGATCTTCATACTTTTTTTAAAAATATCTGGGCTGACGTGAGTTATATTTGAATCTGACGTGTACAGCAGATGTCTACTATACAGGACACCCTGTATATAGACAGCCAATAAATATATAGTTTATTCTCTTTATACGTGCCCATGGTTTATACTTCATACATACATTAGTCGTATTCGTATGAAAAACCATTTGTTGGAAATGTGTGCATAGGTTGCATGTACTCGTGTATACACATACGAGTATTTTGAAACCAACGACACAACCTCCTCCGTAACCCTCCCGCCTTATTCTTTCCTCCCTCGTACGTCATCAATCGGTCGCTTGTTTCCGCTAATCACATTCACATTTACGAGACAACTTTTTAAATAGAATTGTAGGTTTTACCATCGTCGTCGTCGTATGCCATAGTCACAGTCTCGGGTTAATATTCGTGTATAATATAGAGTCTTTATTATATATAAGTTACGAAGAATTGGAAACCGCTTATTATACTCTAATTAATCATCAAGCCAAAGGAAGTTGTTTCTATTATGAGAATATGCGCGGAGGTATTAACTCTTCGGCTGGTATTTTTCTTCCCTTTGCTTATAGTTTTCTTTTTACCTATGTATTTATTATATTGAGGTACAAAGCCCATAGACTTATTTCTATATGCTTGGTCAACCAGTCGCTATGTCTTTATGTCTATGCCTGTGTGTGTGTGTGATTGTCGGCATGGCTGGCTGCGGCGGCGGTGTTTTTCTTAAAAGTCTCGCCGATTCATCATTACAAATCGCCACCAGCTTAAAGATGATTGATATGGTTAAATTGTTTGTATTAAAAAGCGAACCAAGAGAGCAAGCTGTACCACGACGAAGTACTACTAATACACAACACAATATTATGGGTACGTCGGTTGAGAATTTTCGTCCGCTGTTTAGAATTGTTTTAATTTTCAATAGACGATAGAGAGACCAGGCGCATGGCGCAGTCCACCCATCCAAAAAAATATACACCATTATATAGTATACCGCTCGCTTTGTAGCCCGAAACTAAATATTTGCCTATTATACGGGTTCGGATCCGAGTTTGGTCGGCGCTTTTTCAAGGTCTTGTAGCCTTATAACTTACATATATATACTATTTATCGTACACCTCGAAGCTGATTTGCGTATTATACTATGTACGGAATTCCAAATGTGCGTTTGAAGTATGCTATGGGGGCAACACCTTGAACTTTACCCTTGTTAAAGGGTTACGAGGGGTAAAAGGGAGGGGCTCCTTTACATCGCAAGAGGGTTGTTAAACGTTTGATAGGAAATTTTCTTAGTGAGTGAACGCTTCAGTGAGGATTTGTTTGATGTTGGGCTTTTTATGCTCCAATTTCACATTTACGAGATGTACGAGAGAAGGCTTCAAAAAGATGAGAAAATTTTTTTTTACCCTTTGCTATGTGAAAAAATGTTATTGCGTGCGTGTGTTTTTCCTCTCCTCTCTTCTTCCTGTAGTGTAACTATCTCTCGGTTCATCTTTTTCTCTACGTTTTTTTTTTTTTGTTGGATATCTTATATAGTATGAAAAAAGAAGAAATTTTACGTATACGTGAATCGTGCCGAATGTTTTTCTCCATTTTTCGGTGCGTTTCGTGACAAACGAGAAGAAATGGTGATTTACGACTAGTTTTTAGAATTTATGGCGCAATTTTACTTACCCTGATTGTAGAAAAAATTTGTAAAATTTTCTCGTTATCGGATACGAATTGACTTTTATACGTACGTACGAGCAGAACGACCAATTATTTGAGTCGATTGATTGACGACCTTTTTTCTCCCTTTTTAGGTTGACGTTTTGAGATTTTATTATATCGAGTATTTTTTTCCATCCATTTTGTACGAAAAAAGTTTTATAAAGTTTGACGGATATTTTAATGGGAAATTTTCGGAATAAAATTAACGAGAGATAATTCGGATTTATGGAAAGAGGTTGGTTTTTTTTGGCGAGAGTAAAAATAAATTTTGTTTTTTTAGATTGAAATTTTTTTCGGGTTGAGAGAAAAAAATACTTCGAGTTTAGATGTTAAATAGGTAACTCGTCGTCGATTTGGAAATTTTTCGATTGTTTTCACAAAAAGTGTATTACTTGCCAATGTGAATAAAATTTTATAACTTTTTTATGACTTTGTAGAAAATGTTGTTTCGCAGCTGATAGTACGAAAATCTATCAATAATGGTGGTGTGATACTTCGATAGTACTGGATGACTGAACAAATAACGAAGAATTTTTTTTTTTTGATGAAAGTTTAGAGTTTGAAAAATGAACACTGTTGGGTAAATTGGATTTCTGGTGAATTCTTACAATTTCACAAAAACACAACTTTTTCAACATTTTGTTTGGGATCCTTTTTCAACTAAAAAAAAAAGTTTGAACCATTGAATTTTTAATTTTACCCTAATCAACAAAAAAAGAAAGTTGAATATGTAATAAAAAAAGGGAACTAAAAAGCATGATTTTTTCTCTCTTTTTTTGGTGGGTAGGTAAGTACCTACATAATTGGAAAAATTGAAATTTTCAGTTTGAAAAGCAGAACTTTTTGAACATTTCTGCATGATTCTCGACACCCTTTCTTTTCTCCCCCTCTCTCCCCCAAAAATAATAAATTTATGAAAAATTAGACAAATTGGTTAGAAAAATTGAATTTTCACAATTTCACAAGAACACAACTTTTTAAAAATGTCTCTTGGGATCCTTTTCAGCTGAAAAAAAGTTTGAGCTATTGAATTTTTAATTTTTAGAGCACAACACTTTCAACTTTTTGATAAGAATTTGTAAATATGTATTTCTTAATCCCCTTCCCTCCTCTTCCCCTTCCTCCTCTCATCTCAAAACAGGGAATTCATGAAGAATGTAAAATTAGCAAGCAGAACCTTTTCAACATTTCTTCGAACGTTTCGGTGAGATTGTTTCAATCAATTAAGCTCCCTTACTCTCATCAACAAAAAAAAAAAGCTTAAATGATCAAAAAAGGGAACTAAACAGATTGATTTTTCCCCTTTCTTTTTTTGGGAGGGGGGGTGGGGGCAAATCGAAGAAAAAAAGTGAACTTTTCAAGGAAAAAAAACAGAACTTTTCCAACATTTCTATACAGGATTTTCGGTGAGATATTTCTCAAATCCCTTTTCCTCCATCAAAGCAAAAAAAATTGAAATATTGTTTTGTTTGGGGGGGGGGGCAGTATTTAGAAATGTTTTTAGCAGAAAATGAAAAATTTTCAAAAAATTTTCATGCAAATCTGAATTTTATATTTTTAAGTACTTTACCTACATTTATTTTGCTTTGTTTTTTTTTGGAAGGGGGGGTGTTTGGGATTTGGATTATTACACACAAGCAGAGAAAGTTTTTGGTTTGATTTATCAGGTTGATATTTTGGATTTCAAAATGGGTTGTCCGTTATTTTACTTCTTCCAATTTTGGAGACCTCTACAGTCTACTGAGAGATCAAGGGAGGGGTTTTTCTTGAAAAGAGAAATTATATTCAGAAAAATTCAGACACAAAAATGGTAAATTTTCATACTTTAAAACATGTTTTAGAGAAATTGATATTTTAGTAGAAAATTTATGTGTTTTAGAGAAATTGACGTTAGATAAATTTTCTATTAGAAAAAATTGTTTCATAGAGAAAAACTCTTTTCTCTTTCAAAGTAGGTATAATTTCGTCACTTTCTAGACTTTTTGGGTTTTTTCATTTTTTTTGGAGAATCTGCTTCTAAAATAAGCACCCGACTTGAAAAGCATGAAAATCATCAGAAAAATAAAGGACAAAATTTCAAAATAAAACCGGTTCAATATTATTTTTTTTGCCTGTTCAAAAACTAAATACATCACGAAATATGTAATAAAAAAAATCAAAGTGTTTAAAAATATAAAATGCCCCCCTCCCCTCCTCAAATAAAAATTGACAAACATTAGATTTTGACTAAATTTTTCAACGTGTTTTTGGAGATGAAGGATTAAAATTTTACAAAAAGTCATCATCTCTAGAGAGCCCCCTTTCCTGTATAAATCATAAATAAATGCAGGATGTTAACTGTAAAGTATTTTATGATCATTTTTGCAAATTAGTTTCGAGCTCTCGAATAATTTTATATGTAAAATCAACACACCAATCATTACATCTAAATTCAAATTTTGGCATATCTACGTTTAATAGGACACCCTGTATACAGCGCATCTATGTATACTCTACATTTTTCAACCTAATTCATCGATGGTTTACTCATCGTTGCCATCGCCAATGATAAAATTCAATCCACTACGCCATAAAGAGGAAAAACCTACATACAAACACATGCAAATAAATAAACAGGCCATCGCCACTTTGTAATTAAAGTGAAAAGTACAAATATTCATTTACTTTTCAAAGGTATACCTTTACCTACCTTATTCCTATCGAATACCCCAACGTACATACATACATACATACATGCAACTCGAATGCAATTTCAATCAAAAAGCATTTCTCTATAGTACCAGTACCTACATTTACACGTTGATAATATAGGCATTTTGGTAACTACGAGTATAGTATTTCGCAATTACGCACATATCCAATACATATATATAGGCTATATACGGTTAGATTTTGGATAGATTGTACTATTCGTTGGTATATCCGCTCATATAATGGTCTAATTACGTGTGTATACGTTTATTTCGCAGGAAATCGTAGCGGCCGAATATACAGCTTGGAATTTACGCGAGATTTCGCTAATTCATCAAAAAGTGCTGGTGATCGCCGAAATAGCCTGGGATGCTGTACCAACCTACGTCGTCCAAAGACCGGTGTATTTCGTGACGTGGGAAGTGGACGGCGGTGGTCTAAAGGGTAATCTGTTCACCGATTCCACTTGTGTCACATTGTCTCTGTGGCCAGACACCGTTTATCATATACAGGTAACGTAACCGCAGCATGTTTTCTTCCACATATACACGTATAATATCCCAAAATAATTCTGATTTATTAATATTATCGCGTTGTCCGGTTCACTAAATCAAATAACCGAAACGTTATAAATCTTTATTAACGTCCCGATTCGGAAGCTCGACTATCTGGTAGTACTTGTTGTGTTCATATGCGCGACTACTGGTGTTTTCTTTACATAAATATGGCTATTTCTTCACACAACTTACAGCATCTCTCTCTCTTTCTCTCTTTCTTCCTTCGTCATTTTTTACTCTTCTGGGCGTCTTTTACGCGTACGATCGGTGGAATGTCGCGACCAAGATGTAGAATTAAAAATTTAAAATTATTATTTGATGATTTGTACGAATCGAAATACTCGTCGCGTCGAGTAGATGAATTTCAACGCTATATATCTTATAAGAGAGTTGGAGTTGGCAGCACCCTAGGCTCATCTCTCGCCTCCTAAAAAACTGTGACCATCGGGTACATGGGGGTCGTCAGAGGAGTGATCGATGAGGAATTTTAGACATATTCATCGGCACGATTACAAGTGAGGAGTGAGGACCACCTTTGCG
The DNA here is from genome assembly GCF_950023065.1 of Planococcus citri. Classification (NCBI taxonomy): domain Eukaryota; kingdom Metazoa; phylum Arthropoda; class Insecta; order Hemiptera; family Pseudococcidae; genus Planococcus; species Planococcus citri. Next base: position 15,174,305 of record NC_088678.1, on the reverse strand, counting down.
AATTTATTTTCGCCAGACTCTGTGAATTCTTGGCTACGATGAGATAGCCCATGCGGAGTAAGAGAAGATCTTGACCTGGGGAATATTCGACGTGGTTTTCGCAATCCACACATTTGAAAAAGTGCGAAGAATTTCGACGGTATGTGGATACTATTTTTTTTCGTGAACGTCGAAACGGTTCTCGACATTCGATAACAGGGGCAAGTTCGCATGTCGAAGTGTGATTGACAATCTACGTGTTTCGGCAATAGTGCCATTTAATTTAGGTCGAAAAGATTTCCTATCGCTACAGTAATGTGTATAATGATTGTATGTGCGGTTACATCTGCCTTCATGCCTACGTTTAGATTGCTCGCTCTTTTAGTATATACAGTATGCGATAACGGAACGTGAAAGAGTTGATTGGTAGCGAATGATTCACGTATAGATAGGTCTAGGTAGGTAGTACCTGCAAGAGTAACTAGAACTACGACCACTGTATAATGAGTCGTAGATAAATCAATCGCTCGAATGATTGTCAAAAATTATACCGAACGACGCCTCAATGATCACCGAATTTTTTTTGTTCAACCTATATCTGTCTGGTTGCTGATGCTGATTGCTGAATGAGGATGAATGAACATCGTAGGCACTAGGCAGGGCAGTAGGCAGAGCAAAATATTGTACGTTTGATATCTCGAAGTGATTAATCAATTTGTAAAATGAAACGTTGATGACCCGATCAAAAGATCACTGGGTAATTAGAACACGTAGTAGATGATGAATTGGATGAATGAATGATTAATTGAGTAAGCAAATAAGTAGAGAATGAGAAGATGAATGGAATGACCACTGTCCGATGATGAGTCAAAATAGTCAAATATGTAAACAAAAACCAAATTATTGTCGATGTACAAGTAGCCCAGGAGAATTGGGAAGACGCTCAAATTTGAGGCAACTTTTCCAATACACTGTTGGAAAGCTCATGGTCATGATACATGTATTTCTGTTTTTATGAGCCTAAGCACGACTAATTTCGTTGATATTTATACTACGAGTAATATCTCTGGATTTTTCTGTGACAAGATTCTTCGGAATTTCCTTATGCCTCAAGATTTTTTTGCCTTGAGGAGAGATGTTTCTGTCTCGAAACTTTTTGCCTCGAGATTTGTTTGTTTCAAGATTTTTTTCATCTCAAGATTTTTTCATCGTTGAACTTGCATGTCTCAAGATTTCTGTTTTAAAATTTATTTCACTCATTTTGAAATTTTTTTTGGAAGATTCAAAATTGTTCCCATCTTGAGATTTTTCACTCAGAATTTTTTTTTTTTGGGGGGGGGGTGTTTGTAATTACTTGATTATTACACCCGTCGTATGGGATTTAAATCGAGTTGGTAAGGTCAAGTTTTTTAATTAGATCTAAGAAATTTTTTAATTTCGGAAGGGTCGTCTGGTATGTATAGGGATCTTTCGTCTATTTATAGGGATAGTCTGTGCTGATGTAAGGAGGGACAGTGAAATAGTAAGTGATGGACAGATAAAAGTTCTGACAGGCAGAACTGACATGTGGGTTTTGGGGCCTTTTCATAGAGGTGATTGTGTGTGATTTTTGTGTGGCCAATTCTCAGTCTGGTTATAATGATTTCTTCAAGTCTGTTTAAGCGGGAGAGGTTTTTCCAAGGATGGACTAATTTTTTATGTTGAAAGAGCTTGTTTGTGGTTTGGAGGGACCAAAAGTTTTGCCATTTCTTAAGTGTGCTTTGGGTGAAGATAGATTTGAGGTCATCAGCTGTGATAAATGTAAGGGGAGAAAGGGTGGTGGCAGATTTTGCATTAATATCTACAATTTCATTTCCTAAGATTCAAACGTGACTGGGTACATACATAAACTGTATAAAGAAGTATTATTACATGATCTTCTGTCTCAGGATTTTTTTAGATTTTCCTGTCTCAAAATTTATTATCTCAAAATTTACTGTTTCAAGATTTTTAGATTTTTTGCCTCAATATTTTTCTAATTTCAAATTTTTTTTCTTCCAAAATTTTTTTACTTGAGATTTTTTGCATCAAGATTTTTCAACTCAAAATTTTTGGTAAATTTCTGGTAATTTTTGGTAAATTACTGGTAAATTCTGGTAATTTTTGGGAAATTACTGGTAAATTACTGGTAATTTTAGGTAAATTACCGGTATTTCTGGTAAATTACTGGTAATTTTTCATAGTAAATTACTGGTAATTTCTGGTAAAATTTCTAATGAATTAGTGGTAGTTTGTTGCTAAATTACTGCTAATTTTTTAGTAAATTACTGGTAATTTTTTAGTAAATTACTGGTAATTTTTTTAGTAAATTACTGGTAATTTCTTGGTAATTCTTTTTTGGTAAATTACTGGTAATTTTTTGGTAAATAATAAAAAATTGTTTCTTGAAAAAATGTTGAATTTTGAATTCAAATGTTACCAGTTTTTTAATTTTCAAACTCCAAAATTAATTCAAACTCGTCATAGAAAATTTTTTCCATGATTCTAAATTTTTCCTGCTGGGGAAACCATGCCCACATTTTGGTAAACTACTCCCAACTGTTGGTAAATTTATGACAATTTTGAAAAGTATTGGTTAGTTTTGGTAAATATTTGGTAATTTTGTGGTGAATTACCAGTAATTTTTGGTAAATTTTTCATTTTTCCGATTAAATAATCACAATTACTGTTAATTTTTTTGCTAATTTTTTTTTTGTAATTTCTGGTACATTTTTGATTTTTTTGGTAAATAATTGCTGATAATTCTATGGGTAATGTTTGGTAAATTACTGGTAATTTTTGGTAAATTACTGGTAATTTTTGGTAAATTACTGGTAATTTTTGGTAAAATACTGGTAATTTTTGGTAAATTACTGGTAATTTTTGGTAAATTACTGGTAATTTTTGGTAAATTACTGGTAATTTTTGGTAAAATACGGGTAATTTTTGGTAAATTACTGGTAATTTTTGGTAAATTACTGGTAATTTTTGGTAAATTACTGGTAATTTTTGGTAAATTACTGGTGATTTTTAGTAAATTGCTGGTAATTTCTGGTAAATTTCTGGTAATTTCTGGTAAATTGCTGGTAATTTCTGGTAAGTTACTGGTAATTTTTGGTAAATTACTTTGAGATTTTTTCATCTCAAGATTATTTTGTTTTCAGATTTCTTTTTTCTTTCAGAATTTTTTATTTTGAGATTTATTCATTTCCACGATACGTTTACCTCCAGATTCCCCCCGGGCTCTCATTATTTTTCCGATTTTGAACTCAGTTTGAAGTTCAAATTCAACAAATATTGATAATTTCCATTTTAATAGTCTTCTGAAATAACTACATTTCGATCCTCCGAGAGCTTGATAAAGGGAGGGGGTGAAGACTCGTCATTTTTACTCATGTATGGTCTGTTTTGTCTCTTTAAAACACAGCTGATTTTAAAAATTTGTTCGTGTCAGTTCAAATCTACATTTTAATGTATTGTTTTTTGGAAAACTGAAAACTACAGAAATTGGTTTGAGGCTCCAGAATAGCTCAAAATCATCATCAGTCAACAATTTCAGAACAATCTAGATTTAATCAAAATTTCGAGCTTCTCATAAAAATAAACCAAATTTGAATTGGAAAAAAAATTAAAAATCTGAAAATAAATTTCAGTATTTGAATGGCTTAATAGTGTACGAGTATTTTGTATACCTACATAATTATAAGGAACTGAAATGCTCGATGCGAAAGTCTACGAGATCTAGAAAATACACGAGACAAAAATAATTCACCATTTTGACTAGAGAATCATTCATTTTCAAAAACCCAACATTTATTGTCACCTATTTTGGTTTAAAATTTTCATAAATTACCCAAAAATCAGAAAAATCAACCTCCAACAATTAGAAATTCAGATTTTGTTACTTTTCTCCATACCTACCAGGTCCATTTCAAGTCCTATTCTCCTGTTGGTCTACCTATTACTAACATAGAAACAAAATTCGCCGAAAAGTAGCCTTCAAAACATGGCAAATTTATCACAAAACTAGATACGAACCAGACGAGGAAAAAAATCGCGTTCTAGTTAAAACATCGCGCGAAAATAAGAGAGAAAAAAAAACAAAAGAAATCCTGCGAAGTATTTCAACGAAAGAAACGGTTGTGGAACTCGGTGATTTAATCTTTTAAAAAGTTTTAAAGAGGGTTACGTTAAACTTAAAAAGCTCAAAACGCTTTTTCCTCCAGTAAAAGTAAAAGGAACTAAGGCAGAAGCAACACAGAAAGTAAGAAGAAGAAAAAAAAGAGAAGAAAAAGCAAAAAAAATGCTACACGTTTAACGATTCTTAACGTTACAGCGAAATTAAACGTGTCGTTTTTACTTTCGCAGCCTGCTCGAGCGTTTGTTCAATAATAAAAACTATGATATAAATTTCTTTTCTTTTTTTTTTTTACGACTGTATTCTTTCTTATACTTATTGTAGCATACGAAAAAAGAAGAAGACGTGTCCGTTTATATAGACTTAATTTTTAGTCGTAAAAAGAAATCGATTGTTGTCAATTTGTCAACGCTCCATGTTCTGTATGAAATTTACTTAACACGACGATGACGACGAATCGATTTCTATATAAAATAAGTTTAAGGACGTATATATGTATTGGTCCCCTGCTTTAGTACTTCGGTTTGTACTACGAGTACGAGTACACTGCTGTATTTGAAACGTGAGTAAAACTTCATTAGTAGTCCATTCAGCTTATCTGGCCAACTATTCCCACACGAATTTTCGTAAATCAACCCTAGCAAGTTGAATTTCCATCGGCTCGAATCAATAATACGACAAGGAGACAGCTACCCTCGGCGAATTTTTATTTAATTACAAAGTGGATCTCGCCTCTCGGTCTTTTTTTTTGGTCTCGTTGCTGTTGAAAGCGAGGCGAATAATTCGTCGAGACGCGACTGTCGAATTTCATTATCATCTAAATTTTTATTATAAACACGAAAGAGAAAAAAAAAGGCTTTCGGTGTGTACATCATCGGGGGAATTTTTCCAAGGCCATTATCATTCTGCTTTCATAACTGTGCTGTGTGAGAGGCTCGATGGTGGTAAATATTTAAAAAAAATATATACCCGAAAGGAATTTTGCCAAGTACAAGAGCTGCATTTCAATATAGTACAAGTAGAAGAGGTACCTTACCTAGATGGTATACTGTGAGCAGAGAAGGAGGAAAATACCAGTAAGAAGGTTATATTGCCGATGACAAATGCCGTTTCATTATGTACGAGGATGTTTATAGCCGCATTTTTACCGATTCGTTTGTTCGCACACGTTGGGATTTAGGTTGGAAATCGAGCAGCTCGCGTAATACTTGGCCCAAGTCCAAGTCATAAGGGGGTAGAACGTTTTACATACTTATAAATTTATACGTTTTAATCTCGTTTCATTTTTATACATCTTCGCTGCTGTGTTTCTCCTCGCGCTGCTAATGCTTTAAACTTTATTCCCTGCGTTGTGTTGGTTGCACAGTTTTTCGATTGTCTAATAAGAAAGAGAAACATAGATCAACGGAATGGGAAAGGTAGAGGGGTCGTGGATGCGGTATAAACATTACAAAAAGAGAGCTCTTTTTAGCGCACTATATTACGGTAAAGTACGGATGAATTCTTCGCGATAAATACCATCATCTCCCGGTTGAATTTCGGGACCTTTAGCCATCCAAAAGTGATAAGATCGCCGTAGGTCTATTCATGTCTTATCTTAACGTACTATAGATATTTTGCTCGATGACTGCCGCCGGAGTTCCCTTTTGTTGAATGGCTTGCTATGTATTTCTGTTTCAAAATCATTTTAATTCGTACACTGACGAAATCCCCGGAAACGTGTGTGCGAATGTACCAGAAATAATGGGTACTTTGGACGACGCTGAGAAGAAAAGAAGGGAAGGGAAGGGAGAGAAAAAAGGGAGCAACGATGAGCCTTTGAATGGAACATCTTAGCATACGGGAGATGAGTAAATAAAGATTAGAAATAAAATCTCGAGTCGACGAGACTCTCTGATAAGAAGTTGGATAAACAAGCAGAAGGGTCTGGACGTGCGTTCCTTTTGGCAGCATTTCGCCTTTTAATTTTTCATTTATAATCGCGATCGCGACCATCAACATGCTTCATTTGTACGCACCTTTGAAAGAGTAATTTAAAATAATTTGCGAGTTGCTTGGTCGGTTCGGCGGATAATACGCGTTTTATGTGACAGTTTTAAGCTTTTTGTAATCGTATGCCAATGTGGGCGTGTGTAAGTGAACGTATCGTATCAGCTTGTTTAATCGAGTTGACAATTTTTTTCCTACTTTGGCCACATACTACGTAAATGATTCGTTTAATGAGACATTGATCTCGGTTCAAGTTCACTGACCGATGCGGATGGCGAAGTGTATCGATTAGATACGCAATCGCTGCAGATGCTGTGCGAGATATCGTGGTACAATTATTAGACATAGGCACGTTGGGTGATTTTAATCGCCTAGGTAATTGATCGTTTTTTTCTTCTTTTTTTTTTATTACTTCCTCATCGTGAGAGGTT